>NC_084482.1:43237275-43541275 GCF_030035675.1 Rhineura floridana
AGCAGTGCCTCCAACTCCCAACTCCACAAGCCTCTCCAGAAGGATACCATGGTCGATGGTATCAAAAGCCGCTGAGAGGTCAAGGAGAATCAACAGAGTTACACTCCCTCTGTCTCTCTCCCGACATAGGTCATCAATCAGGGTGACCAAGGCCATCTCAGTGCCAAAACCGGGCCTAAAACCCGATTGAAATGGATCTAGATAATCGGTCTCATCCAATAGCGCCTGGAGCTGGTCAGCAACCACTCATTCCAAGATCTTGCCCAGGAATGGAACATTCACCACTGGTCTATAGCTGTTGAAATCCTCAGGGTCCAAAGAAAGTTTTTTCAGAAGTGGTCTCACCGCCGCCTCTTTCAGACAGCCAGGGACCACTCCCTCTCGCAAAGAGGCATTTATCACTTCCTTGGCCCAACCAGCTGTTCCCTCCCTGCTAGTTTTTATTAGCCAAGAGGGGCAAGGATCCAGTACCGAAGTGGTTGCACGTACCTGTCCAAGCACCTTGTCCACGTCCTCGAACTGAACCAACTGAAACTCATCCAACAAAACATGACAAGACTGTGCTCTGGACACCTCAGTAGGATTAGCTGCTATTAAATGGGAGTCTAGGTCCCGGCGAATGCAAAGGATCTTATGCTGGAAGTGCTCAGCAAACTCATTACAGAGGGCCACCGATGTATCTGCCATGTCCTGTAGGCCTGGATGGAGTAGACCATGAACCACTCTAAAAAGCTCCGCTGGGCGGGAGAGAAATGACTGAATAGCGGCAGCGAAATGTTGTTTTTTCGCCGCCCTCACTGCTCCTACATACAGCTTGGTAGAAGCACGAACCAGCTCATAATTGCATTTGTCGGGAGTTCATCTCCATCTCCGCTCAAGCCGCCTCCTGTCTTGTTTCATCGCTCTCAGCTCCGGAGTATACCAAGGAGCTGTATGAGCTCTACATAGGAGAGGGCGCGCAGGAGCGATCGTTCAACAGCCCGGGTCATCTCTGCATTCCACAGATTAGCCAGGGCTTCGACAGGAGCGCCAGTCCTATCAGCCGGAAAAACCCCCAGAGCCCTTTGAAAACCTTCAGGATCCATTAGTCTCCGGGGTCGGACCAATTTAATAGGTCCCCCACCCTTGCAGAGGGGAAAGGCCACTGAAAGTCTAAACTTCAGCAAGCAGTGATCTGTCCATGACAACGGGAGAGATGTAAAACTCCGCACATCCAGATTACTATCCCCATGTCCAGTAGCAAAAATAAGGTCAAGAGTATGCCCCGATGTATGTGTTGGGCCACTAACATATTGAGACAGCCCCATGGTTGTCATGGCAGCCATGAAGTCCTGAGCTGCCCCAGACAAAGTAGCCTCGGCATGAATGTTGACAGTACTAGTAGTCTGGGGGATCTCAACAATACCTCTGAGACCACTTCCATCAGCTCAGTTAGGGAAGCCATTGGGCATCAAGGTGGGCGGTACACCAAAAGGATTCCCAGTCTGTCCCTCTAGCCCAGCACAAGGTGCAAACATTCCAGACCAGTAGTTGTATGGACATGGTGCTTGGTGAGTGAGATGGAACTCTTATAGACCACAGCAACCCCGCCTCCCCGACCCTCAGTTCTACCATGATGCTGGACCAGATATCCTGGTGGGCAGAGCTGGGAGAGACTAACTCCTCCCTGTTCGCCCACCCAGGTCTTGGTTATGCATGCCAGATTGGCAGCCTCGTCCATAATCAAATCATGGACGAGGGAGGTTTTATTATGTACCGATCTGGCATTAAAAAGCAGCAACTGGAGATCTGAGGGTTGGCTGAGAGGACAACCAACAACCCTGCGGGTATGAGAAGGACCAGAACAAGGCACAGCCACTACATGTCTGGGCCGCGTTCCCCTTACCTGGCACGTCCTTCTCACAACACCATACCTCCCTCTGCCCGTCACTACGGCAATTTATGTCACTTACGGTCATGTCCATAAGCACCAGGAGGGTAGTCGCCCAGGGGATCTTAGTCCCTCTGCTGTTTTGGGAGCAGGGCCCCTATGTTTCCAAGCACCCTACAGTCAGCCTGAAAAGGAAGTGTGTTAGTCACTGAGAAGAGTCTTCTAATAGGCTTCCTTGCCTTTCCTGCTGATTGGAGCCAATCAGAGTGAAAGGTGGTGAGTCAGCCACTGAGAAGACTCTTCTCAATTGCTAACGCTCTCCACTTACATGCTGATTGGCTCCTAGAGATGTTTGTTGTTGTGAGAGAATGCATTAACAAAGATCTCATTCTTAATCCAGGAGTAAAAAAGGGTGTATGTGGCTGCAATTATCATGAAGGGACTCTGCACTTCTGAATTTTCTACTAAACAACTGATAAATACCTATGTAACTTTGTGTCTGGAGACTTATTATTAAGAATCACTTTCCATAACTGTAAGGAGGTATGTCCACACGCATGCATCCCAGGCACCTAAATGAGGGGTGAGAGCAGCATAGGGACATAAGCAGATGTCTTATACCAGGGGTTCCCAAACTTTTCTTCTACATAGACCACTTGAAAATTGCTGAGGGTCTGAAAGTATCTGAAAATTTACTATGGGCATATGCAAGATAATTAACTTCCATTAGTGCTAAGAGCAAGAATTTGGGCTGTGCGTATGATATTGTAATTTAAAGGTGTAATTTTAATTTTGTTAGTTGTTTATGTCACTACTATTGCCATTACATTCAGTGATATACGGGAATTACGATTTACAAGTAACATTAGTACAAAAAACATTACTAAGGATTCTGTATGGTCTGGTACGGGAGGAGGTCCATGGGGGTGACACCATGAGTTACCGCACCGGGTGACACCAACCCTAGTGACGCCACTGGCCAGCATATCCCCATCGGCTTTACAGATGTTTAACACAAAGGTTCTTTCCCAAATGTTATACAGCTCACAGCTCTGTACACAGTAATTATTCCCCACTTGAATGTACACAATCCAAATTTTTTTAGAAGTATTCTTGGTGTACCTAATTGTGTATCCAATATAGTGCTACGCCTAGAACTTGGGTCGCTTTTGATAGAGACACATGCCCGGATTTACAGGTTTAACTTTTGGTTAAAAATGATATTCTCTCCCTCAGGATTGGCCCCATTAACATTAGTAGATACCTTCCAATCACAGTGGAAAAACGCCACGAGTAACAAATTACATCTCCTTGCACTCTCGATGGAAGTGGTCTTAGACCTAGGTTATTACAAGGCCAAAGAAATCATCTGCCAACGAATTAGGGACATCTAGCTACAAAACAACCTGAGCTGTGTGGCAGCATATCCCTTCTATCGGACCAGCGTGAAATCCTTCGCGCCTGCGGGCTATCTAACTTGAATATTGCCAAGTATAGAAAATCATTCACGCTTGCGAGATTTAACGTACTTCCATCAGCGCTGTTGGAAGGGAGGTATAAGAGAGTCCCTTATTCTGAACGGGTTTGCCCCTGTGAGATCAGGGCAGCGGAATCTGTGGACCATGTTTTATTACATTGCCCACTATATTATGATTTCCATGACCTTTTTATTTACCCGTGTTTGTCTAAAATGTCGAGGGCCCCTGAGGCAGCATATGTTAACAGCTTACTTGCAGATCGGTTCCCAGGGGTTACTGATATGGTGGCGAAATTCTGTGCAGCCACTGTTGCTCGTAGGAGGGTCTTAGTTAAAGATTTTAAAATGTCACTAGTTTCTATTAATAATTAGTTTTAACGATACAGTTTTGTAAACTGAAGTTTCCCTCTGTAAATATTTATTTTATAATGCGAATTTGTTTTGTACTGCATTTGCTGGTCTACGACCGAAATAAATTCATTCATTCTAAGTACTAGTTTAAGAAAACAGCAACAAAATGTTGGATTTTACATTACATTAAAACCAATAGGGACCCACACTATTTTTATGATTTTTGTAATTGTAAGCTGTTTAAACTGTTTTTAAGGATGTGTTTTAAATTGCTATAACCTATCCTGGGACCTCAGGGTGAACATAATGAATTAAATAAATATTAACAGTGCTTCTGCTTAACCTCTTTACAGTTGGAGTGTCTTGGTGGTAGACCTAAATAATGGTTTCTATTGCTACTCAGGAGAAAGGATCTACCTGAGAGGAGAGTGAAAATGCAGCTGCAAGCAATGACCCAGCAAAGGACGAAGTAGCAGATAGTCTGCTAAACCTTTGTGGGGTTAACAGCTCCAACTCTGCAACTCCTGGGCTCAGCTCCGCATCTTCCTATCTTGGATCTTGCTACAGCTCTGACTGCAGCTCCCACCTCAGGTGCTGGTCATGGACATATAGCTGGAAAGGGTGGCAGAACAACGACAACCAAAATGATCAAGGAGCTGAAGCAACTCCTCTAATTGCCCTGGCTCTCAACCAATGAAAGACTCAGGACTAGAAAACTGGATTTTTCTGCTTTAAGCTTTATTCAGGAAGCCAATACAAGAATACAGCATCACACTTTAGGCATGAATCAGAATACTGGGACATCTTTTAGGATACTCAACAGTCTAGGCTTACCTCAGAAATAAGGCATGGAGGCAACAGCGAGGAGTTGCTGCAACAGTGCTAAACAGGCATTACCAAACTTTTATCTTAGAAAGAGGCGGAGACTTACTTCTACAAGTTAATTCTAGATCTTTCTTGCTTTTGCTATAAGGCAAAGGCTCTTTCTAGGAGCTGAAAGCCTCATTCAAAGCAGTCTCTTTTCTAATCTCCTTGACCTTGACAAAAACCTAAACTCCAGCTCAGATTGACTGCTTTCACTTTGCTCTCTCAGTGGTTCATTGAGTTTTAACTGTTCCACAGCTAAATCTGGGCTGGGTGCCCAGGCACATTCATCACTAGACAGTTCAGGAGAAAGAAGGACAAGTTCTGGACTTTTCTCAGTAATTCTGTTAGCAAGCCCAGATGTTTCTCAAGACCTTTCCCCTGTGCTGCCTTCATTCCTGTCTGTATGGATGGCAACCCTTGCCCAAGATCCGTACCCCAGTCCTCATCCACACACTGTTTGGGACTTTTTAATTTAGAAAAAAATGTGAGTCAGTCAATTTTCAGGAATGAAAGGACTTACAGTCCAACACCATCTGGGGATCCAAGGTTGATGAATACTGGTTTAGAATGTATAATATTCTGCTGCAGCCACATTATGCAATAAGGGACTTCCAGGATAGTGGCCTAGATTGGGATTTCTGATGTCACATCCACAAAATCATCTGTAATCTTGGAGGTGGGGCATCACATTGACAGGTGATTCCTTTTCCCCCCACTGCTAACACAGATCTTTTAAGATCTGTCGTTGCTGTTCCTCAACATGAAGCCACTGACTATAAACTTCCCCCAAAATGACAAAAGCACTATATGCAAACTCAGAAAAAGTTGGAATAGCAAGAAAGAAAATACTATTTTCCCCAAGGTACATTAGGGATTACTTAATGAGTCGCAGTTTTTCACATATTTGACTAGCATTGTGTTATGCTTTGGATTTTTTATCTATCTTGATTTAAATGCTTTAGTACAGGCGTGGGGAACATTTGGTCGTCCAGATGTTGTTGGACTCCGACTGTCAGCTCTGCACTGAGACAGCAGTGCAGGTGGGGCTGGAAATTCCTGGGTATTTACCAGGGAGGGAAGGTCCTTAGCTGGCAGCCTGGTCGTAAATCTGCCAGGCTAACAAGGATGAAGCGCGATAAGGGCAAGGCCCTTTCCAAGCTTACGTGCCAAGCCAGAAGTCCAGAAGCAAGGTCAGTAGAGGTCCGGGTTCAATTGCCAAGGGGTCAGTCCGAGATAAGGTTCAGGGAATCTGGAAACACACGAGGCCACATCTGACAGTGTAGTCAGCAACAAGCTGAAGCCAAGGTTTGTCTTTTAAGGAGCAGGTTTGTCAGCAGGTGTGAGCCATCAGCATTTTGGCCTTAAGTGGACAGGCCTGCCCCTCTTCTGCCTGACCTTCTGTTGTCTACGTTCTGCAGGTGAGGGGGGAGTATCCTGTTCACTGTCTGCGTCTGGCTGAAGGGCTTCAGCTGTGTCTGGGGTGCTCTGCAGCTGAGGGGGAGAAGGAGCTGGGTTCTCAGGAGTTTCCTCAGTTTCTCCTTCTGGGTCTGCTGCTGTTACTCCCAAGTCATCCTCATCTAATGAGTCCTCCAAAGGGGACATGACACCGTCTTCCATCAGCCCCAGCCACTTAGGCCAACAGTCAGGGATGATGGGAGTTGGAGTACAACAACAAAGATTCCCCATCCCTGCTTTAGTATCTAGGTTATTTCTTGTTTGCCAGTTTTATGTTGACATGTGATGTAATAATTCTTCAATATTAAAATTATAGCTACAGATAGATAGGATTGGGCCATTATTGGGCCAAACGCATCAGTACTTCCTCCCTCATTATCACATCCCTTAGCCAAAACTCAACAATAAGTGACAAAATCCATGCTGAACTATTCTGGTTGAGAGAAATAGAGAGGAAGAGGAATGCTCACTTGATATTTCTAGGCAACTGCAGGATGAAGTTATCTACAACTTTTGAATAAGCCATACAATACTTATTCAACCACCACCACCCTGCCGTCCTCTCAAATTCACAACCTAGAATGTGGCCCAGGGTCTGGGCCACTGTACCTTGAAGTAAGAGCACTTGTTGCTTGCTGCTAGGCTCTCCTGGGAAGACTAGAGTCCAAAGTAAGTACTCCATTGTCTCCTATAGAAAGGTTTCCCTTGTATGGCCAGATGAAGAAATTCCAAGTAATAGCCTACTCCTAAGATTCCTCCATTGAGAAAGGAACATGCCACTGGAGATATACATAGATAATACTCTTCACCTCAGTCGGGATCTTTACATAGGGTGAGGTGAGGAGTGGGTCTCAGAGATACACCTGCCTTTGCCTACCTTTCCTCTCCCTGTGTCTGTATGCAGCACCCTGAATTGGTACACATCATGCTTACTTGAATATAGCGTCTCCATATTCCTGAGATCCATATCATGCTTTCATGTGGGTCTAGCTCACAGGCCATTGAAATCCTGTATTCAAAATATGATAACTTCTCACTCAACCATCATGAGTGGAAGTTTCAAAACTGCTCCAGAGACAGGTTCCAGGCAGAGTATCATCTGAATGGGCCCCAGCAGTGCTTTTGTTTTGTTTTGTTAAAAAATGAGGTGCCCGTATTCATATCTTTGTAAGCGCCATGGGTATCAACAGAAAACAGCTGCCATGGGCAGCAAAAAGAAATAAGTGATGGTGCTGCCTGAGTACTGTCCCAAAAACAAAAAACAAAACACTGGGCCCCAGGAAAAATGCTTTAAGTTAACACTGCTTCCAGAAACACATGCATTACCCAAGAACCACTGTTGCCAGTTCAAAGAAATTTTAGGCCTTGTTCACACAAGCATTTCCTTATTGTTCTTTTCAACCTTCACAGCCATGCAACAGTTAAATGGAGCTTTGTACTGCTGGAAAAAAATCCACATTAAGACCTTACCTACTCTGATAGGCATTCATTATGAACGATAAAAATAATCCTTTCCCAACAGACTTGGGAGCTACTGTTCATATCAAACTCAATGTAACTGTGCCCTCCCAGACCAAATCCACATATGACCTAGTAGGATACAAGAGTCTGCAAGAACTGATCACAGGAATGTATTATCAGTGTCACTGAGGTCATTTATAATTTCCACTTGCAAAGTGCATATACCATCTCTCCCTATATATAAAATTTTATGCCGAATATATCACTTCTATAACTGACTGTTTTGTACTTACTTCCTCAGTTACTAACCAAGGTAGGAAAGTCTCTTCCATTTCCCTGAAACACAGTGATACCAGGACTCATTTCTTACAAAATACCCATGTTAGGAGTGGGCAGGCTTCAGGCTTGAAGGATCTTTTGTTATCATCCTCAGAGCCTCAAGGTCCACCAAGAGGAGCCAGCTGCAGGATGGCTGGGGGCAGACACACAATGACACAATACGATTCCCCTTCTTTCCAGCCCTCCTTATGCTCTGGAGGGTCCCCCAACCATCTAGAGCAGATCTGGGGGCTCAGAGAAGTTTGCAAGCAAGAGGGGAGGAAGGATAAATCCCATTTGAAAAAGTAGGTCTGTTGCACAAGTGGGTCACCACAAGTGATAGAATTAAGCCATGGATAGAATTAAGAAATACGGTACCTCTCAGCATGTTCATCCCAGTAATATTCTTTGTAGTACTAGAACTAAGATCACGGCACTTCCACACAAGATCTACTTCTGGTTTTCCACCACTTACTTTGTTTCAGCAGCCATATTTGGAGGGGGGGAGGGGAGCGAAGCCTTGTTTTTCTATTCTTTGGAATAATAGAAGTTTCTCATCTACTACAAATCACTCTGAATCTGTGTGTGTGTGAGTGAGTGTGAGTGAGTGAGTGTGAGTGAGTGAGTGTGAGTGAGTGAGTGTGAGTGAGTGTGAGTGAGTGTGAGTGAGTGTGAGTGAGAGTGAGTGAGAGTGAGTGAGAGTGAGTGAGAGTGAGTGAGAGTGAGTGAGAGTGAGTGTGTGTGAGTGTGTGTGAGTGTGTGTGAGTGTGTGTGAGTGTGTGTGAGTGTGTGTGAGTGTGTGTGAGTGTGTGTGAGTGTGTGTGAGTGTGTGTGTGTGTGTGTGTGTGTGAGAGAGAGAGAGAGAGAGAGAGAGAGAGAGAGATCCATCTGGGGAAATAAAATACAGTCAAACACTGCAGGGGAAGATTTAAGGAAAATATTGTAATTCATAAATGTATATATATATATATATATATATATATATATATATATATATATACTCAGACCTGTGTGTGATAGTCAACTGTATCCTGTGAAGTCAATATTGACCAGCTAGGATTGGTCCTCATACCTTATATTTATAACTGAGAAACCTTAACCTCAAGTTTCTAAACTTTCCTATTCCCCTTTTTCAAATGCTCTAATCACAATGGCGAAATAATGTTTGCTCTACATATTTGTTCTGAGTAAGGAATATAGAGAGGTTTCAAAAGCAAAGGGCTTTTCGCCAACCTCATATTAATCATGATGTGAATTTTACAAGTTCATTCAATTGTACAGTTGCTTTTATAACTAAAAGAGAAATGTAAATATGAAAAAATATACCAGACTCCAAGAAACATCTTTAGTAAGTCAAATTGGACCCTTGGGTAGTTTGAGAAATCTTGCAGCAAAATGTTTCAGCCTCTAGAACAGGAGTGGAGAACTGGATCCAGCTGGCGGGCTAGATCCTTCCTTTCTTTCCCCACCCACTGTGGGCCACCTTAGATAGGAGGGCAAGGTTACCCACCTGTCAATTATCTGATGTCATGATAATGTCAGATGACAGCTTGAAAGGGGCTTGCTTCTGAAGTCCATTTGCAAGCAGTTTTAAAATAAAATGCTTGGAAACAGACTTCAAAGGCAATGTTTTTTCAGCACCAGTCCTGAGAGACACCACTTTGAAATCCCATTGGAAGCCATTTCAGTACAAATTACTCTCCAACCCTGCTTTAGAATATGAGAGTTGTTCATTCTTTTTGTAACGAGTCTACAGACATGGGATAGTCAACATTAAACTGAGGGCCAAACTACATGTTTAAACAAGCAAGCTTAACCTTGCTGCTTTCATTTCGATGAAAAAACAACTGTGGAGCCCTGATCAAGAACATACCCTTTTGGAGGCCTCACTCCAGTTTCTACTAAAAATCACCCCATTCCTGGTTGCTATTGAACCCAAAAGTAAGCAGAACTTTCAGAGGTCAAAAATATCTAAGAGGGAAGCAATTTTCAGGAGAGAACCATGCAGGGCAACAATATAGATCAGGAGCAAGTATCAAAAATATGACTGAAGACTACGTGTTGCTGTGCTAGTTATATATACACAAATAAGTTGTACCATCTGCCTGATGTTACACTGGCATATCAGAGAGGGCACTGTTACAGCAGAAAGACAGATATGTCATTCAATAGAAATTGAATCCCAGTTCCACTGCCAACTAAGGGGCAGTTCCTGTGAGCAACACAGTTGCCTGAAAAGAGAGCAATCCCCTCCCCATGACAATCTCCAGCATACTCTTTTATTGATTTGGGAGACAAATTGGCCCCTTTGCTACCTATGCAGCATTTTATCAAACTCTGTGCTGGTTCCAAAGAAGCTTATGCACGTCATGGGGCTTCACTAAATTCCTTTTTCCAAATACATCTCTGCATAGCATCCACAAGTTTCAAGGGCAGTTTCTTGAACAGTAAGAATGGTAGAGATGTGAAGGCCCGGGGGACAAAATGGGAAAATATGGGTTTTTCCCTTTTTTTAAAAAAAAAATAGAAAAAAATGAAAAATTTGGGGAGAAATGGGGGGACACCTCATCCCCCCCATTTTTCTGGTTTTTTTCTGGGCCCTCACATCTCTAAAGAAGGGCTGCAGATACAATGGTTCTTCTGAAAAAAAGATTGTAAGAGCGGTTCATTTTGTCCTGGGTGGAGGGGATTATCACTCCTCTTTCCATTAGCTCCAGATAGTCATTCGTTGCCTGTTTATTTCTAGGCTTATACTGCTCCATTGAGCCCTAAATGCCTTCTGACCCAGGCATCTGAAGGAATGCCTCTCCACGGATCAGCTGGCCTGGATCTCTAGATCTTGGGGGGGCAGAGGAGGAGACCCTTCTCACTGTTCCTCTCTACTAAGCATTGACACTTCTGACATTTCCATTCCTAATACCTGCTTTATTTGCTCAGGCGTTTTTTTTGGGTGGGGGTAGACTTTTTAAGCTGGTTGTTTGGGGAGCCTGATAATGACATTTCCAAAATTATTCCCCTGCATGGAACCAAAAAGGCAGGAAGTGGCAATTGGGAGGTTAAAGGAATAGGCCTTTTAAAGACTTCCTTAGACAATTAAAAACAGCTATATTTAAATTTGTCAAGATCACTTCTTCCCAAAATGAAAGTTTGCCATTTTTAGTAAGCAGTTTACTGTCAAAAACCATTTCCCACCACCATCGCCAATGCAGCTTAAAAGAAAGGGTTCAACCTTGAATTATTTCAGTCTCAGATTCTGGGTTTTTCCTCTCTCCAGGCATACCACCTCCAGATTTCTAATTGAGAACACTTTCACTCCTACAGCAGTGTGCATGGAAGCATTTTAGTAGGAAAATATATTCTAAACTACACAAATTAAATCACTAAGGCTGTAACAGTAAAGCTAAAATTGGCAAAGGATGGTCATATTTAGTGGTGATATGTGTCAGCCATAATCACAGCCTCATTTTAAGTCAATGTGGTCTTTTCATTATTAAGTCAGCAGACTGGGGAGGAGGGGAGAGACAAGTCTGATTCTTCATTATGCCTACTTCTATAAAATAGCTGTCACTGCTTTAAAAAGCACCATGCCAAGACTAACATTCCCAGTGCTATCCAGCCTTAGCTGTAACTGATGTTACTGGGTACTGTAGATTACCAAGGCTTCTAAGTCTTTAGTAAGGGCTCAAGAGCCCAGGAAAACAACAATTTGTATTGATCTTGGCAACCAGGAGCATGCTTACCAGAATCCTGGGCACCAGAAGTACTGATAATTACAATTTCTCAGGACTACAGACTCAGAAGTCTTAGGAAACAATAATTCAAGCTGTTCTGGATCCTAAATCACTGTTCCTGCTGCCTTCTAGGGTTTAAATCGTTGCTACAACAGCAGCTCTTCTTTGTGGCCCTGCCAGGGAGGGGTGATGATGCAGAAGAGAGGTCTCCTCAAAGTTCCCAGTACGGAGGAGGGTAAGTTGTGGCAGGACCTAGAGATCAATAGGATTAAACTGAAAACAAACTAATCTAGGCCCTACTTAAATTAATTTAACTTGGGGGGCGCATTTCAAATTGAATGGGATAATCACCCACCACCAACTATGGCATTTTTACTAACATTTCTCACCGATTATCTACCTGTAAAAATATGTTCACAGAGAAAGATTTAAGGTTGCTCTATCAAATATTTTCCTATCAAAACTTGTATTGAAGGGCTTCTCAAAAATTGAAGAAACTGTGACCTCTAAAATTATAAAACTCCTAGGCCCCACTTATCTCCAATATAGCCAGTCCCTACATACTCCTGGTGATGGCCTATCCCTAGACCTTCTCCACCTCTTAAGACATATATGGTGGCCTCTCCTGTCCTCACCTACCTCTATTCTCATTAACTCCAGCCTGGGTAACTGTCAGGGGCTGCTACCTCACCTTGTTCCTTAAGCAGTTTAAGCAAAGTGACCTATATACTGGGAACCCCTGAGTCTTGAATGGTTATGGATCTATAGAACTGACAGAACCATCCCCTCAGCACACTTGGGCTTAATTTATAAAGCTTAACTATGATCTGGCATAATGTCTGAATTGACAGATCAAACTTTGCAATCAGACAAAGCAGAACTTATAAAAAATTATTTAAAGTGGGTTTTTAATCATGGGTTTTAAAAAACTAAGTTTGGTGTGATGTCTGAATGGAGAAACCATAGTTAGGGTTATTACTCCATCTCCAGAAGCCATTCAGCCATGGAGATTGGAGTACTGAGCACATGGAAAATGAAAGCAGATAAGCAGCACTAAATCATGATTTGCTTGTATCAGGAGTAGCTGATATAGTGCCCTCCAGATGATGTTGAACTCTAAGGCTCACCAGCCACTGCTACGTGGACAATGGTCAAGAATAATGGGAGACAAAAAACATTTGAAGGGCACCACATTGACTCCCTCTAGCTTATGGGTTTGGAAGCTCAAAGCATGGTTTGAATTCTGAACTATAGTTAGTATAAACTGTCTGAATTGAACTTTAGTGTCCCACGTCCCTAAAAGAGGGCCACCTTCCCACTGCCACTTTGAGAAACATTGTTTTATTATAAAGACATAAGGTGTCAAACGTCATGTAAATCTCATGTCATCAGTGATTCTGCTTCCATGATATACAACAAGCTGCACTAATGTGGTGCTTCTATCTGCTGTCTTCAATTTAGAAGGCTACTCACTTTTCAGCTAGACCTAGATCAGACCTAGTGGGAAAGCATGGTCTCCTACTATGCGAACAACACTCCACAGCTTCATCCTCCTCTCTTTTACATGCCAAGAGGAAGCAATCAGAAGCTTCTGTCTTTGGTTTTAAACAAAGCATAGCTCTCCATGGACATTCATACTCGGGAAACTGACATTTGTTAAAACAACAGTTAGTGAGAACAAGACAGGACAAACCACAGGGTGCAGTTGTCACAAAGAACTTTAGTTTGTTTTTTAAAAAAACTTCTGATCTCCTCCTCCTGACATGTAAAAGAAGATGAAAGGAGGGAGCCCAAGGGGCTGTGGCTTGTTCGCATAATGAGAAACCTTGACTTCCTGCTGCATCTGAATTGGGCCAAAGAAAGTATAATATACTAACAGCTTACAGCAGTTTTAGCACTGTCCTCTTTTGAAAATAACAGAGTTCGAATTCTCTTTTGGGCTTATAGAGCTACTAGCTCTTTAAAGCTAAAAATGGGCAGTGAAATGCAGCATACCCATATGCAGCCATCACAGCAATTAAATACTTACTCATTGACAAACTTATACATAACTGGAACAACCTATGGGAAGCTGTGCAGACATACCAAGAAATGCAAATATATTCAGTTCAAAATAACCTGCCACACTACAATACCGTCTTTCCTATGTTCTACAGCTCATTCCAGACCCTTCTCAAATACTATCTTGAATATTTGGTTCCCCCTCCCCCAAACAAAAAGCATGGCATGGGCATCGTCTTCTCAGGCTCTCTTTTTGACTTTAAGAATCTAACTTAGAGGTATGTGTACCCCTACACTATTCGTCATAGTGCATACTGTTAATATCTGACATAATAATATTGACTGTCAATAGAAACACACAGGCTAGTGACAAAACAAAGTTGAACTTAAAAGGCATGAAGAAATTGTGCAAACATTTTACTTGGGGTAAATTATTAATTAGGAGTGAATAAGCACAGTAGGAGTTGTGAACAACACAAAATGGGACCGCATCCATTCTTAAACCCAGTTTTCTGCTTCCTTGTTTGAATTCAGAAGCAGAATATGAGAAAAGAGAGAATGAATACACTTCTCTTGCTTTTGGAGCCATTTCCCCATTGTTTGGGGAAAGAACTATATTATGTTACATTAATACAAAAACTGTTTGAGGCTTACTAAAGAAATGCTTGAGAACCCTTAAACTAGTGCATATAAATGTGTTAAAGCAGAAGAGACCATTGTGGAGAGCTAACAATGAAGTGGGGGAAACTCCATGGAAAAAGGGGACAGTTAGGAGCAGAAGAGCAAGAAGACACCCATCAACGGTGGAACTAAGGAACTGCTTCCAGGCACTTGAGGATGAGACTAGAGGACAGCCTGCAGGGGAAGAACTGCAAGAGACCACACGTGACAGCAAGAGAGAGGCTGAAGCTCAGTCAAGCACAGGCAATGAAACCATGCCCCACGACAAGAAGAAGAGAAGGGTAGTAGTGGTGGGAGACACTCTACTGCATGGGATTGAAACCCAAGTACGCTGAGAAGATCCATGGACTCGCCAGGTATGCTGCCTCCCTGGAGAACAGATTAGAGATGTGACAAAAGGGTTGCCATTGCTCATAAAACACACTGACAGATATCCCTTTCTTCTCATCATGTGGGGATGAATGACACTGCCAAGCAAAGCTATGAAGAAATCATGTCAGACTTTGAAACTCAGGGAAGGAAACTCAAGGACTTAGAGGCCCAGATAGTTTTCCCATCCATCATTTTGATACTAGAAGAGGAGTGGAAAGGGAAAGAAAAATACTCTAGGTGAATGACTGGCTATGAAGGTGATGCTAACGTGAGAGCATTGGATTCTGGGACCACAGGCTACGCTTCCTGGAAGATGGACTGCTGGCAAGTGATGGGTTGTACCTCACAACGACCGGGAAGAATGAGTTTGGCCACAGCATGGAGAACTTCATCAGGAGAGGTTTAAACTGAACCCTAAGGGACGGGAAGACAAAAACTTGGCAGAAACAACTAACAAAGCCTTGTGGACAGTAAGAGGACCTGAGGGAACAGCTCCGATGGGGCCCAGTAATAGTCTTCATTAAAATTCAGGAAGGAAGCCAGCCCATAAATCACATAGTCTTCAATGTCTGAATACGAACGTCCAGAGTATGGGAAACAACAGGACAAACTTGAATTCTTAATACAGGAGAGTAAATATGACTTGAAAGGTACAATTGAAACTTGGTGGGATGACTCCCATGACTGGAATACAGCAATTGAAGGATATAATTTGTTCAAAAAGAACAGAAGGAATAGAAAGGGAAGAGTAGTCAAGCTATATGTTAAAAATATATATTCCTGCACAGAAATACAGGAGGATGAGCTTGGTAGCTCCACTGAGAGTATATGGATTAAAATTAATGGGGCAAGGTGGCAGCTCTGCACCAAGACAGCAGTGCAGGCGGGGCTGGAAATTCCTGGGTATTTACCAGGGAGGGAAAGTCCTTAGCTGGCAGCCTGGTCGTAAATCTGCCAGGCTAACAAGGATGAAGCGTGATAAGGGCAAGGCCCTTTCCAAGCTTACGTGCCAAGCCAGAAGTCCAGAAGCAAGGTCAGTAGAGGTCCGGGTTCAATTGCCAAGGGGTCAGTCCGAGATAAGGTTCAGGAAATCTGGAAACACACGAGGCCACATCTGACAGTGTAGTCAGCAACAAGCTGAAGCCAAGGTTTGTCTTTTAAGGAGCAGGTTTGTCAGCAGGTGTGAGCCATCAGCATTTTGGCCTTAAGTGGACAGGCCTGCCCCTCTTCTGCCTGACCTTCTGTTGTCTACGTTCTGCAGGTGAGGGGGGAGTATCCTGTTCACTGTCTGCGTCTGGCTGAAGGGCTTCAGCTGTGTCTGGGGTGCTCTGCAGCTGAGAGGGAGAAGGAGCTGGGTTCCCAGGAGTTTCCTCAGTTTCTCCTTCTGGGTCTGCTGCTGTTACTCCCGAGTCATCCTTGTCTGATGAGTCCTCCGACGGGGCCATGACACAAGGAATAAAAGGAACATGGTAGTTGAAGTCTACTACCAACCACCCAACCAAGGAGAAGATGAGGATGAAACTTTTGAAAAGCACAATGTTTCGAGGAGGCATGATGTAGTAATAATGGGGGACTTCAATTACCCCGATATCTGTTGGGAGAAAAATTCTGCCAAACACGGCCCCTCCTGACTTGAGCTGGAGATAACTTTCTCCTACAGAAAGTGGAGGAAGCAACTAGAGGATCAGCTGTCCTTGACTTGATTCTAACCAAAAGAGATGACTTGGTGGATGTTACTAGAACTCTGGGGGAAAGTGACCACGCTATACTAGAGTTCTTTATTTTAAAGGAAGCAAAAGCTGAGAGCAGCCATACATGTATCCTGGACCTCAAGAAAGC
This sequence comes from Rhineura floridana, assembly GCF_030035675.1. Classification (NCBI taxonomy): domain Eukaryota; kingdom Metazoa; phylum Chordata; class Lepidosauria; order Squamata; family Rhineuridae; genus Rhineura; species Rhineura floridana. The sequence continues at coordinate 43,253,699 of NC_084482.1, forward strand.
CAATTTTAATAAACTGGGAACAATGGTAATTAAGGTTCCATGGCAAGCAACCCTAATGAGTAAAGAAGTCCAAGATAGGTGTGAGTTTCTAAAAGAGGAAATTCTAAAGGCACAGTGGTAAACAATTCTATCAAAGAAAAAAGGGGGGAAACAACAGAAGAAGCCAATGTGGCTTCACAGAAAGCTTAGAGATGACCTGAAAACAAAAAAAAGACACATAAAGGAAGTGAAAGGAAGGCCAGGCCACAAAGGAAGAGTACAGACAGGTAGCACAGAATTGTAGGGATGGTCAGGGCCAACGAGGGGGGGGGGAAGCCAGTACAAATTGCCAGGGCCTGGCGGCCCAGAAAGGAGCCCAGGGCTCAACTATGTTGCATATGTTTGTCTTTCTCAGTAGTATCATTATTTGTCAATTGTTTTTGACATCCATTGTAAAATCGGTGAATGTCAAAGAAAATAAAAATGATATAAAAGATTAAACTGTAAAGATCTTTAGCCGGTACGCTCTTGCTGGGGGACCCAGGAAAAAATTTCACCACTCTCAGCAGCCCTGGAAATGGTGTCAGGAAGGCTAAAGCTGAGAATGAGCTGAGGTTAGTGAGAGCTGCCAAAAGAAACAAAAAAGTTTTCTCCATAGTAAAAGACAGAGAAAGAAATAATGGCACAGCTACTCAATGAGGATAGCAAAATGATAACAGATGATAAAGGAAAGGCAGAAGCACTCAGTTCCTACTTTGGCTCAGTCTTCTCCCAAAAAAGGGTCTATGACCCTCCTGGGAAACATGAATGAAGGGGCAGGATTGGAGCTTGAGATTGGTAGACAAATGGTCAAGGAATACCTAATCACTTTGAATGAGTTCAAATCTCCAGGGCCCGATAAACTGCAGCCTAGAGTATTGAAGGAACTGGCTGAGGAACTCTCAGAACTGCTGTCTATTATCTTTGCAAAATTGTGGAGGATGGGTGACTGGAGGAGGGCTAATGTTGCCTCTATCTTCAAAAAGGGCAAAAAGGAGGAATCTGGAACTACAGACCAGTCAGTTTGACATCGATTCCTTGGAAAATTTTGGAGCAGATTATAAAGCAGTCAGTCTGTAAGCATCTTGAAAACAATACAGTGATTACTAGAAGCCAACATGGATTTATCAAAAACAAATCCTGCCAGACTAATGTTACCTCATTTTTTGATCAGGTAACCTCCCTGGTAAACTGTGGGAATGCTGTGGACATAATATATCTCAACTTCTGCAAAGCTTTTGACAGAGTGCCCCATGATATTCTGATTAGCAAGCTAGCTAAATATGGGCTGGATGGAACAACTATCAGATGCATCCACAGTTGGTGACAAAATCTTACTCAAAGAGTACTTATCAATGGTTCCTTCTCAAACTGGGTACGAGTGGGGTACCGCTGGGCTTGGTCCTGGGCCCAGTGCTCTTCAATATTTTTATTAATGACTTGGATGAGAAGGTGCAGGGAGTGCCTATCAAATCTGCAGATGATACAAAATTGGGAAAGGTAACTAATACCTTCGAAGACAGAAACAAAAAAAATTCAAAGGGATCTTGATAGGCTGGAGCATTGGGCTGAAAACAAAGAATGAAATTTAACAGGGATAAGTGCAAAGTTCTACACCTAGGAAAAAGACACCAAATGAACAGTTACAAGATGGGGGATACTTGGCTCAGCAATACTTCATGCGACAAGGATCTTGGGATTGTTGCTGATCACAAGCTGAATATGAGCCAACAGCGTGACATGGCTGCAAAAAAGTCAAATGCTATTTTAGGCTGCATTAACAGAAGTACAGTTTCCAAATCACATAAAGTATTGGTTCCCCTCTATTCGGCACTGGTTAGCCCTCATCTTGGGTAGTGCCTCCAGTTCTGGACACCACACTTTAAGGAGGATGCAGACAAACTGTAACGGGTTCAAAGGAGGGCAACAAGGATGATCAGGGGACTGGAAACAAAGCCCTATGAGGAGAAACTAAAAGAACAGGGCATGTTTAGCCTTGAGAAGAGAAGACTGAGGGGAGATATGATAGCACATGAAAGGTTGTCACACAGAGGAGGGCCGGGATGTCTTCTCAATCATCCCAGAGTGCAGGACATGGAATTACAGGAGTTACAGGAAGCCAGATTTTAACTGAACATCAGGAAAACCTTCCTAACTGTTAGAGCAGTACAACAATGGAATTAATTACCTAGGGAGGTGGTGAGCTCTCCAACACTGGAGGCAATCAAGAAGCAGCTAGACAGCCACCTGTCAGGTGTGCTTTAATTTGGATTTCTGCATTGAGCAGGGAGTTGGACTTGATAGTCTTATAGGTCCCTTCCATGATTCTATGAATTATTTTAATATAAATTTCTATTAAAATTTCCTATTTAATCAAGAATTAAGATGAAGGTCATAAATATTGCTTTATATGATTTTTTTAAAAATAAAGTGTTTTAAGTTTTTAAAAACCTTACTTGCTTTAATATACATGCTGTCTAATAAGAAGATGAAAACTACTTCTCATGAATTTACAAACTCCCCTAAGAAAAATCTGGAATACTAGAATATGTAACAAATAGCTCTGAACTTGGAAAAGGGAGATTTAATTAATGTGAAAAGGATCGTTTTAATTCTAACTCTGTTTGCCAAAAAGGAGGAGAGAAGGAAGATAAAATGCAGAGAGTTATGTTACAATAAATGTCATTATTTGTGATGTGCAGAGGCACAGAAAAGATTACAAAGTGATGTCAGCAAAGAAAAATGTGCCCTTTTCTGATTATGCAAGCAAAATCATTCAAGGACTGAATCAATGGCTGTTGTATTTAATTAAGTACTAAAACTAAGCTGTCCCTTGCAAACAAACTGCCCAGTATTGGAAGGCACTGCATTGAGGAACCATATAAGACCAATGCAGGTATAGCATTGGTAAGTTCTCCTAACTGCAACAGAATGGCTGCTCCTGTGAATTAGCTTTAAAAAAAAAACACTATTAGCCATCCACTGCAGGGCTTTTTCTACCTGGTCACATGGAGTCAATTCTAATTCACCATATGTGACCTATTTAATAAGCTTGCTACCTAAAATAATTTTCAAAGCAAAAGCAATTTGATGTTCATGAAAAGTAAAAAGCCTACATTTTAATATATATATGGTTGCATGTAAGATGTTGCCCAATTGAGGTATGAAGGTATTGGCCTAGGCAACATAATACCTCCTGCCCTTTACTAGTACGGGGGGGGGGAATCTGTAGGCCAAAGCAAAAATCTCAGTACAGCTCTATGTACCCATCTTGAATGCACTGGAAGTTTTTTCCTATATATATATGCATGTATATAGTATTGCACCCGTACAGACTGATGCTATCCATGGTCTTAGTGAGATTGCTTCTATACTATTTTGCTTAGGATTGTGATCTTTGGCTACCAAAGTCTACTTTAAATTTGGACAAAAATTTAACAATTTCTGCAGATATTTCCCAAGACATAAACTATTAAATTTCCTTTCCGTAAAGACTTTAGAAATAAAAGACCAAGCATGAGCAAATTCTAGGAGAAATACAAGATATTTTTCTATGGGGAGATTTTTGACAGATAAACCTTCATTTGACTGTGTGCCCCATTACAATGGATGAAAAAGGTCTTACCTCTTTGCTGAAAACATTCATCCATTTAAGCTGTCACATACATACATTTTTACAGATCATATCCAGCAGGCTGCCTGCCTGTATGTTTCCGAGCTCGATTCAAAGTGCTGGTTTTAACCTATAAAGCCTTACACGTCTTGGGAACACAATACCTGAGGGAACGCCTCTCCCGATACGAACCCACCCGTACACTACGCTCAACATCTAAGGCCCTCCTCCGGGTGCCTACTTCGAGGGAAGCTCGGAGGATGGCAACAAGGGAGAGGGCCTTCTCAGTGGTGGCCCCCAAATTATGGAATGATCTTCCTGACGAGGTACGCCTGGCGCCATCACTGTTATCTTTTCGGCGCCAGGTCAAGACTTTCCTCTTCTCCCAGGCATTTTAGCATGTGTTTTTAAATTGTTTTAAAAAATTTAAATTGTGTTTTAAATTGTTTTTAAAAGATGTGTTTTAAATTTGTATCTTTGTTTTTAATGTTTTTAGTTACTGTAAAAAGCCCAGAGAGCTTCGGCTATGGGGCGGTATACAAATACATAAATGTGAGCACACTCATTCACTCTAGACATGCTTGTAGCTCAAGATGTAGGCAGTATAATCTCTACTAGATATGTACACTGCCCATTTTCATACACCTGCACACATGGCTACTTCTCCCAAGCCTTACTCATGAATCATTACATTAATTAAAACATCTGTATGCCACCCACATGGCCTTAAAACGAGCTACAAAAGACAGCTAAGAGTTTTCCAAAAGCCATAATACAAATTTAAACAGCAATCAAAACCTAGATCGGGGTGGGAAACCTTTTTGGCTCTGGGGACCAGATCTTTACCTGGCCCCACCTTGTGAGCCAAATTAACAGGTGGGTTGGGCAGCCCACCTGTCAGCCACATGATGTCACTATGACATCAAAAGACCCCCCTCCCTAACTATCAAAAACCCTTGCACGGGGTTCCCAAGCTTGGGAACCATAGTGCAAGGTACATAGCCAGCCCTACACTTTGCAAGCCTCCCTGCACATCTCTTTCCACCCCGATGTTGGGAGTGCAAAGGAGAAGTGCAGGGAGGCTTCTAAGAGTGGTGCTAGGAGGGAGTAGTGGTTTCCATTGCATGGGAAACTGCTTTCTCTTCCTTGAGCAAGGCAGGCTCCTACTGTCCATTAGCTGAAGGGAGGTTGGGAGTTGTCTCGCAGCAAAGGAACAACTGGGAGCTCACTTTAAGCTCTCAATTGTGCCTTTGAAGCCTTGCCCTTACCCACCCACACCTGACATCATGGTTAGCCAAGGAAGGATTTATTAATAGTATTAATATTAAAATAGGTTTGAGGAATCTCAGGCCAGGGGTCACATGCAACCCTCCAGGCCTCCCTATCCAGCTTTAAGGACTCTCCCCAGGCCACACACCCCACTGGACCTGCACTGTGCCCTCAAGTGCTTTTGTCTGGAATGTGCCACTGAAAGGTGGTGATACCTCTTGCTTGCCTGGATGAAGAGATGTGGATGGGAGTAGAAACCTCTGACTTCCTTTTTTGTGGCTGGAATGGAACCTACTGGACAAATGTAAGAGCCACATCTCTTGCTCTGCCCCGCTTTTACATCAGGAGCTGCCTACCACAGACATGTGCCCCCCCCCCAAAAGGGTGCTAGAATGTGGTCCTGGAACTGAAAAAGTTTCCCCACCCTGATATAACAGATGGTAGGGTTCATTTGGGAGACAGCGGTTTGTAAGGTACCCTGAACCAAGACCATCTAGGGCCTTAAAGGCCAAAGTCAGCACTTTAAGCTGGGCCTTGAAACCAAATGTAGCCAGTTAAATGTGAGAAAGCAGTAATGTGAGAATCAGCCTTTCTGCACAAGCCCAGTAAGTACTCAGTGACCCAATTCTGCAACCTAAATTCTGTTTTCTGTATCCTGGAGAAAGTTGACAGATTATAGTAATATATTCTCCTAATATAAACCATTATATGAGGTAAGGCATTAAGTTAGATGTACTTTCCCTTAAAGCAAGATTAATTATGGCTGTCATCCCCAAGGCGCCCGTCTCAGATCTTATTCATATAAAACAAGGTGAAATTTGTCAGCTAATGAGAGCGGCTGAAATAAAACAACTGGCTTGCACCTTGGTAGAACCATCAAATAAGTCATCAAGTAAATTTTACAGATATTGTATAGCCGGAAACATTTAATGTAAAGCTATCCAATCAATTAATAATTATTCATCTCTGAAGCTTCGGGACCAGCTATGTCTTACCCCCCCCCTTGAATAATTGAAGACTATGCAAGAAATTGAAATGGTAAAAGATATTCATTAGTTGTAAATTATATTTATTATTTATTTTTGAGTTTGTAACCCACCAACTCTACTTCAAAAGGGAGAACTATTGTGTATTTTCAAGTACGGTCAACAAAGGCCAATCAATGTCAAGTGTTCATTATACTTTGGAAACAAAAAAGCCTGAATGTGGAAAAAGTGTCATATTATATTTCAATAATGGAAAAATATTGAAGGTTGTGTCCAATGCTGTATAGGATGAGTTCTACTTGTGCAACAGGATTTCCTCTTCTCTGCACCCCAAAATCTGCTTTGTAGAGTCCCACAATCCTATAGAGCAAATTTTGAGGAATGCATGGTGGCTGCAGGGAGAGGACAGGGAGTTCCATTGTGCAGGGGGAAGTCTGCGGTGACTTACCTGGGACCAGATTTGCAGCTCAGCAGGCTCCCTAGAGGGGGCTGAAGGACAAAGTGCCTTGGTGATGGTGCAGGACAGAGGATGGGGTGGGACTCCAGCAGGGGCCAATCACCAGGCTGATGGCTCTCACAGGAGCAGAATATTTATTATTTATTTAGACTATTTCTATACCTCTTAATATATAAAAATATCTCTAAGCGGTGTACAAGAAAAAAAAAAGAACACAAGAAGTATTATAAAAAGTACACAATGAAGCCATAATACAAATAAACTCATACTTAATACAAATTATTAACAAATAAATATACCAACACAGCAAATTCCAGCAGTGCTGAATACAACCGCAGATTAAGTAAGTAGTATACACTGGAAAACTGCAACTCAAATTATTTGCCTACTACGATGTACATTATTACAAATTTCCTCCTTATTCTATACTGTCCATAAAATGAAAAAAGGCATTGTAACATCAAGAAAACTAAACTATAAACCCTCAAAGCTGTGGCTTCATTCAGATGGCATTCTAAACTTTGATTTGGCTTTACACAAACAAGCAGAAGTCTCAGGCTCATGCAAACCCTCCTTCTGTTGCATGCTGCAACTTCCTAAAGGATGACATTTCTCTGAAAACTGACTTGATGCTGTATTAACTATGACTTCTTAAACTATTGTCCAGTTGCATACCAGGATCACAAACCAGTGGCACCCTCTCAGATCTCTGCATAGTTCAGCCAAGGAACTGCCATATACCTTTAAAAAATTCTGGCTGGTGTGTCGGTGGTGTCTGAAGCCAAACAGTTGACCTGTAACCTATCTTTCAAAATTGGTGCCAGCATTTTTGCTCATTAAGCTAGGAAAGGTCTAACAAAATACAGAATCCTTTCCTGACTATGGTCAATCTTCAAATAGCAGATCAACTAAAGCTTTAGGCCACTATGCAACACTAGCCTTAGGTATACTTTAAATACCAGTGAGCTGAAGTCCATCTAACTCAATGCTGGATTGTGATCTTAGTGGATTACTCGACCAATGTGGTGAGAGACCAAGGCTTGTATCCAATAAGTCTGTGTGAGTGTACATAGAGTCAGGGTGTGGCATTGCTCAAATAACCTTGGCAGAATCCCACTGTGCTGAACTGAAAGGTGCTCTAGGGCTTTTCAAGGGCATAGGAACTATAGTGGGAAACTATCATAACATGTGAGATAGGGAGCTGTCCTTCTGGCTGCAGCAGCACTGCCAGTCATCAGAATGGGGCAGCAGGACAACAAGACCAAGGGAAGCACTGGGATGGTTGGTGATGACACAAGTGTGCATGCATCTGCACCCACTGTCACCAATCCAGTGCTCCACCACCACCACGCACCACCCCAGTCCCTGCAAGCACCACCACCATAGCTGGGAGGGCAGCACAGTGTTAGTGCCTCACATCATGCATTGTGAGGGGTGGGGAAGAGGGGCGAGAAAAACCAATGTGGGTGTATGGTCCTTTGGATCCTGGCCAGAGATGGAAAGGCACACTTTATTTTTGGAAAGCATTTTAGATCTAATAGGTAACTGTAAACCATTACAGGTGAATTTTTCTCCTAGCAATGAGTGGTTGCTTTTTGCTTATTGTGTAATGTTTATGTTTCTTTGCAAAGTAAAAGCTAACCATTTCCTTCAGCAAAACTAGGAGCATATTACATCAGATTTCCAGACTCATTTTTTAATCTGCTACCACAAAATCGCAGCAGCCTCTACATAGAAAAAAGCATACAAGGGACAGCAGGTTCAGACGAGTCCTCTCTCTGTGTTACCATCATGTGAACAAGTGATTCATTTATTTTTATGTGAGGAAACATTTAAAAAGTCAGTCCCTCACCCCTCATCACTAGTCTGAAGTAGTACAATCCAGGAAGAACTCCAACCTATGATTTGTTGAAAATGAAGTTTGGCTCTACCCACACACACACCAAAATATTAGTTTTTCAATAGTTCTACATGGCTTACACAAGATATGATTATTAGTTCATATTTAATACATGGACAGAAAAACACCACAATGAGAAACTGTATTAAAATCAGCTCAGCAAATCAAGAGAGCAGCTTTAAAAACAAAGTTATTATAAGTTGTCTTCAAGACTTTAATTCTGTGAATTCTTACTGTTCTCTTACTAATGGAAAATTATTTTAATATATAATTTTAAGTAAGTTATTTTAAGTTCTTCCCCACAATATATTTGAATAGAATTCTTGGAATATACAACGTCTCTCTCAAATTCTCAATGACTATAATAAAGAATGAAGAAAATGAAGACGAAGAAAAAAGTTTCATTTTCAATCTTGCACCTTTATACATTCTGTTAGACGTAAATAACAAGCAAACACCATTACAAATAATGCCTTAATCCTGTGGCTACCACAGATTTCTGGACAGTCCAACTACAAGACTGATGATATATGATGTTTAAATAAACCTTTACATACACTTCACTGCATTAAAAATAAAACTTAGCATGGCTGCCAATGTTTCAACATTCAACAAGACTCCAACACAGCAACCATAAGTTAGGATATTATGTGTACTCAGCATATTCAAAGGAAAAATCTCCACCTTTATTTTCTCGCAGTACAAAGGTATCCAAGATATCTTTGGGTTGTAAATTGCTCATTGCTTTCAGTACAAATTACTTTCAAATCCATTTCTGAAATCATCAAGATAAAGGTAACATTTATAAATATAAAATGTAAATATAAATATAAATATAAAATAGTTTTAAGCAGCATCACTTACTTCCAAAAATCGCATTTCATATTCGCACACACACTGCATAACGATATGCAAGGTGACTAACTACTTACAGTGTCGATCACAGCCTAGATCAGTGGTTCCCAGACTTTTTCTCCACAGACTGCTTGAAAATTGCTGATAAACTTGACAGACAGCTTAATGATTTTTCTGCCTGTTAATTTTTAATTATACTTTTATTGTTGCTTTTATTTTTGACATTATATTTTATTGCATTACATTTTGCATTCCATAGAAGTCAAACTCTTAATACAATAAAAACAATATAAGCAATACAAGTACAATTAAAATCAATGTATATGTTTAATGTGGACATGCTGTGGACCATCCGAATGAAGCTCATGGACCACAGTTTGGGAACTCCTGGTATACTAATATAGCTACCGGGGGGGGGGGTCGGCATGATACACTGGCTTCGGGTATGGAAATGAAGTTCATGCTTCAGTGCTTATGAAATGTAAACAAACATTTATATTGCTCTTTTTTAATTAAACCATTAAGCTCAATTAAATCAATTAAACCATTTGAACTGACGGAAATAAACAGTAAAACCCAAACAGAATACTGAAATAACTTAATTTTATAATGTAAATCCATAGCCTGACAAAGGCAAGAACACATTAAAACAAAGCAACTGAGATCCACGGAGCCAGCCGTGCAAGCAGTCTTGTTTTCCATTCCCAGCATTTAGGCTGCATTCCCAGGCAGGTTTGGAGGATTCCGTGATCACAAGGGGAGGCTTTTCAGTAGAAAACAAAGGGAAGCCGTATGAAGAGATACCAGAAACATACATGTAGTTACTTGATCCCAGGCACACTATAATGAGTCTTCAATTAGGCTCCACAAGGTACTGTATAACGTGACAGGTTGCTGGATTGAGCATACCCATCCCAGTAAGGCGGGAAGAACTTGTCTGTCTCATGCCAGCACAACAATTAATCAAAGGGACAGATACACCAGCAGACACCAGCACTGCCAAACCTTTCACTTCCAATGTACATCATAGATTTATTTATTAAAATATTTCTATCCTGGCTCTCTGTTTTATTTTTTATTTTTTAAAAACTCAAGGTGTTTGTAGCATACAGTTTTCTTTCAGGCCTGTTTAGGTGAGCGGACATGGGCAGAGATGGGGCCAGTAATATGCCTTCAATGCCATCCTCACAGCAATTTGCCAATATTTGTGCCACCATGTGCAGTGAAGCTCTGTGTTGCTATTCCCTATAATAGTGATCTGAAGACTGTGTTCTCTGGAATCCAGGGATTCCCTAGAATTCAAGCTTACCTGAAAGACAAAATACCTATCTATGCACATCTTTCCTTCAAATGCACAGCTGGTAGAAAAGTGCTTGTATTTCATGGCAGTCACATCAATGTGGCAATGGTTCACTAAAGGTAGAAAGTTCATCAAAGGTAGAAAGTGAACACCATTAGATCAAGTAAAGTCACACAACGATTAAGTGCTTAACTAATCAGATTATCACAAGACTTTTAGACAAGTCAGGATGGCTTTGCTTCACTTGCAAAGTATTTTAGCTGTATTCCTTGCAGTAGCAACTAGTGTCAAGCTGATACACAACTTTCAATTGTTAAAGCCCAATATGGCAGTCTAAGCCAATAGTTACATCCCTGCAGCTATTTGAAAACTGTGGGCCCTCCATATGGCTTTTTCCTTTCTGGATGTTTTAGAAAGACACTCAGACAATTCTGAAGTGGCAGAAGGAAATGTAAACAGAAGAATGAGACTACTTTGAAAAATTCACTTTGATTTCCTTTATTACTTTTTGAAATGAGTGATGAGAACGATCAGAAGACAAAACAAAGAAAAAATGTTTTTAAAAATAATTATTTGCCGTATTTATTTTATGTCCACCTAGCAGGTCCATTTGTCATGCAACTATCAACTGAGGAATCATTGCATTCAAAGCAAAGAGAATCATTTTGGCAAACATCCTTTGTAACTGGGACCATTTATTTTACTATGTGTTATACAGAAACCATCTCAAACACTTTTGTTTATCAAATATTTTCTGCTCGTTTCCCACTGGGAGTTAGTGACAATGCTGAATTAAAACAAATGAAAGAAGGATCTTTGTCAGATGAGCACTTGGGTAAAACTTAGAGAATGATAATGGTTTAAGGCTGATATTCTAATACAACATCCATCTAGCCTCTTTAGAGGTCTCACAAGAATGCTGCTAATATTCCAAAATAGTGGCTGGAACATTTCAACAGTACTTTAAAAGCACATAACTAACCCCATGGTTTCAAGTTGTGTTTTTCCTCCTTCCAGCACCATTATAAGATTATGATGTATTACAGTAAAACAAATAGAAATTTTCAACATTCTGTTTAGACAGCCAGATATTAGTCAGTAGGCTGAATGCATGAAGTGAACGTATTCAGAACAAAATTAATGCTACACAAAAATTTCACAGATACAGTCATACAGCACTTACTATTACCTTGCAATTATGCAAATGACAAAAGCTAAAGGGCATGAAAAGCAAACATTTTGCAGAGTAAGACAGCAATCCTTAAGTACTCTTATATTGGAAGTTCCATTGAAATGAAAAGCCAAATGAAAAAGATTGTGCTGTGCTACTGCTAAGTGACACTTTAACAGCAAATGAAGCTGATACATGAAAATATAGGGTTTAGGAAACAGATTGCTTATAAACATTCTTACGCAAAGGCAACATTAGTGTGATGTTATGATTGGCCTTGAGCACAAAAACACAATTTGTATTGTAAATGCTGACACAACATAACATTAGCACACAGTAGTACCTCTTTGTCCTAAGCAACAGATGGCACCTGTCCATCTGGGAATCAACATGAGTGAGGCATAGGCATCAAGACGGGATAAACCTTTTAACCAAGTACTAATTTGCCTCTAAATGAGCATTTGGAGGAACACAGCAAGATAGTGGTTCTATTATTCTTATTAGATGGCGAGATTTAAAACTGTAGGCCCTTAACTGCAAATAATGCAACACATAGCTCACAATTGCATGTCACAATAAACCAAAGCTGCAGGATATATTGTGCATGCTGCCTAATTGCTCCCACTTCATTTCTCCCCTGGTACGAGAGGGTGAAACAAACCAGGAAGCCACAATCAATCAATCAATCCTGCCCTTCCTCCCAATTAAGCTTGATTTTCCATTACACCTAATCCCGAGTGTGTGGTTTGTTTCTAAGAAGACAGGAATTGTAAACCAACAACAAACTACAGCTTAAGGCTGGCTAGGGATCCTGGCAAATTAGGAATCCCAATCCCAGGTTCAGACATAATGGGAAGCCAAATTTAACTGTGCCTTCCTGGTTTGTTTCTCCGACTCACAGCAAGGGAGGAGTGAAGTGGGAGCAATTGAGCAGCATGTACATTAAAGCCAGCAATCCTGGCTTATTGTGACATATGAATGTGGCCTATGAAGATATCAGTATTACCTGGGCTGTGCTCCTCCTACACCTTTAGAACAATAGCCACTTATGGGTGTATGTCTGAAAGAGAAATAATGTTGACTTACCAGTGGCTACTACCTCCAAAAAATATGGGTAGTGCTATAAATCCCACCCATCCTGGCAAGTAAGTTCTACCTATCAGCTACAAACTTGGTTGAGAACACCAAAGAAAACAAATTTAAGCAGCCCCACAACTCTGCACATATTTCATCATACAATCAACTTGTGCTACAAGGTGTGGTGATAGAGGATGAAAGCTAAAGGGAACCTCCATATGTTAGAGACAATATACCTCCAGATACTAGGCAAAAAGTGGGATGGCCATCAAATACTCATTGATTCTACTGGATTTATTTTGACCTTAAACTGGAACGCTCTTTTGCACTGCCTATATAGAGCAGGCAGTAGTTACACTGAGATTATGAGTCATAAAATACTGCTGGGATTCTTTTTCCACCTCTTTTGGCTGAAACTGATGGGAGTGCCTCTGACTAAAGCAACTTGAAGAAGAGAAGATCTATGGTCAGAACTAGCTAAGTCAGCAGTAGTGCAAAACAAGTCTGATGCGAGTTTTATTAATTTTGTTGTTACAACTTATTCATTTTATTCCTTATTCATTTATTTTATTTTTCTGTCACATCGACCAAGCCTATCCAGCTCCATGGTAGCCAATGTACCCTCCAGATGTTTCTGGGCTTACAACTCATACCTGCCCCAGCCAGCATGGCCATTGGACAGGGGTTATGGTAGTTGTAGTCCAACAACATCTGGGGGGCACCACATTGGCTACCCGTGACCTGTCTAAAGCCAGCTATGGCTTCAGAGGACTCTAATATCTACAGCAGCCTTTCCCAACCAGTGTGCCTCCAGATGCTGTTGGACCACAACTCCCATCAGCCTCAGCCAGCATTGCCAATGGTCAGGAAACATGGGAATTGTGGTCCAACAACATCTGGAGGCACACTGGTTGGGAAAGGCTGATCTACAGTTTGTACTGACCAGAAATTGCATGGAATCCAAAAAATATCCCTTTCTAATATGAAGTAGCCACAGCTGTAGGGACTAATTTGAGCATGCAATATACATACATCCTATAATGCCACAATTCAGTTGATCCTTCAATCTCCCCCTTTTTAAGAAAATAGGATCACAGGAATCTGAACAAACAGCAATATGTATGTATGTCAGACATCACATGTATAGCCTGTGTGTGTTGAAGGGATGCAAACATTGCCCCACTGTTAAGATTGTGCTAGATTATAAATGTGTGAACTGACTTTATATTATCCTGGTTCCTCGGAATAGACTCTAATCCAGAGGTCTACTTGGTGTCTCCTCATGCTACAAGGTAGGAACAAGGAAACTGTGGCCCTCCAGATGTTGTTGTACTCAACTTCCATCCGCCCCAGCGAACAAGATCATTGGCCAGGAGTGAGGGGAGTTGTACTCCAACAACATCTGGAGGACCAGAGGTTCAACAACCCTGCTGTAGGGTGTTTCATGTTGTAGGACATTTCAACTCAAACATTATGACAACATAACCTGTGTGTCACGATGCAAATGGTGTCATGTACTTGTGTATTTTATTTTACAATTCTAATGTACTTTGTACTTATTTTAATGATGACATTTTTGCAACCCAACCTAGGACCATTTGGTAAAGGCCCAGTTATAAGTAGGTAGGTAGGTAAAACTTTACTGCCTAGCCATAGGCCATTGCAGGACACACATTCAATATACACATCTCTTCACAAAGTAAAACAGTTACAAAGGAACCATATAACCCCTTAATAATACCCCCCTCTATCAAATTGAGTAGACTGCGGAATACAGAGGATACAAAAGGAGAAAACATTCAGAATAACTCCTAATTCCATAATAAAAGATCAATACTACTTGTCTTTGGCTGGCTCCTACCCAAGGGGTCCTATCATTTGGTTAGCATACCAACACTTGTTCAGCTAAAACTTCGCCCACAGCTTTTGCGCTGCTAGGGCAAATACAGCAACCCTATGCGTGATCGTTGGATCAGTATCCAAGAGAAGGAGGGCAATAGCGGGAAGGACCAGAACTGAACTCTGGTTGGGCAACAAACCACTCAAAAATTTGGCCCGTGGATGGGAATATAGAGGGCACTCAAACAGATAGTGGGGCAAATCTTCCACCACGGGAGCACCACAGATGCATAATCGCTGACACCTAGGGATCTGACTGTATCGACCAGACAATACTGCGTGCCGTAAATGGCTGCCTAAGTTTTGACACTAAAGGTTGGGCCAGATAGCTTGCACTGAGGTGGTCACGTTTAAAAACTCCAAACCAGTTACAAGTACAAACAACAAATGAATGAACAAATAAAACCAATGGGTGGGTGGGTTGGAGAGAAACAGCATGAAAATGAGCATCAGCAGATGGGGCAGGGGGGGGGTCAAACCCTTCCCCTACCCATGTTTCCCTGATCCAGTGTCCACCCCCATGGGGCTTTGAGACCAGAAGTGATCCTTGCTAGGAGAAAAACAGCTGGACAGAAGGGATTCTGTGCACTAAATAGGGCTCTCAGGGTAACAGCAGAACTAATACTGTTTACGGTTTAATTGCTGTAAACAGCCCAGAGAGCTTCAGCTATGGGGCAGTAAATAAATGTAATAAATAAATAAATACTGCTTTTCCAACCTATCTACAGTAGAGCCCTGCTTACCGGCGCTTCGCATTCCGGCGTTCCGCTAATGCAGCGGTGGGAAATTCCTCTTTTTAAAGCCGATTTTGTGGCATTTTGCGACATTTTCGAGTCATGGCCCCATTATAGTCTATGGGTTCTGCTTTACGGAGATTTCCACTTTACGGCGGGGGCCTGGTCCCAAACCTGCCATATAAGCGGGGCCCTACTGTACTCTCTAAATTTAACCATAGAGAAATCTGAAAAGTTAAAGAAAAAATAAGTGAGCCCTCTGTTGTGATGCATGTGCGATAGCCCTCAATACTCCATACAAGCATTAAGCCACAGCAATATGGTTTCTAACTCTTCACAGTGAAAAGGGAATGACATCAATGCTGCTATATAGATATGTTGCTATTCCTACGATAAGCTACACTACATGCTTGAAGCACATAAGAAGCCAGAACAGCACCAACTTCTTCTTTGAATATGAAGTAAAAGAGAAACCTCTGTGAAACTGAAACAAAAAGCAACAATATGGTCAGGAAGAATGTTTTTTTAAAAGAACAAAAACCCTCATATTAAATACATGTTAACTCATGTTAACTGTTACTTCAGCTGAACTCCCATTCATTTTCAGTCACTCTGCTTAAAGAGTCAACATACAAAAACAGCATCCACGTTAAGAAGGGTTCTTATTTATTTATACATTGAAGATATGCAGGCAACTCAAGAAATATTTTTTTAAAAACACCAACAGGTTCAAGTGATTAACTTAAGAATTATTAACCAGAAAGTCATCAGTGAAATGCATCCCAATTTAAATTTACTAAATCTAAGATGTTTTGGCTTTTAATGTCCACCAATGGTGTACATTTCATGCAGTGTCCAAAAGCTACTTATTCTCTTAATCCTAAAACCCATGACAGGATGCATCTAACCAGTGGTGTGCTGGAGCCGCCTCGTACAAACTCGCGAGAGCCTATAGTTAAATTTTCAGGGATATTGCGAGCCAGTTGTTAAACAGGCTCGCAGTCTCTCTTCCTAAGGCATTTTCCCCGTTTTGCTTTTCAGTGGGAGGCAATGGCAGCGGCAGGGAGGTACAGGCGAGAGCTTTGCCCAAGCACCGCCTCTTTGCCCGCCCCCTTGTGGACAGCCTCGCTTGCAGGGATGGAGGGAGCAGCCCTGCCATCCCCCTCACAGAAGCTGCTGACGCCCCCAGGGGCAAGGAGCGCCTTTTGCCGAAGGGGGGCTCTGGAGCGTGCCATTCCCCATCGCTCGGCTGTGGTAGTCTGGGTGGGGCTTCCATTTGCCTCCTCCCACCCAGGGCCCACCTGCGAGGGCAGGGGCTTAGGCAATTTCCTGGGTGGGGGGCAAAATCCCCTCCCTGGGCAAAATCTGACCGGTGGAGGGTAAGAGATCTGCCCCGCATCAACTCAAGATCACTGAAGGGCAGTGGGGGCGCCTTTCACCAGGGCCCACTTTCTTTAAACCCACAAGAAATGACTACTGGGTAGAGCGCCTAGGGTTAGGAAGGAAATTTCATGGATTTCCACGTTTACTTGCTTTCTTTGACATACAACTGACAGTGCATCTCAGTGCACGTCTACTCAGAAGTAAGCCCCATTGAGTTCAACGGGATTTAATCCCAGGTAAATGCGTGCAGGACTGTAGCCAAGTAAGAAGGCTAATCCCACCCCAAATATGGGGCCTGGTGGAACTACAATTGTGTGTGTGTGTTGCAGAGCAGAACTGTTATGTTCTGAAAAAAGACATTCTTAAAGATTTTGCTCTGGCTCATGCATTAAATCTTGCCTATTTAAAAAGCCTTCTCAGTGTCCTTAGGAATATGAGAATGTCTGTAGCTCTTTTCCTCTTCTCTCTAATCCTTCATTTCCCATTGCCGACGTTTTTAGGGTACCTAAGCATTGAAAATAAGCCCGTTATTTTTTTCTTTAAATGCATCTTTTCTAAAGCTGCTTGCATACTTTTGCATTATAATTTTTTTAAAGGCAACAGGCCTGTTCCCCCGTTGCTGCCATAGAAGTGGCATCTTGCTCAGTCACTTTGCAATGAAAGGAAACAGCAGTAAGTCCACCAGCCACGTTCTGTCATCTACACAGTGTCCATATACTTTTTGAATTCTACGTTTATGTCACGATTTTGGATACATAAGATTAAAAACATTAGCTGTAGTTCTCTACCTCGATAGACAGGTAGATAGACAGGTAGGTAGGTAGGTATCCTAGAAATAAAAGTCTTTCTATCACCTCCCCTCCGGGTGATGGTTAAGCCATTGTAAGCAGAATACAATTAGTTCCAATACCAGTAAGAACCAACAGTAAGACTGTAGGGATAGTTACAATGGTATCCTTAAGACTGAATTGCTGCACCTTGACTTAAAACATTTCTGAAATGACAAATACATATACTTAATACAATGAAGAATCTGTGCAGACACAGCCTAACATAATAGTATTAGGAGTAACAGAAAGTGAAAATCATCATTAGACACTTTACAGAGATATCCCACCCACACATACCCTCCAAAATTTTAACGGGCTCTAAAACAGCAGTGCCAGTCTGTATAGACTAGAAGGGAACTAACTGCAGCAGTGATCAATTTTCTATTTGAATGTAATGTAATTTCAATTCATTTACTTTTTGAAGAAAATGTACCTGAATAGAACAAGATCAACTTAAGACCCTTAAAATAGAACTATAAAACAAATCACATAATCTTAATTGAAATTAATATGACAAAGCTAAATTGCATTTTTTTATTTACAGCTAGAATGTATGACCAGCAAATGGTCTTCTACCTCAATAATTAGCCATCTGTTTCTTGAAATTTTGTCAGTTAAAATCTATTCATAGTTATGTATATTTTGGCAGCAGGAAAGACTTGTCAATAAAATACAAGCAAGAAACATATGAAGTAGTAAATTCTTCCTGTCTTTTACAATATAAAATTCTACTAAGTAACTGGTAAACGAATGGAAATGGACTGCCTTCAAGTCAATCCAGACTTATGGAGATCCTATGAATAGGGTATTCATGGTAAGCAGTATTCAGAGGGGGTTTACCATTGCCTCCCTCTGAGGCTAGTCCTCCCCAGCTGGCTAGGCCCTGCTCAGCTTGCTATAGCTGCACAAGCGAGCCCCTTCCTTGTCTGCAACTGCCAGCTGGGGGGCAACTGGGCTTCTTGGGACTGTGCAGCTTGCCCATGGCTGCACAGGTGGCAGGGCATGTAACCCCTGAGCCACTCACTGTAGGGGTAATCTTTAGCTGACCCTTGACACCCAGGAGACACAAGCGGGGATTTGAACTCACAGACTCTGGACTCCCAGCCAGGCTCTCCTCCCCACTGTGCTAAAAGAGTTATACATTAAAATAGAGAGTTAACAGCTAAAGCTTTAAGTGACCTAACACTAGAGGTCAAAAGTTGTAACAGTGGATGACAGTCAACAGTAAGACACGGTGGTAAGTTCTTAACACTTCAAATTTCAAGCCAATGTATGTCTGAATACAAAAAGAAGACCTTCTTCATAGACCCATCAACGCAATACTACTTTTGTGGTGTTAGTTATTATTACCCCATTATTATTTCATTGTTACTAGGGGGGAAATTACTGAAACGTAGTTGAGATAGGTTTTTCTCCTGTTATAATTTGCAGGACGGTTTATCAGTCCTGGGGTGGGAGGAGAACAAAATCTAAGGAGCAGCATGCAGAGGGGAGAAAACACACTTGCATCTCACAATAAGGCAGTTTGACCACTTAAAGCTATGCTGTGGTTTTAAATACAATTCACAATTACGTTTTTGTAATATTTATTATGCACTTTTTATGAGATGTATTTCGTATTTTCTGTTGTACACTGCCCAGAGAGCTATTGATAGTTGGGCGGTATAAAAATCTAATAAATAAATAAATAATGTGCACACAAATACATCAGAATGTGCTAAAAGCACAGTAGCAGCCTAATAGGGATTAAAGTCTCCAAGTTTGAAGGTGATTGGTTGTAACTTGAAACACAATCCATCATGATTAGTTTCTGAACAAGCGTCATGGAAATAAGTGAGTGTTCTGGAAGAGCATACACAACCAGCTAAAGAGTATCAAGGATTTAGGGTTCTCTGGATTCGAGATGTTATCATTAAACTGAAGGAACCTGAAACTGAGGAAGCCCAGCTATCATAGGGTGACAACTTGAAAGGCAGGAGAATGCTAGAGCAATTTGTGTGGATGAATAAGTTTCCATCTTTCAGCTTAAATTCTAGTCCTATAGGTATCAGGGCTTGTATAATCATCAAAATAGTTGGCATATGATAATGCTGTGTTGACACTTATAACCAAATGACAGAAAGGTTCAAGTCTTACATTTTAACACTTGGGGACCAATCTCTGGTGGCTGACAGCAGAGAAAACATAAGATCCAAAATTAATGTGACAATAAATCAATGGGTCACCATACCAAGTAAATTTGGACTTGTGGGTCACCATACCAACAAGGTTGGGAACCAGTGGTTTAGCCCAATTTTTTCCACCAGTTTTACTGCTGTAGACTGATGCTCACTTCTACTAATTCTTGTTTCTTAAGTGCAAAGCATGAGTCTGAACAAATTGGAGGTAAGCAGAGTTTTTCCTGCTGAAGCAATAAAAATTAGTTACAAGAATGATGCCTATTTTTTAACAAGTAACAAGACAGATAAATTTCTTTCCAGTTGCAACGAAGCAGATATACCAATGAAATATTTAAGTACTATACATAATTGGTCATCCAATTACAGACATGCCTGGAAGAAGCAGATCATCCAGACACATTTAAATCTGGCTTCAGGCCTGTATATGCCACCAAAACTGCCTTGGTTGCCCTGGCTTTGACCTTTGTCAGAGAGGAACAGGGCAAGGGCAACCATGATGATTCTCTTTGACATCTCAACAGCTTTCAGCACGATTGACCACAGTATCTTCCTAGATGAGCTCCAGGGTTTGGGGTAAGCAGCACTGTGTTATCAATGGTTCTGTTTCTACCTCTGAGGCCAATTTCAAAGAGTAGCAATGAGGGATTAATTCTTTGGTGACTTGGGAGCTAAACTGTAGAGTTTTCCAAGTGGCTGATCTAATTCTCCCATGCTTTTTAACATGTATATGAATTCAAGCTGGACTGCAAACAAAGATGCTTGTCAAAGAAACACCAGCAAATCCCACTTGGGAACTCCAATCAGGAGCTCCCAAGTAAAACCAATCCCAGTGGGGCTTGCATTTAGTATCAAATGTAAAGAGTGCTGAATACAAGCCCCACTTGCCAAAGAATAATCAAGAGTGCACTTTAAGGCCTGATTGTTCCTTTACACCTGCATATTTACCAGAGCTTGGAAGTAACTCGTTATTTTTAACGAGTTACTTTTAATTCGTTACAATTTTAAATAACGAGTGGGTAATTCCATTACATTTGGCAAGTAACGGAACGAATAGTAATTTCCCTACTTTTCAGCTTCAACTTTAACATTTCCACGTTAGGTTGGACGTTACTTGGGGGCGGGAACAAGGGGAAGTCAGCTCCTGGCTGTGATTGGTTAACACAAGACATGTGCCTCACACTGATTGGACCTCTGCGCAGACTGTCTCTTCCCTCGTGATCTGTGTTAGGAGGCACGAGGGAAGAGATGAATAGGCAGGGGGAGCCTGCTAGCATCTGACTCTGAGAGGAAAAAATGGACGCCGGAGGAAAAAGCCAGGGCAAGGACAACAACGGAGGAGAAAGAAGGCTGCAGCAGAATGGCGAAGAGCTGTGGAGGTGAGTGACGATGATTTGTGTGTGTGTGTGCCCCGGTGTGTGTGTTTTCAGCTGGAGTCTCTGGTTTTGGGGGGGGGCTCCGGCTCTCTGGCTACCACCCCTTACTCTCTGGACTCTCCGCTTCAATTTAAAAAAAAGATTAAGTTTCTAGGTGGTCTAATTCCCGAGATATACACCAAAACGTAAAACCCCCCTGCACAACTTTTTTTTAAACAGATCATGCTCTAGTTACAACTCCCATCAGCCCAATCCAGTGGCCATGCTGGCTGGGGCTGATGGGAGTTGTAGTTTAAAGTAACTTTTCAAAGCTCTGGCTGCAACCCCGCCCTTTCATGATTGTGAGTAAAGTGCAGACTTGTGTTTGTGTTGTAAATCTCTCTCCCTCCAACCCTATTTTTAAAGAAATTAGGCAGGGTTTATCAGAGTTTTTATTATGTAGGAAACTAATACTCATTTTTTAAAAAAATGAATGAAGTTTATTTATTTTTATTATTTTATTTATATCCCACCCTTCCTCCCAGTAGGAGCCCAGGGCAGCAAACAAAAGCACTAAAAACACTTTAAAAATCATAAAAACAGACTTTAAAATATATTAAAACAAAACATCTTTAAAAACATTTTTAAAAGCTTTAAAAACATTTTTTCTAAGAAAAAGTTTAAAAGCATATTAAAAAGCAATTTCAACACAGACGCAGACTGGGATAAGATCTCAACTTAAAGGACTTGTTAAAAGAACAAGTTCCTTATCACTTGAGGCTGCAGTTTTCCCTGGTTGAGTAAGCCCCATTGAATACATTGGGACTTGCTTCTGAGTAAACAAACATAGGATTGCACTATAAATATCTTTACAGGTTATATAAATAAACATATTTGATAGTCATGCTTATATAAATATTTTCATAGAATCATAGAATAGTAGAGTTGGAAGGGGCCTATAAGGCCATCAAGTCCAACCCCCTGCTCAATGCAGGAATCCAAATCAAAGCATTCCCGACAGATGGCTGTCCAGCTGCCTCTTGAATGCCTCCAGTGTCGGAGATCCCACTACCTCTCTAGTAATTAGTTCTTTGAGCATCTTGTTCTTTTGAGACATAACAGAAACATATTATAAAAGCATTTCAAGTGTAAAATCTGATTTCAAGAGTTGGGGTATCTTCATTGCTTGGGGGGATGTGAGATTCTGTTATGCCATTATGTTAATCTTAAGGATAAATTTTTTTATTCTACTACCCCCTGTGTGCGTGTGTTTATTTTTAATATTGTTTTAGGCTTCTTAGATGTGCAGCAGCCAAGGCCAGCACCTTGTAGGAGTTTTTAAAAAAAAGTAACTGAAATGTAATTGTAGTGATTACTTTTGAGAAAAAGTAAAGTAATCAGTTACTTACAGAGCAATTGTAATTGTAACGGTAATTACTACTTTTTGGGCCAAGTAATTGTAACTGTAATTTATTACTTTTTAAAAGTAATCTTCCAAGCTCTGGTATTTACCTGCCCCATCCCTGATATCACATATGTGAGCAGTGGGGCAGGTGGGCATGTTTTGGGGGAAATTGTCTTGCAGGCCAAACAAGGATGCTTGCTAGGGCTAATAAGGTCCACGGGCCCAAGGATCCTCACTGTTGCCATGTGCTTTTTGATGATTGGTTGAAGCACACTTCTTTATCTTCCTTTCTCGTGCACTACTGTGCTGTTCTGGACTATTTCCCTGTTCTGAAATTGGTTGTTTTTGTGGTTTTATTTTGATTTTAATGTACATTAATGATTAATTGTGGTGTTTTTGTAACCAGCCCAAGGACCATTTAGTGAAGGGTGGGCTTTAAGTACATAAAATAAGAGCATTTCATAACTTTAGAATCCATTAAAGTTACATGGCAAACAGATCTTTTACTTCTATATCCAACCTCATTCTTTTTCAGTTGTTTAATAGTGTCTTAATCAGCAAAAGCATTAGAGGTCATTTAAGCCAAGGCAGTGGTTAATGCCATTAAGCAGGAAATCCAATTATGCTGTTTCCAAGTAGCCCTTATCATTAAAAAGATCTAAGTAAAGAGCTGGTGTCCAAATCTGAAAGAGCATGAATGCTTCAGAAATCCTTGGTAGTCCTGGGTCTTTAAAAAAACAAAGGTTTCAAGAAACCAGAGCTACATTTCTTAGAAATACTATCATCTGGATAGAAAGCCTCATTTTCCTACTTCAATCACATATTTAAAAAAATTTCCCGACCACACAGACCACAAAGAATTAACAGAACAGAATGAAAATTATAGAATCATAGAATAGTAGAGTTGGAAGAGGCCTATAAGGCCATCAAGTCCAATCCCCTGAGCAATGCTGGAATCCAAATCAAAGCATTCCCGACAGATGGCTGTCCAACTGCCTCTTGAATGACTCCAGTGTTGGAGAGCCCACTACCTCTCTAGGTTATTGGTTCCATTGTCGTATGGCTCTAACAGTTAGGAAGTTTTTCCTGATGTCCAGTCGAAATCTGGCTTCCTGCAACTTGAGCCCATTATTCCGTGTCCTGCACTCTGGGATGATTGAGAAGAGATCCCAGCCCTCCTCTCTGTGACAACCTTTCATGTACTTGAAGAGTGCTATCATATCTCCCCTCAGTCTTCTCTTCTCCAGGCTAAACGTGCCCAGTTCATTCAGTCTCTCCTCATAGGGCTTTGTTTCCAATCCCCTGATCATCCTTGCTGCCCTCCTCTGAAACTTTTCCAGTTTGTCTGCATCCTTCTTGAAGTGCGGAGACCAGAACTGGACGCAGGATTCAAGATGAGGTCTAACCAGTGCTGAATAGAGGGGAACTAATACTTCACACAATTTGGAAACTATACTTCTGTTAATGCATCCTAATATAGTGTTTGCCTTTTTTGCAGCCACATCACACTGTTGACTCATATTCAGCTTGTGATCAACGACAATTCCAAGATCCTTCTCACATGTCGTATAGCTGAGCCAAGTATCCCCCATCTTATAACTGTGCATTTGGTCTCTTTTTCCTAAGTGTAGAACCTTGCATTTATCCCTGTTGAATTTCATTCTGTTGTTTTCAGCCCAATGCTCCAGCCCAATTGTGTCTATTAGACTTGCTCTAAAATGTCTTGTCAAAATTCTGCCTCAAGTGACATTCTGTAATCAAACAAGTTCTCCCAGCAATTGGTGTACATTCCCAATATTTAAAAAATCAGGCAATAAATTATAGTTAAGACTTTAGTAATATTGTCTCCACAGAGGACTAAAAAACCAGTACCTTCTTCCGGTGAGTACTCTGTTTTTGCAATTTTACAGATAGCTGCATTTAACACTTGCCACCCTACATAAAATCAGGACTGTTAATTAAACTAGTGATTATTTAACTACATAGGCTTTCAAATATTTAGTCAATTCAATGCTAAAACAGGAGCCTTTTAAAAGGCTTTTAAATACACATGTAGCCATTTTGATATGGCTGTATTACAGTTAATCTAATCAAGTAATGCTGTTTTCCCCAGGTATTCTTTTAGAAATTCTTTGTATTAATCTGTTTACCTAAGTCATAGCAGATGCCAGCCTGTTTCAATTTCAGCTCATATCACTCTTGTGCAGAACTAAATCATTTCCTGCCAAATCCATCTTAGATTCCAATTAAAATAGGGAAGGCAGATAGCTCATTTAATTTGGACACCACACTAAAGATGAGAACTTGAAAAGTAATTTGACACTGTGGTTTGAAACAGAATGTATTTTTGCTATATAGACCAGGTATTTATCAAACAGTATTGAACCATGAAATGATTTAACAAATATTACTTAACACAAGGTTAGACCACTAATAAACAAGAGACTTACATTTAATCATAGATTATTAATTATAGGTTATATCATCCCAAAGTAATTTACATAATAGCATGCAAATGAATGGGGAAACTATTTTTAATGCTCAATGAGAAAGCAAATCTGAAATAATTTCAGAGAGTTATCAATAATTAAGACAGAATGGATTTTTTATTGAAAATATATTTATTTCATATTTACAAATATACAAAAAGTAAAAGGATTAAATACATTACACTGTCTACACTTAACATAGCAAGTTAAGAATCACAACAAGGAACTGTCTTAATACTATTATTTTTAATCCCTGCTTTTCTCCTCCACAAAAGAGTTGTTCAAAGTATATAAATATAAAAATATAAATGCAAACATAAAAACAAATAATCAACCATTAAAATACAAATTATCTAAGTAAAAACAACAGCAAAAAACACAAAAGAGCAGCACACACAATCAATATATTATGCAGCTGGCAGAACACGTCCATTTTTAAAAAAACAACCACAAACGAAGCTCCGCTCGCCTTGCAGCTGATGAGCGGGGCATGATTGCAGGTGGGGGTGAAGACGCTGCCCCCATCTGTTAATGGGGCAACATCGCGCGTCGCGCCCGTGACGTCAGCGCGACGTGCAGCGTAAGGGGCGGGGTCTATAGGACTATTTGAGTCCAGCCGCCCCTTCCACTTTCCTCTTCTGCTGCTCGACAGTCACTACGAGGCGGCAGCGCAGGATCGGAGCCAGCAGCGGTGAGGACCGCAGGCGAGACGGCCTTTGGCCAGCAATTTTTAAATTTTAATTTTAATTAACGCGGGGGTAGGTGGTGCACGACCCCAACCATCAATCCTTGCCGCGTGCAGGCCAATTAGGCTCCCCCCCTGGATAATTGGGTGCTGGGAGGGGGTATAGAATAAGCAGGCGAGCCATTTCAAAACGTTTTGAAATCACGTCATTTTGTAAGCGGGGCCCCAATCTCCCTCTCTAGACAGGGTTGGGCCAGGGAGACCCAAATCAGCTAGATATGCCACCCAAGAAAGGACAAGGGGGGCCAAAAGGGAAAGGAAAGGCCCCCAAAGCGGGGGGGAGATGCCCACCCCCAGCGGTGGTGGGGGCAAGGAGCGGGGAGGGGCCACCATGGGCGGCCATAAGTAGAGAGTGGCAGAGGCGCCATCCAGGGCGACAGAGTGGGTATAACAGGAGCCCTGCTGGATCAGGCCAGAGGCCTACCTAGTCCAGGGCTCTGTTCTCAAAATGGCCAACCAAATGCCCAGTATGGGAAGCTCGCAAGCAGGTCGTGAGCCATGGGGGTCCCCAACGGAGAGGCCAAGGGGCACATGTTCCTTCCTGGGTGAATAATGCTCCCAGCTTTCATTTAAAAAATAAAAATAAAAATAGTATGTTTCTAGCATTTGTAGAACCTGAGACAAAACGTACAAGGGAAAACAAGTGAACAGGCAGAGGCTGATCTCTGGCAGCAGCATAGGGCCTAGTCCTCAGCATGTGCTGTCTGGGGTTATACTCTTTCCCCCTGCCTCCGTTCTGTCTAGATGCCCCTTTGTTCCAAGTTCTCTTTGTCATGCCAACTAGAGGGGGGGCAGAGGCAAGAGCAGTTGCCCCCTCCTCTTCCTCATTTGCATTGTCTCCTGTGGCAGTTCAGTGCTCCTCATCCTTGCTGTTACACAGCCAGGCCTAGAGCAAGAGGACAGGCGTGGCACTGGAGGCAGTGGCAACTGCTCCTTGCAACACTACTCACTTTCTGAGGCGCGAGAGCAGCAATTGCCCTGTGCCACCGGACTTCTGAGAAAGAGGTGTTGCTGTGCATGGCACAAAGTGGGGGGGAGGCATAGCAGACAACCACCCACCCACGCAATAGGGCTTGTAACTCCAAGGAGCTGCTGCTCCCAAGTAGTGTCTGTGAGTTTACCTGAGGCAGTGAGATCTTAGCAGCTGCCTTACAGTGCCAATCCCTGGAAAAAAGGGTTGATGCTAGCACCATAGAATCATAGAGTGGGAAGGGGCCTTATAGGCCATTGAGTCCAACCCCCTGCTCACAGCAGGAAATCCACAGCTGGAGCATCTCCCGCAGATGGCTGTCCAGCCTCTGCTTGAAGACATCCAGCGAAGGGGATCCCGCCACCTCCCTAGGCAGTCGGTTCCATTGCCGAACTGCCTTTACTGTTATGAAGTTCCTTCTACTGTCCAATCTGAATCTACGCTCCTGCAACTTAAAACCATTAGACTTAGTTCTACCCTCTGGGGCAGCAGAGAACAAATCTGTACCCTCCTCTGTGTGACAGCCCTTCGGGTACTTGGAGAGTGCAATCATGTCACCCCCTCAGCCTTCTCTTCACCAGACTGAACATGCCAAGTTCCTTCAACCTTTCCTCATAAGACTTGTTCTCCATACCGGCTATCATCCTCGTTGCCCTCTTCTGAGCCCACTCTAACTTGTCTATATCTTTCTTAAAGGGAGGCGCCCAGAGCTGAGCGCAGTATTCCAGATGAGGCCTGACTAATGCAGAATATAGTGGGACTATTACTTCCCTCGACCTGGACACTATGGCTTTGTTTATGCAGCCCAAAACCGCGTTTGCCCTTTTTGCTGCAGCATCACGCTGCTGGGTCATGTTCAACGGATATGTGCAACAGGGAGATAGGAGGCAACAGGCCTTCAAAGGGGTAAGAAGGAGCCACCGGCTGCTTAGGGACAGGTGTCCCTTCCCCAGTTAGACTCCAGGTACTATGAACTTGGTTAGCAGGCTACCCGGTTTAAGGGTAGGTTTGTTATGTTATGGTGTTTGCCTTTTGTTTCCCAGTCTCATACCCCAACTGCTGGCTGGCCTTCATGGCCTCCAACTCACAGCTGGCCCTCATGGCCTACAATCTTCACCCCGTTTAGTCATGGCAATAACGGCTGTGGTCAGAATGTACAGAAGTACACTTGGTTACGCCAGTCTTATTCAAAGGGGCAGGCAGTGAGGGGTCCACACTAGTTAGTCTAGGATCAGTGAGCTGCACTCCATCATCATAGTGCGCGCATATGCCTTATGCATTTGTAGTGGCAGAACATTACCTACGGAATGCTATAATTCTCGCATGGAGTGCTTCAGAGCCTTCCGTGAGGGGGCAGTCAGGAGACAAGTGGGCTCCTAAGCAGTGGGGCACTATCTGTCTGAGTGGATGTTCATAGGTATGGCAGCTTGTGGGAGGCATGTTAGCACCTGAGGTTTCAGCTTATAGTATGAAGGATCCTGCCCCGGTGTTCACATTTCTGTAACAAGATTGACTCTTGCCCAGGGCTGAAAGCTGCACAGGGGCAAGCTTGAACCGTCCCAGATGAGATCCTGGATTGGGACCATGAAGTGTTTCCTTTCGGCCCTCTTGATGTTAGGGGTCTTTTAATGGAGTTATTATGCTATGATGGGGCTTGAACACCCATACTACGAATTCAGGGTTATGGCTGCCTTATGCACCGACCTGGCCTTGTGGTTCCCTTTCCTGCGGTTGCAAGCCTGGATTCGGGAAGGGGTTTTAACTATGAACGTTACCTTTCATTAACTCTTTTCCGGGGTTGGAAGGCGACTTTTGGACAGAAGAGCTCATGGCCTGGGGTCGGGTCTCATAACTCTCTTATAATTAGGAACACTAGAATTCATGGCCCTTGCCTGTCCCGTTGTTCTGGGAGAAGTTTATGCAGGGAGTCAGAGAAGGCCATAAGCCTATCTATTGCCCTAGCATGATCACCAGCTATCAGAATGCAGAATAGGGCAGCAGGGGCAGTGTGAAGGGGGGCTAATCCTGTGAGCTGCGCGCTGGAATTCCCTTGGATTCAATGGGTTACATTGCCCCCAGCATGCTCGCCAGCTTCCAGAAACAGGTATTCAGGAATTCTGGGCCGGCAAGGGCTATATGCCAGAGTGGCCTTTCCGGTGACTCACCTGCTTATATTCCTGATAGACGGCACGGCAGGAGAAGGGGCATGGCAGTGGGAACACTTAGAGATAAGCTTTCTTAGCCAGGCTGGCGGTTTTTCCCTATCCCCATCGACCCTTCTCGCTGGACATTTTATGGGTGTAGTGGACCAGGGAGAAACGGTCTATTCCTTCAGTGAAGACCCAAGCTATTCCAGGCAGTGGCTCATACACTGTTTTGAGGCTTTCAGGAGAAAAGAGGTGGTGGCTGGCTCTACGTGAGACCTCTCTCGACATGCCCTCCAGTTTTGATGTTTCCAGGGAGGAGGGGTTATGCTTGCTCAACGTGGAAGGTCTAGAACGGACCAGAGGTGTAAGAGAAGGCACGTACGGTTGACCTTGCCTCAGCGCCCAACCTCTGCCGAAGGATATTTATTCACCCAGGCTAATCTGGACCCCCTTGCTATAGGCCATATATGCCTATCTGGGTCAACAATACCAGTTTTGGCGTTAACAAAACAAGCATTGCAGGGGCTGGGGTATGACCCCTTCCAGTCTGGAACCTATTCAATTAAAATGGGAGCTGCTTCTATGGCAGCAGGTTTTTGGTTTCCTCCCGGCACTGGTACAGGACGTGGGACTTTGGGCCTCTGATGCATATAATGGCTATATTCCCCCCTTTTAGAGGGCAGGGGGATGCGGCGGCCTCACAAACGAGCATTGTAGGGGCTGGGGTACAACACCTTACAGTTGGAACCTATTCATCTCGAATTGGGGCTGCTTTTACGGCAGCAGGTTTTAGTTTCCCCCAGGCACTGGTACAGGGCGTGGGACTTTGGTCCTCTGATGCGTACAAGGGCTATATTCCCCACTTTTAGAGGGCAAGGGAATGTAGCGGCCTCACAATCTTCATTGTTTTCACAGGTTGCTGGACAGGGATAGAGCAGATGCACATCCTAATATGCGGCCACAGCATGGTCTTCCGGGCACCCTGGAGGGCAGCGAATTCGAGCATGGGCTCGCAGTTGGGCCTCAGTAGAGGGGCTGTTGTGCAGTGGCTGGACCGGCAAGGAATGCATGGGGAGTGGCTCCTACCCGCTCTGTTCCAGCAAGGTGTGGTGCAGATATTTCTGCAGGCGATGGTCATCCACCTCGGTGGTAATGACCGCGGCGTGAAGCAGGGCAAGGCCCTCAGCGTACAGGCATGTAAGGACATGCAAGTGATAAGGCAGCGTTGGCCTTTGGTGCGTCTGATGTGGTCAGACATGGCGCGGCATATGGGATCCAGCTGGAATTGATCATGCATGGAAGAAGGTCAACCGGCAAATTCGGTGGGCTGTTCTTGGGCAGGGGGGGTTGGCCATTCCGCATCCCCGCATTCAGCACTGGAAGGGTGAACTGTACAGGGCCGATGGCGTTCACCTGTCTCATGCAGGTAATGACTTATTTTGGGCGACCTGCAGGGGTGTCTGCGAGAGATGTTTCTCGGCAGTGGGGTAAAGGGGGACTAAATAGAGATTTGTCCCCCTTTTGTGGCGGGAAGGTGCGGGAAGGGAAATAGGTAAGGACAGCTAGGTGGCCCCCTTAGGCACCTTTGGAGGTGATTGGCGGTTCCAGAGGCCTGTCTCTCAGGGCTTTACGGCTCGAGGGCAGGATATGGGCTGCTTCTGGGGCCAACTTATCCTCATCTACCCAGGGGTTATACGGCCCTGGGTGGGGATGATGTGGGAAGCCCCCCCTCCTCACCTGCAGGGTGTGGCTGGGGTAAAGGGTAAGCAGATGGGCTTGCCCTTGCCCCAGCAGGGGCTGGTCGCCCGAGAGCTGTATGGCAAGCTACTTGCTTATAGACAGTTCCCGCACCTAGGTTTCCCTCTGGAGGTCACTTTAAATTGGGTTTTGTTCTATAATTTAAATAAAGTGGCCCTTGTTCAACCCAAGCTGACGTCTCTGTGTTTTATTTCAACCCTCAACTGCAATCTAATTACCTTATAACAATATCATCTCTCCAAGTATATCCTGATTTAAAATTATTAAAAAACTTTGAACAATTCATTAACTGAATTTTCTCAGAATTTGCAGGGTAGTTTCAAAATCTTGCAAAATTTTTGCGATCTTTCACGAGGTCTTTAGGAGCTTTTCCCCAGGAGACAATACCAATTGAAATCATCTCTGGCTTACAACAATAGCTAGAAGCATCTACAAAGGCAGCCTGTACACTTCATGCTACAGAGCAACCCCAGGTTATTGGGATCTGAACAATGCAGCCCACAGCTTGTCCACGTATCTCAAAGGCTCAATATATCAGGAGGGTCAGCTAAGCACAGAAACTCCAACCCCTAAGGAGCTCTAACAAAGTATTAGCAAAGCCCTGCCCATCAGGAAGGGTCTTTGGAAACCCCATTGTGAGTTCTGAGAAATACTAGTGAAAAATCCATCTCAGTCTTGCTCAAGGCAGCAGCTCCTGTTCAAACAGGAATGGCATCCAGAAAGGTATTCCCTAGGGCACACCAAATGAACTCTCTTTACTTATGTGCCTGGGATCTATTTCAAGAAGCCCTGCAAGACCTGCCTATGTAGGTGTCTTTGGCAGATTCACAGCTAAACAATCAAAGGGGTTGGGGGGCTTTTTAGTGCTTTAATTTCCTGATTTATTCATTTTTTTAAAAAAAACATATTCCACTATTTTCTTTGTGCATTACTTAATTTGATCCTTTGGAATGGGGCAGACAACACTTTTTAAACATAAATATAAATAGCTAGTTATTTGGTTTGACTAGCTTGACAAGGCTCAGTGTCTCTATTTTCATTTGGTTTCCTGTACGCTGTAAGTAGTCTTTATTGGTTTTATATTATGTGGAAACAATTTTTGGCATTTTATTCTGTTTATGCATCTTACCAACTACAAGTCAGTGATGTGAAAACAACATTTACATGTTGTCTTTTTGCCTCTCAACTGTTTTGTTTTCTGAAGTTGCTCAACTGGCTCCCAAAAAACTCTCATTTGATCTATCTTGTGTTTCTCATTAGTGAAGCCTATAATCTCCAGAATACTCTCTAGCCCCTGTATAATGAAGGTGTGCAATAGCCACTAATCAATTCATTCCCTACACCATGGCTAGAGTCAGATTTTGATTTCTGAAACCAGGTTAAAGGCCCTTCTCAACCTTGAAGTTTACTGTGGGGTCTTCAGTGATCAAACTCTTTTCAGTCTTACATTGCAGGGTTGCGTTAAGACCAAACCATTGCTCTGAGCTCCTTGGAGGAAGGGCACAGTATTAATGCATCTATTCACACATGCACACATACAAAATTACAACTGTGGAGGTTTCCAAAAGGAAAAACAAATATATTAACTGAGAAGACACCAGTAGCTGCAGCAACTCTTGAAGCTTTTTCTCCCAACCAAGGCACCAACATGGAGGGCCTGCTGTTGCCACACCATGGCACTGTGTCACTATGGAACAACTCAAAGGTATTGAGAGGCAGAAGGATGGGTAAAGGAGCATGGTTACATGAGAAAAGGCCTTTTATATAATTTAAAATCTTAGGTTCTGAAAGAATCTGAGATCAACAAGGAAGTTATCACTTCTGTTGAAAAGTTTCAGTATCATGCCCAGAAATATTTAAATGCAAAAAGAGTGTATTTATATGTATTTGAAGTTTTGAGATAAAAAAAATAAACAAAAGGACTAAGCAAAAGGTGTAGGAAAAGGGGAATCCTAGTCATAAACAGCCAGGAATATTGTATGGCATCCCAGCCTTATGTTCAAGTTGTTATGTGCCTTTAAGTCGATTCAGATCTTGTAAGTTCAGGTCTGTGGCTTCTTTTATGGCATCAATCCATCTCTTGTGTGGCCTTCCTCTTTTTCTACTCCCTTCTGTTTTTCCCAGCATTATTTTCTAGTGAATCATGTCTTTTCATGATGTTTAGTGTTCAGTGATACATCTTTGCATTTGAGGACCTTTTCTAGTTCTCTCATAGCTGCCCTCCCGAGTCCTGCTTTTGTGCTTTCCTCTTTAACTTTTATCAGCATTCGTTTCAAATCATTACTGGTTTCTGCTAGTGGCATGGTATGGTCTGCATACCTTAGATTATTGATACTTCTCCCTCCAATTTTCACACCTCCTTCATCTTGGTCCAATACTGCTTTCCGTATGATATGTTCTGCGTATAGATTAAACAAATAGTGTGATAAAATACACCCGTCTCACACCCTTTCCAATGGGGAACCAATCGGTTTCTCCATATTCTGTCCTTACAGTAGCCTCTTGTCCAGAGTATAGGTTGCGCATCAGGACAATCAGATGCTGTGGCACCCCCATTTCTTTTAAAGCATTCCATAGCTGTTCATGATCTCACAACCAAAGGCTTTGCTGTAATCTATAAAGCACAGGGTGGTTTTCTTCTGAAATTCCTTGCTCCGTTCCATTATCCAACATATGTTTGCGATACGATCTTTGGTACCTCTTCCTTTTCTAAATCCAGCTTGCACATCTGCACACCTTGCTCCATATATGGTAAGAGCCTTTGTTGTAGAATCTTGAGCATTACTTTGCTTGCATGGGATATTAAGGCAATAGTTCGATAATTACTGTATTACCTGGGTTCCCCTTTCTTTGGAATTGGGATGTATATTGAACACTTCCAGTCTGTGGGCCATTGTTTTCTTTTCCATATTTGTTGAAAAAATTTTGTCAAAATTTGAACAGATTCAGTCTCAGTAACTTGTAGCAACTCTATCGGTATGCCATCTGTTCCTGGTGATTTGTTTCTTCCAAATATTTTAAGACCAGCTTTCACCTCACATTCTAAAATTTCTGGTTCTTCATCATACGGTTCCTCTGTAAATGAATCTGTCATCGTGGTATCTCTTTTATAGAGTTCTTCAGTGTACTGCTTCTATTTTCCTTTTATTTCATCTCGGTCAGTCAGTGTGTTCAACTTCCCTACTCTTCGTTTAAATTTCCCTTTAATTTCTCTAATCTTTTGGAATAGGGCTCTTGTTCTACCTTTTTTGTTGTCCTCTCCTATTTCTATACAATAACTATTGTAATAGTTCTCTGTGTCCCTACGTACTAGTCGCTGCATAGTTGCATTTAGGGTTATAACCTTGTTTCTATCCTTTTGCTTTTCATTTCCTTCTTTCTTTAATCATTTTAAGAGTTTCATCAGTCATCCTTTGAAGTCTTTCTTTTTAATTAGAGATATTGTCTTTTTGCATTCTTCCCTGATAATGTCTCTGACTTCAATCTATAGTTCTTCTGGTTCTCTATCAGCTAGATTTAAAGCCTCAAATCTGTTCCTTATCTGATCTTTAAATTCTTCTGGGATGTTATTTAAATTGTATTTTGGCATTATGATTGCTTTGTTGTTGTTCTTGAGCTTTACTCTGATTTTCGATATGACCAGTTCATGATCTGTACAGCAGTCTGCTCCTGGTCTTGTTTTTACAGAACGTATGGAACTTCTCCATCTGCTGCTACCAATTATATACTCAATTTGATTCCTATATTGACCATTTGGTGATGTCCACGTGTACAGTCATCTTTTCGGTTGCTCAAAAATAGTGTTAGCAAGAAACAAATTATTGGCTTCTCAGAATTCAATACATCTTTCTCCTGCTTCATTTCTATCTCTTAAGCCCCATTTCCCCACAATTCCTAGTTCTTCTCTGTTCCCTGCTTTTGCATCCCAGTCCCCCAGGATTATCAGAACATCTTGTTTTGGTGTGTGATCAATTTTTTCCTGTACTTCTGCGTAAAATCTCTCCAATTCCTCTTCTTCTGCATTTGCTGTTGGAGCATAGACTTGGATGATGGTTATGTTAATAGGTTTCCCATTTAATCTCACTGATATCACTCGCTCAGACCTTGCACTGTAGCTCCTAATTGCTTTTGCTACATCACTTCTCACTATTAAAGCAACCCCATTTCCTGTTATTTTCTCATTTCCTGCATAAAATATTTTGTAGTTGCCTGATTGCAAATGTCCCATTCCCATCTATTTTAATTCACTCACACCAAGTATTGTAGTGTTGATACGCTCCATTTCTTGTTTGACAATTTCTAACTTTTCCTGGTTCATGCTTCTCACATTCCATGTTCCATGTGCGTCATACAATTCCGGACTCTCCTTTCGCATCTGTGAACATCAGCCTCTGGGCTTCCTTTCGGCTCTGACTCAGCTGCATCATTAGTCACAGCGCTACTCGTACTTGTCCTTTGTTCTTCCCCAGTAGCTTGGTGAGTGCCTTCTGACCTGGGGGTCTCATCTTCTAGCACTATCTCGTGTTGCATTTTGGATACTCCGTTCATAGGGTTTTTCATGGTAAGAGATACTCAGTGATTTACCATTGCCTTCCTCTGAGTTTGGATGCATCTTAGTCTGGTGTCTCAGCTTTGACCATTCCACCTTGGGTGCCCCTGCTAGGAGTCTAGCCTCTTGGTCTATACTCCTGACGGCATTGCTCTCAGCTTCTTCAGCACTCTCAAACCCCCTCACCACGTTAAGGTGTCCATCCTAGAGGGGGCATAGACACTTAAACGGGTTGAATTTTACCATGGTTGTTGAATACCTACAAGCCCATTTATCACTGAAAGGCAAGCTGCTAGTTTAGAAACCTAACCATGAAACCTTTCTCTTATGCTTCCTTCTGTGCAAAAGCTGCATTTTTGAGGCTACAGTCCTAATTATGCTTAACCACAAAATATGTGAGAATTACAATATGGAAGCTATTCCCTATTAGGAATCTCTTGAGTATATATTGGACATATCATCAACTTTATCATAGTGCACTGGTGCACTGGATCTAACAGATGGTCCCTGAGATGCTACAAAAACCCTAAAGCCTAAAGAGGTTGCCACATGTGAGCACTGAGAAGGCAACAGTATATACACTGCCGGCAACAAAATGCTTCCTCCTCTGAAAAATGTGCACAAATCCTTATATTTCACAGTGATCTATTTCTAACTAAACTGCAGCATGACTATTTTTCTTTAAAAAATGACAGATTTTTAAACAAGTATAGTTCAACATGAATGAGCACAGAAAGAGAAATAATTTGTTCACACCACACCCACCAACAATGCATTCCTCTACAGGAATACCTATGTCATACTGTTCACACTACTGGTTTAAACAAAATGGATCAAAATTAAGACGACAGAGGAAATTATATCAGATTTGAAGGTTCCTTTCCAGTCCTGTGCTTTCATGCCTAACACCTTTGACATGAGTCAGATCAGCTGAATGTGTTTGACATGGAAGAGGTGACACTTCAGCAGCTCTTAGTAGTCTAATGTCTTAGTAGAGACATTACACCCATCTTCTTTGACAACATTAAACCAAACACAGCCTTGCCAATATACAGACAGGCTGGTAGAGTTCAGCACCTCACTTTTTATTACAAATTCCAATCAAAATTTTCATGACTACTCTGATGCCAACATGAAGCTTGCACACAAAACTGGCTCCTCCACAGAGTTCAACATCAGAGCAAAACTACACATGACATGAGATATCAGTGTTTAGACTTCCAATTTTTAAACAAATACAGAAATGCAGAAGTGGGTTGTGCAAATTTGATTACAGTAGTAGTACTGTAGGAAGGTTTTTAATTTTTTCTCCATGCATCATTTCCCCTCAAAGATTCCCCTCAAATGCCTTTCCCACCCACAAAGGGGAAATGTGATACACCATCCATACAACAATGGAATTGTACATATGAAGCAGTCATAAAGTTGATGAAGGAAGCCCTTCTGCACAATGGGTGATGTTCAATTAAGTCCATTGATTTCAATGGATCTACCCAAGTATGAGTAACATTTGATATCACCCAATAACATCTATAAGTGGATCAGAATTCCTGAATGAAACTGACTTTAAGGAGAAACGCCTGAATCCTATAGGGCTTGAAATTAGTCACTGACTTTTATATCTGCCCATGGCTTAAATAGGATATTATTCATAGATGCAGCTGAAAAAGCTCTAAGTCTATGAATTATAACCGTTTTCTAACCCTGAATAAATCGACTGATTATGGCTTCCGCAAACAAGATCCAAAAACAATGTTAGTCCATACTCCCTACGTTTTCCCAGCCATGCATCACCTGAATACAACTTATTCTTTCTAGCCATCAACCTGTTTTACACCGATGTCAAAGATATAAACTCCCTGTATGTTACAAGGCCTCCTGTTTTTCCCAACAGAGGTTGCAGGTCTAGGGACTCTTGACAAAGAACCCAGATATGACTGCACAAAATATAATGTTGCTATGATCTAAAAGACTTGCATCCACTTGTGTACAAAAACATGGGTGAATTACTCTCACCTCCCATAACATCCCCAATGTGCACCAGAACAATTCTATTGTAAAATATTGCCAACATAACCACAAAAAAACAAAATTCTCATTAATGTCCCACAATGTTACTGACAGAGAAGGGTGAAGAGAGAGAAAAAATCAACTAGTGTAAGTCTGAATGTTAATTATACAGCCACAAAAGTGGCTGTATACTATAGCCAGTGTGGATTTTTCACATTCCACAATGTTAAATTGAAAATACCCCCATGCCATTCTGATGCTTCCCATTAGCTCATTTCAAAACAAAACCTTACAAAAACTTATTGTCCTGAACTCAGAAACGCTTGCTTAACAACCCTCTAAAATTTCATGGCAATACACAAAACAGTCAGAGAGAATAGAGAGTTCAAAGTCTAAAAAGAGGGGGTAAAACCCAGCCCCCTTTTGGACTTTTTTCTGTCAGAGTTCTCATAATCTGTTGAAATTCATTAAAAAATCAGCCATGTTCACAGAGTACCTGTAATCCTATTACTGACCTTACCCCATACACTGACCATCTTCTGCAGTTTAAATGTTTTAAAAATGCCTAGCTGATTTTTAATTAATTTAAGAAGTTTTGGCTTGAACTCAATGAGAACGTTGGGCATGCTCAGTAAGATGTAAGTAAGAACCAACTGTCAGTGTTCTAAAAGCCAGACTCACAGCTGCTGGGCTTGCCTAATCAGGGGGCCACACCCACACCAGACTTCTGATTTCACTTGAGACAGTCATCCCCCACAGAAACCTGGGAAGTGTAGTTTGTGAAGGGTGCTGAGAGGAGACTCCTATTCCCCTGACAGAGCTCCAGTGGCCAGAGTGCCTTGCATTTTATGTATTTTAATAGTATTTTATACATTTTTATTTAATTTTTAATGTTTTATTGTGGTTAATTTTACCTTTCTTAAGCATGATTGCATGGGAGTAAATACCACTGAACTCAATAAGCAGACAAATGATCAAACGTGCCCTCCTCTTCCCTTTGCCCCCCTCCAATATGCTCCTTCCCCTTCCCCTTCCCCCTCCCCCTTCTCCTCCCCCATGGTCAATTTTACCTATCCTAACCATGACTGCATACGAGTAAACCCCATTGAACTCAAATGATCAGACTTGCCTTTCCCCTCTACTCTCCCTTCCTCTTCCCCTCCCCTGTTCCTTCTTCCTCCTCCCCTGCCCACTCCAGCCCTCCCTCCTCCCCCCCGGTCAGTTTTACACCTATCCTAACCATGATTGCAAGGGAGTAAATCCCAATCTCACTGAACTCAATAAACATGCAAATGATCAAACCTGCCCTTCTCCCCTCCCCCACCTGCCTGTTCCCATACCCCTCCTCCCCTCTGCCCTTCCTTCCCTCCCTCCTCCTCCTCTTCTCTCCATCCTCTGTAGTGAGTTTCACCTATGCTAAGCATGATTGCAGGGGAGTAAATCCCACTGAACTCTATAAGCATGCAAACAATCAACCAATCAATCAATCATCATTTATTACAGTCAATGACCAGCACTATAAAATGTAAAAACAGTAGAACAATAAAACACATCAGTATTATACAGAGGAGGAAACAAGGGTAGTAGCCTGAGATAATATGGTACTAATGGTGTTGAATTAAGGCATCAATGGCCCACCCAAGATTAACTATCTCTCCTGCAGGTAACAGCTGAAGCACAAAAACTTGCCACCTTGGCTGTCACCTGCTGGTTCCTATCAAAGAGTAAATATTCTAAATAAATTGTGTCAGACTTCCCTGGAATTTTTAGGAGAATTGGATTAATAAGATCAAATCGGGAGTCTCAATAAAATGGACTATAAAACAATACATGTGCAACAGTTTCCACACTTCCCGCATCACAGCGGCAAAAGCGCTCCTGTACTGGCACCTTGCTAAATCTACCTTCTAAAAGCACAGAAGGCAAGACATTAAGTCTAGCAAGTGTGAAAGCTTTTCTGTGTTTAGAAGTCGACAGTTTTCTCATATAATTTGTTGTCACAAACTTTCTCGCGTAATCACAATAGTTAGAATAGAATGCAGCCAAGCTCAAATGGGTTTGTAAATCAATGTCCATGATTCACTGGGAGACAGCCTTTTTTGCTTGAACATAGCCTAGTGTCACAATAGTGGGGATAGAAAAACCCAAATACAACAACTTCATTGACAATTCTCTTTTCCATCTAGATTGAAAAGCATCTACCAGAGTCAAAGGAGCTAAACCCACTGGGAAGAACATTATTTTTAGCCAGACGTTTATCTTATATATCAATGCACGAGCCCCAACAGAGATTTGTACCACCTCCAGCCGCAAAATTATATTAGGGACACATAGTGGAGTACCTAATATTGCTCTTATAAATTTAGTTTGAACAGTCTCAAAAGGAGCAAAATTATCAAAAACACATAGCTGGGAACCATACAGCATCTGAGCTATGATCTTAGCAACAAAATCTGTAGGGCCGTGGGGATATATTGGCCACCTTTGGTGTAATAAAAGGATAGAAGTGCCTTTGTACTTCTCTGGGCATTCACAATGGCATTTTTTATTTGAACTTTCCACAAGCCTGTTGAATGAAAGGTTACACCTAAATATCTATACAAGGTAACCTGCTCAATTTGATGGTCATTAATCTGCCATCGATGCCTATTCCTCCTCCTATTAAAAATTAGGACCTTAGACTTGTCATAGTTAATTGTCAGTCGTTCTTCTTTGCAATATGAGGCTAAAGCACTTAAAAGGCATCTCAGGCCGATTCTTGACAAAGATAGAAGTACTGCATCATCCGCATAGAGAAGGATTGACACAGGTCTATTTGCCAACTTGGGAGGATGTGAATTTACCTTTGCTAGGGTTTCGATCAAAGAATTAATATAAAAGTTAAACAACGTGGGAGCTAAAATGCATCCCTGTTTCACTCTGTTAAAAGTGGGAATGGGACCTGTTAAATGACCGACACAATCACATTTAACCCTCAAGTGTGTATTTCCATAGAGCCTACGCATTAATATAAGGAGCCTCCTATCGCTGTTTGTGGCCTCAAATTTTTCCCATAGTTTGTCCCTTGAAATCGAATCAAAAGCAGATTTAAAGTCAATAAAAGCTGCGTGAAGCCCCTCCTTCATTGATAGAGAATACTTTTCCATAACATGTTGAAGAACAAGTCCTTGATCAATTGTGGAGCGACCCATCCTAAAATGGGCCTGCTCATCACAGAGTATATTTTCCTGCTCTAGCCAGTTTAGTAGCTTCTCGTGCAAATGAGAAGCATATAGCTTGCTAATTATACTTAGCAAGCTAATCAGTCTGTAATTAGCAAGATCGAACCTTTTTCCTTTTTTGTATATTGGAATAATGATGGCAAGCCCCCAGTCCTCTAGAAAACATGCTGTATGATCCATCCATTCTCAGCAAACTTGGACAGGATCCCATTTCTTACCTCCCGGATTAAAAAGCAGAGAACTTCACAACTAAACTTAACTTAAACTTGTGGTTTAAGAACATACCTATAGACTACAGATATTTCTATCAAACTTTAAAAAGCAGGGGAATTGGGCAGCTATAGTGAATGCACCAGGGGAGCAAGAGACCTGACCTCCTCTCTGACATATTGGACTGCCCTACAAATTTGTCAAAATGCAAACACAATTTGGGTTGGTTTGGGGTTGGTCTCCAATCCACTTCCTGTGTAGCTTGGAAGAATTTGGTAACATGTGCCTCTGAACATATGGTGAGTGGTGGCAACACCTGCAACCAGCCCAAATAATAGAAACAAGACATGTGCTGATCTTGTTTTAGCAGGGAGGAAGCAACATTA
Organism: Rhineura floridana; assembly: GCF_030035675.1. NCBI lineage: Eukaryota > Metazoa > Chordata > Lepidosauria > Squamata > Rhineuridae > Rhineura > Rhineura floridana. The sequence continues at coordinate 43,294,613 of NC_084482.1, forward strand.
TTAAGACAGTTGACATAGTTCAGATAGTCACTTTAAATATGTCTGATTTACTCTGCAATTTTAGTGAAGTTTCCTATAGGAAATCATTTTCTTTTGTTACTATTTCTGTGAATATGTGATGTACAGCAACACTTACACTAAAATGTACACTAAAAAAAGTCCAAAAATAATTGTGGAATAATGGCACTGACTATTCTGCAGAATAGTCTCCAGTGGACATCAGGAGTGTCTCAGTTTGCACAAGATAAAACAGTGGGAGGTGAAATACATTCTAGCAAAATTCTAGATGTGCTCTAGGTTTTTAATTGACCATGCCCACTTTGCCTTAAATGAAGTGGTTTAAACAACAGCAGGCTGAAAACATTCATCCTCTTTTTTCCAACAGCTAGAGTCATTGCTGAAGTAGCAACATATTGCAATCAGTCTGATTTTACATCAAACTGCAGTTTCAGATTCAACTGTTAATGTACCCAAAATAGAAATAGAACATAACCTCCAATTTGAAACACAAAAGGCTGTCTTCACCATCATATGACACTGACCAATTAAAAGGCTTTGAAATGAATAAAAATAAATTTGACACAGGATTCTATGATGAATTATGAGGGAAATAAAATTTTCTAGATTAGATTCTCTGCAGAAACAATAGTAACACAGGAAAGAAGCAAAGTAAGAAGAACACCAACATACAAAAATGTAATTCTCCATCTTTGGAGATGGCAGGTGTTGCCACCACGCACCATATGCTCAGAGGCACATGTTACCAAATTCTTCCAAGCTACACAGCAAGTGGATTGGACTGTGAAAGACCAACCCAAATGGTGTTTGCATTTTGACAAATTTGCAGGACTGTACAATATCTCACAGAGGAGGTCAGGTCTCTTGCTCCCCTGGTGCATTCACTATAGCCGCCCAATTTCCCTGTTTTTAAAGTTTGATAGAAAGATCTGTGGGCTATAGGTACATTCTTAAAAGGCAAGGTTTTTTGCCTAGTAGTGAATAGATACTTCATGTATACCTTGCTGCAATTAACACTGTTAGCACCAGTTGTGCGTCATATACAAATGTACACAGTCAGACCACTGGTCCATCTATTGTCTACTCTAACTAAAAGAGGATCTCCAAATTCCCAACTGACCTATCAAAGATATTTTCAAGCTGGAGACTGAAACAGAGACTTCTGTAAGCAAAGCATGTGAGAGCTATGGTCCTTTCCTCAAATTTATAAATATGAGAGCTCAGAGTACCATACAAGCTTGGTGCCACATCTTGATGGAAGTGCAGGCAAGATGTGCGGCTCCCCGTGGACCCACCTTCTCCTACACCTAATTGTTGCCACTAAATGTAAATACAAGGAGTCAATGGCTCAAGTGAGCTTTGAAACTTGACACAAGTTCCTCTCTCTTATCCACTGGAAAACACTTCTACCCACTGGGGGGGGAGGGAGAGAGGAAGAGAGAGAGTACTCAACTCTTTGAACATTTAAACCACCATAAATCAACAGCCTTCACATTATGTGACCCCAATTTTCTTAATTACAGTTTTTCTTCTGGATATGGGGACTGCAATGTGGCGGTTTTGTGGTGCCAATGAGACTTATATTTCCAAATGTGACCTCAGATCCTGTTTTGGATGATCATGCTAGATGGCATTCAAACCAGCTGAGAACATAGTCAAAGGTTAGGAAGAAGCAGTAGAAACAAAGATCCCTAATATTAGGAACTTTAGGGCCTTTCCAGCCAGAACAATTGTAGCCGGGGGGGGGGGGTTTCCTACTGCACAAGTTTTTTCCTACTGCAGTTTTTTTTCCTACTGCACAAGCAGCCAGCACACCACTCACCCTCAAACTAGTCAAGTAATTAGTCCCATAGTATACTATGAGTATAAAGGTTATGATTTTCTATTCCTTGTTATCTTTTCTCATCTATTTCTTTTTTAGAAACTACCTTAAATCCCATATGAACAACTGCACAAAAACTTATTTCACACTGCACTTTTTTTTTACGCTGCACAAAGTATGTCTAGAGACACGTTAGAATAAACCCTGTATTATAGGAAGCAAACATGTAACAGAAAAAATATTGTCTTTCATTTTAAAATACGCATTAAAAGCAAAGATGGGACATAGAAGGTAAATTCCTTCAAAGTGAGGAAAAACAGTATCATGTTGATACGTTTAGACATCAGAAAAGTATATATTCTTTGAAGTTATTTGCAATACAAGAATTACCTTTAAGTAATTTCCCAATCACCTACAGGATGGCAAACTACATTACATTAAAATACCACTGCACAGAGGAGTATTAACATTGAATACAATATTACAAGAGAAAGTAAATGTGACAAGTTACAAAGGCAAATAATCTCTCCTGCAACCTGGGTATCATGCCAGTTTTGTAGCCTATGAGAACTGCTATTTTTACCACAATGATGTCCACACACAAGTAAGCTTTGGAAGTATTGCTATTTGTCTCGCACTCCTTGACTCTATACATAGGTTTCTCAGAACTCTGAAACTCCTGGACTTCCGGGAAGTGGTGCTGGCTGGTGGTTGTCTCTGAGGGAGCTCTGCCTCAGAGGAAGCTTTTTTCAGGTTAAAAGCCAGCCAAGAGGAATCTTGGACTGGCTTAAATGTTCTCCAAGGTATAGGAGAACCGATCAGATCTTCCACAAGACTTCGTTGAGCTGTCGGCGGCTGGAATTGATCAGGAAATTCCTGAGATAAGAAGGCAAGCCGATCGGCTGAAGACGGAGTCAGGAATTCCACGCAAGCTGAACTGGAATAAAGCGAAGCGTTTTTTCTTCTCTCAAAAAAACGTTCTTAACCAGCGAGCCCACTTCTGCCTAAACCTTATCATTCGGCTTAAATTACTGCAATAAAAGGGATTTGTTTATGAATCAGCAATTGAGAAACCTGGGTGAGTCATACTTTTTCTCTTTTAAATATAATTAAGGAAGAAAGAAAATATAAACAACTTATATACTTTTTTTACGACAAAAAGCTGGCTTGAATTTGGACTTTTAAAGTTTAAAAACGGATGAGAGGTAATTATTATATTTTGGACTATTTTTCTCTTTGGACTATTTCTTGTTGGATGAATCCGCTGCTCGTATATGCTACTAATTGTTTAGTCTTGGCAACCAGAATTGTTTTGCATCCTTGGAAGCAGATAAGGACTGTGTTGTGCTGGCTGGATTTCAATAATAGGCCTGGAATATTAACTCTTCTTTTTGGTGGAGGGAAAAAAAGAAAAGAAATAGACTGCCCTTAGGTTCTGAAACAGTGATTAATATTAGAAATTAAAGGCCTCTTTTTGAAAATGACAACTAAAAAAACAACCAAGGCCCAGGGGCGAAGAGGTTCTATTGATACACAGGAAGAGGATATACCCCCAGAAATGTTTCAAAAAATAATGGAAGGGATTAATGCTATAAAACAGGAAATGAAACAGGAAATGAAAACTGAATTGACAGATATAAAAGACTATATTAAAACACAAGTGGATGAGATTAAAGGGACAATTGGGCAAATAAAGGAAGATGCAAAAAATACTAAAGAAAAGGTACAAACCTTGGAGAATAGAACAGATATACTAAATCTGGAACTAGAAAAAAATTTGGACTATTTAGCTGTGACTGAAATGAGAAATAAAGAGCACTGTTTGAGATTCCGTGCAATCCCTGAGGAAACAGGTGAAGACATTAGAGATAAAATTGTTAATGCTTTAGTAAAATTTCTGGACTTGAATGAAGATAGGATGGAATTTGAAATAGACAAAGTTTATAGAATTAACTCCAGATATGCAACAATGAAAAAAATTCCAAGAGATGTGCTTGTTCATTTCGTAAAGAAGACGACCAGAGATATGGTTTTACAGCAACACTTTAAATATACCTTTAAAATTGATGGTAAGGAAATACTGGTGATGAAGGAAATTCCTATTAGACTTTTACGTAAGAGAAAAGAATATGCTTTCCTTACAGAAAAACTTAAGCAATGCAAAATTCAATTTAGGTGGGACGTTCCAGAAGGAGTGATTTTTATATTCAGACAACAGAAATACAGACTGAATACTGTTCAAAAAGCAAGGGACTTCTTGAGAAAAGCTTCAAAAGATATGGAAGAAGATAAACTCAAAGATATGGATATAGTTCCTGGGAAACAAAGTCAACAAGGATATGCAGAGGAGGGGAAGGAAGATGATGGATCAAAAGGAGCATCAGGCAAATTTTAAAATACACGCTTAATGATGGATTACAAATACCTAACTTGGAATATAAATGGAGCCAACACGGCGCAGAAGAGAAAGAAAGTGTTTCATTATTTGAAAAAATTAAAATTGGATATAATTTGTCTACAAGAAACTCATATTCAGAAGAAAGATTCCAAATATTTGATTTGTAAAAATTTGGGTGAAGAATTTATTTCAGCTGGACCAAAAAAAAAAAATGGAGTTGTTCTCTATATTAACCCACAATTGCTTCCTAAATTGGTATTATTGGACGATAGTGGTAGATTTGTGGGGGTTGAAATTACTTTACAAGGTACAAACATTTTGATAGTGGGTATTTATGCCCCCAATGAAGATAAAACAAGGTTTTATACAGGACTTATGGAAAAATTGTCAGAGTTTTCATATGAGCATTGGTGTGTCATGGGTGACTGGAATGGGGTAATCTCACCAAAAATTGATAGGCTTTCTGAAAAAAATATCAAAGAGACACAAGGTAAATTACCGAAGATTTGTTTTGAACTCATGGAACATTTAGAATTGGTGGATACCTGGAGATATATAAATGATAATGCAAAGGAATTTACTTATTTTTCAGAAAGACATAAAACATTTTCGAGGATTGATATGATTTGGATGTCAAAAATTTTAGCGAAGGATATTTTTAAAATGGATATATTACCAAAAACTTTTTCGGACCACAATCCTGTGATATTAACTTTAAAAAAAAAAAATCTTGGATTTAGATGGAGACTAAATGAATCTTTATTACAGAATGATAAAGTAGTACAAGAATGTAAGAAGAAATTAAAGGAGTTCTTTGAATATAATTTATATAAAGGAACAAGTGAAAATATTGTTTGGGATACTAGTAAGGCATTTATGAGGGGATACTTTATTAAATGTAATTCTGAATTAAAAAAAAAGAAACAACAGAAAATGCAATTAATTTTGGAAGAAATAAAACAAAAAGAGGAAGAATTGAAAAAGAATCCAGCTAAAGTTTCTATTGTAAATCAAATTAAAATGTTACAGAAGCAAGTATCAATGTTGACAGTTAGAGAAATTGAAAGGAAATTAAATTTTGCTAAACAAAGGACTTTTGAATTTGCAAATAAACCTGGGAAATGGTTAGCATATAAATTAAGAAAAGAACGTCAAAAAAATATTATTTTAAAGATACAAGAAGGAGATGAGACGCTGACAGATAATGTAAAAATCAAAAAGATTTTTCATCAATATTACTCAACATTGTATAAGTGTCAAGAAATTCCATCTGAAAAAATAGAAGAGTATTTATCTAAACAGAATTTGCCGAAAATTACAGATTTTCAGAGACAAGTTATTAATGGCCCTATTACGTCAAGAGAGATATCTGAAGCTATAAATAAAATTAAATTAGGAAAGGCGCCAGGACCAGATGGGCTATCTGCAATGTATTATAAATGTTTGGAGGAAGAACTCTTGCTACCCTTACAGTCTACAATGAATTCTATTTTGCAAGAGGGAAAGATACCGGATAGTTGGAAAAATGCTAATATAACATTAATACCTAAAGAGGACCAAGATTTAACTAAAACAAAAAATTATCGGCCAATATCTCTACTGAATAATGACTATAAAATTTTTACAATGATTTTGGCTGAAAGATTGAAAATAATATTGCAACAATTTATTCAGGAAGATCAATCAGGGTTTTTACCTAAAAGACAATTACGTGACAACGTTAGGAATGTTTTGAATGTGTTGGAATATTTAGAACAACGAAATGATAAACAAGCAGCTTTGATTTTTTTAGATGCTGAAAAAGCATTTGATAATTTGAATTGGAAATTTATGTTCCAGGTTTTGGAGCAAATGGATTTTGGAGACAACTTTATAAAATGGATCAGATCGATTTATACATCACAGAAGGCCCAGATAATTGTTAATGGAGACTTAACGGATTCATGTGAAATACAAAAGGGTACAAGACAGGGATGTCCATTATCTCCCCTTTTATTTATTCTGGTTTTAGAAGTGCTGCTTAGAGATATAAGGCAAGATAAAAGGATTTCGGGATTAAAAATAAAAAAAGAAGAATATAAATTGAGAGCATTTGCTGATGATTTGATAATTGTACTAGAAAACCCTTTGGAAGGAATTCATATATTGATGGACAAATTAAAAGAATTTGGACCGTTAGCAGGATTTAAGATCAACAATCAAAAAACAAAGATGTTGGTGAAAAATTTAACTTTAAGGGAACAGAAAGAGTTAATGGACAAGACAGATTTTACAATAGAAAAAAAGTTGAAATATCTAGGCATCATCATGACAAATAAAAACTCAAAGCTGTTTCATAATAATTACGAAAAATTATGGACAGAGATTAAGAAAGACTTGCTAAGATGGGATAAACTACAACTGTCATTAATGGGTAGAATATCTGTGATAAAAATGAATGTATTACCGAGAATGATGTTTTTGTTTCAAACAATACCTGTAATATCCTCTGATTTACCTTTTAAACAATGGCAAAAAGATATTTCTAAATTTGTATGGCAAGGAAAAAAACCAAGAGTTAAATTTAAATTACTTCAAGACGCTAAAGAAAGAGGAGGACTGGGATTACCAAATTTGAGACTTTATTTTGCTGCCTGCTGTTTAGTCTGGATAAAGGAATGGATCTTATTGAGGAATAAAAGACTATTGGATTTGGAGGGCCATAATCTGAAGTGGGGATGGCATGGATATCTATGGTATGACAAAGTAAAAGTAAACGTAGACTTTAACAATCATTTTATAAGACGTTCTCTGTTGAAAATATGGAATAGATATAAACCAAGGTTTTATTCGAAAATACCATTATGTGTCTCAAGTCAAGAAGCGTTTTATAGAAGAGAAATGTCTGGAAAAGAGAAATGGTTAACTTATCAAGAACTATTAGAAAATGTACATGGAGAATACACAATGAAAGAGAGAGAACAATTGATAAAGGAAGGATATAGTTTTCATTGGTTTGCCTATTTACAATTGTTAGAAAGATATAAAATGGACAAGAAAATGTATGGGTTTGAAATAAGTAAATCTGATTTTGAAATAGGTTTGTATACAAATGATGAAAACATAATTGCAAAAATGTATAAACTTTTATTGAAAATGGATATGGAGGAAGAACAAGTAAAAGAGTGCATGGTAAAGTGGGCAAAAAATTTTGGTCATAACATACAAATGGATCAATGGGAAAATATGTGGAAAAAAGGCTTGAAATTTACATTATGTTATAATCTTAAAGAAAATTTTTATAAAATGATGTACCGTTGGTACATGACTCCAGAAAAGCTGTCAAAAATGTATAGTAATGTCTCTAATGTTTGTTGGAAATGTAAACAACAAGAAGGATCTTTTTATCATATGTGGTGGTCATGTAAAAAGGCGAAATTATTCTGGGCACAGATAGGTAGGAAGATGCAAAAAATTTTAAAGATAAATATTCAGTCAAAACCAGAATTTTTTTTACTGGGTTTTATGGATAAACAAATAGAAAAGAAATATGGAAGAATATTATTATATATGATTACGGCAGCAAGATTATTATATGCACAAAAGTGGAAAATGGAATCAATACCAACAATGGAAGAATGGCTACTGAAATTAATGGACTTAGTAGAAATGGATAAATTGACGTGTTTACTTAGAGAAAAATCGACAGATACATTCCTTAAGGATTGGAAGCCTCTCTTAGACTTTTTGTCGAAAGATCAAAATAAAATGATGATACTGGGATTTGATGATTAATTAAGACAGCTTATGGAGAAAAGGGATTCTGTATGTACATATTAAGGGACAGGTTTGATGTATATTATATACTTATAGCTGATCTGTGACAAATCGGAAGTCAACCATTTTATTTTTATTTTTTGTTGTAGTATTGTTATGTTTTTTTTTACTTTGTTTTGTTTGTTTTTTGGAAAAATTTGAATAAAAACTATATAAAAAAAAAAAAGAACTCTGAAACTCCTTCCAAAATACGTATGTAGTGCCACATTTGTACAAAGTAGCAAGCTGTGGAACTCTATGAGGACCTTCTACTTCCTTTTTAAAAATAACAAAGTCTCTAGTCCACACAGTTCTAGAAAATTATTGAAAATAAACTGTTTTTCAAAGCAATGGATTGTATTCACCTAAGTCCTACTCAAAGTAGGCCCACTGACATTAATGAACCTAAGTTAGTTTTGCCTATTAACTTCAATGGATCTACTCTAAGGACTAGCACTGACTACCACCCAATATACATTTCTGAATGCAAGAGATAGGTATTGTATACTTGCAAGACAAAGAAAACAAGATTATTAAAGCTTGAATTTGTCCTTTACAAAGTGTAAGTGTATTTTACTGCATTTATAATAATGGGAACTGGAGCTGTATTCAACTCAGGGGAGAATAAAAAGCAAACTTCCTTGAAATGGGTGGACAGACAGAGAGTAACCACGGTGGAACAGATTTCAGCCAAGAAGCTGGCTAGAAGATGGATGGGAAAGCAGCCTAGATGTTCACAGACCAAAAAGGCCTTGTAGTGTTTCTTATAATTATCTTCCAGATTATACATTCCTCAGAGCAAGGGCTATTTTACTCATTCTGCAGCATGGGTGGATGTCAAGAGGTCTACCATTATTACAATTACTCACAATGACAATGATGCCTATAAAACATGAATGAAAGATGGCTCAATTAGGACACCAAAAATGTATAAAGCTCCATCAAGACATTAAATATATACTAAAAGAAGCATTATTTTGTCAAATCAAAGGCAGAAAGAATCCTCATTTGCGGTATTTAACAAATTTCATGCCCCTGTATTTGTTGTCTTTTAAAAAAATAAAAAAGCATAAGTTGCTAACGACCACTTAGAGGATCAGTAACAAAAGCAGTGCTGTTGAAGTTACCAGATGTAAGTGGTCCTTAATCAACCTTGCACACTTTATAAGTGTGTGATTAAATATTTTTTCCCTTTAATACTGCTAACATAGTAATATTTAGGTCAGAAAGAATTGGGACTGCTGCTCCTGGAAACAAAAGTACTATTACATCATACAATCAAATCCTTTCATTCTCTGTAGCCAGTTTCTAAAGAGGATAATCCTGACAATTGGAGTCTACTCAAATGGATACTTTGTCTCCTGTGTTAACTCACAAGATTGGTCTATTCCCATTAGCTATGTACAATATGAGAGCCAGAAGCTTAATGATGTCATCTGTATAAACTTTAGCAATCTGTTTGGGCCTTTCCAGATTATCAATGCTTGGCCTAAAAAAAGCTTAGTTGCCACCCATTTGTTTCAGAAAATTCAGTCCCTTAAGGCTATGCTTCTCTTTTGAGGCGTCCCCCATTTGCAAATACTTAAACCTTATACTCGGAAAATAAGATTGCACACTGATTATGTTGCAATTTCCATATGGAATGTGGTTCCGGGAAGATTCTTTTGGATATTAACTGGGGCATGAACTGTTTTTATTTTTATTTATTATTACATCTATATCCTACCTTCCCTCCAAATAGCTCAAGTTGATTACATGGTTCTCCTACCTCTCCATTTTATCCTCACAAGAAGGATGAGGTAGGTTAAGCCGAGAGACTGTGATTGGTCCAAGTTTACCCAGCAAGCTTCACAGCTGAGTGGGGATTTGAACCCTGGCCTCCCAGGTCCTGGTCCAACACTCTAACTACTACACCACAGTGACTCTCTCAGTTAAAGAGAAGCACATGTGCACATCCCATGCCTATACTATCCTGTGACATTTTTAGTATTATTAGCAGGTTTTTTTAAAAAAAAAAATGAAAAGCTTTAGAATGAGCACAGGAGCAGCCACTCACCCTTTCAAAAGAAATGCCAGTAAGACATTTCCCTGCTACAATCCATTGCCATGTTAACAATATTTTGCTTTTATTGAGCTCTTTAAATGGCTGTTTAATTCCCTCTTCCAGCTGCAGTGCAAATCTAGCTGGATTTAAAGCAGGTGGGGAAAGAGCAGAACAGCTCCATCTCCCACTTCAGTCATTAATGCATTATTATTATTCTTATTATTCTTATTCTTATTATTCTTATTCTTATTCTTATTCTTATTATTATTATTATTATTATTATTATTATTATTATTATTATTATTATTGAATTTAGATACCGCCCCATAGCCGAAGCTCTCTGGGCAGTTTACAACAATTAAAAAACATTAAAAACAAATATACAAATTTAAAAAACACATTTTTGAAAAGCAATTTAAAAGCACATTCTAAAATGCCTGGGAGAAGAGGAACAAATCACACTTTCCTAATAAATTCCTAACAATTAGACAATGTGTACTAGTCAATATGTTGACATCAAAACATGGTACCACTGGGGTGTCCTGCTGGTACTGCATCTTCCAATTCTAATACAAGAAAAGGAGCAGGAGCAGTCCAGCTTTTTGCCAACCTAGACAATGTGCATGGTAAGCAGGACTTCAATGCCTTATCAGCCAAGTTATTATCATCTCTGCTGGGAAACTTGTACAACTATTACACAAAGCTAAAACAAAATGGGGACAAAGCTATTGAATGAATGAATGAATGAGTCTTTATTTTTACCCCGCCCTTTTTCCAAAACTGGAACTCAGGGCGGCTTACAAATAAAAACTACACATAGGTAAAAAACATACAAAAATATACAATTAAAATAGAATTAAACTATTCGTAACATTAAAATCATGAAACATACACTTAAGATACTAAAACAATTTAAAACATTAAGAATAGGACCACAGAACAATACAACAGACCTTATGAGGCCCTATCTTAAACATCTTCTAGTCCAAAAGCCTGTCGGAATAAAAAAGTCTTTGCCTGCCGACGGAAGGATAGCAAGGAAGGGGCCATTCGTGCTTCCCTAGGAAGAGAGTTCCAGAACCTGGGGGCAGCCACTGAGAAGGCCCTATCTTGTGTCCCCACCAATCGCACTTGCAAAGGTGTTGGGACTGAGAGAAGGGCCTCTCCTGAAGATCTCAGGGCCCAGGCAGGCTCATATGGGGAGATACGGTCTGACAAATAGCCTGGACCTGAGCCGTATAGAGCTTTATAGGTCAAAACCAGCACTCTGAATTGTGACTGGAAACAAACTGGCAGCCAGTGGAGCTGTCGTAACAAGGGGGTTGTATGGTCCCTGTAACCAGCCCCAGTTAGCACTCTGGCTGCAGCTCTTTGTACCAGTTTAAGTTTCCAAACAGTCTTCAAAGGCAGCCCCACGTAGAGCGCGTTACAGTAATCTACACGGGATGTAACTAAGGCATGCATCACTGTAATCAAATCAGGCGTCTCCAGGAACGGGCACAGCTGGCGCACCAGTCTTAGCTGGGCAAACTTAGACCTGGGCCTCCAAGTTGAAAGCTGAGTCCAGGAGCACACCCAAACTGCGAACCTGTGTCTTCAGGGGGAGTGTAACCCCATCCAGCACAGGCTGAATCCCTATTCCCTGATTTGCCTTTCAACTAACCAGGAGCACCTCTGTCTTGTCTGGATTTAATTTCAATTTGTTCGCCCTCATCCATTCCATCACTGATGCCAGGCACCGGAACAGCTTCCTTGGCTTTAGGTGGAAAGGAAAAATAGAGTTGGGTGTCATCCTCATACTGATGACACCGAACCCCAAACCCAGCGGTTTCATGTAGATGTTAAATAACATGGGGGACAAAACTGAGCCCTGAGGGACCCCATATGTCAACGGCCAAGGAGTCGAACAGGAATCCCCCAGCACCACCTTCTGGGTTCGTCCCTCTAGGAAGGAGCCGAGCCACCGCAACACAGTGCCCCCAAGTCCCATCCCGGCAAGGCGGCCCAGAAGGTTACCATGGTCGATGGTATCGAAAGCTGCTGAGAGGTCCAGTAGAACCAACAGGGACACACTCCCCCTGTCCAGCTCTCTGCGTAGGTCATCCACCAAGGTGACCAAAGCCATCTCTGTCCCGTAGCCGGGCCTGAAACCAGACTGAAATGGGTCTAACTGTAGAAATAACTCAAAGTAATAGTTAGGGTAGCAGTATTTTTAAGGGCATCAATGAAGCAACTTGCATCTTTCTGCAATGTTGCAAGTGATCCCTAAGCAAACTTCTCATACTAATGCCAAAAAGCTCTGGGCCAGCCATGGTTTGGGGAGAGAAACTCATTCACCAGCAGCTGCAATAAGCCTTATTGTTAATTTTGTTATTTCACTACTCATGGAAGTTGCATCAATTGAAACACTCCTCTGCTCATTAAAAACCTATCCTTGTAGTAGAGGATATAAGAACTGAGCATATAGAGATGGGGGAAAATACTAGAGAAACATAGCTTTAAGCCAAACACAACAATGGAATTCTATGGACACGCTGACAGTACTTACACTGAAGAAACATGACAGCGTTTTCAGGTTCTTTACCAATCAAATCAGTAGAGATGACACAAGGAAACTACTTCAACTGTTGTCTTTCTGTGTAACTTCACATAAACCACACCTTTTATCCTAAAAGTTCCTTATCTAACAATAGTTTCTGCTTTCCAGCTTAACAGGTTTGGCCTTGAGTCATCCTTATACAGTTGCTCCTAAAGACTGTTGAAATCCCAATGTTACAAAAACATTGCAGAAGCTCAAACTTAGAGTTGTGTCATCGCACATTGGTTTTGGAATATAACTTAACATAAGCCTAATGAGTAGAATTAATTGAAACATCTAACCTAAAAGCAATTGTCCTAGGTCAGAGATGAGGAACTTGCCAGTTTCCCCATCCCTGTCCTAGATCATATTGCCATGTTATGCAGTTGTATCATTTGGAGGTTTTTCAAAGTGGTTCATATAGATCTCAGCTAATTCTTACAACCCCCCTGCAATGCATGCCAATATAATTATATCTGTCTTGCAGAGGGAACTAAGATTTGTCTAAAGCCACCTGGGCTTGATTATGGCATACTGCTATGAACCAACTATTACCCACCCTTCACCATGTGGTCCCAGGGCACGCCATCACAACAATGTAAAATACAGTATTAAAAAGTTTAAAACAAACCACGCATAAGAGATCAGGAGTGTACTGTGGGAATGTATATTTTCCCCTGCACCTGTATACGTTGCCCCATCTTATCCTTTGTCACCACTGACCACAAAACAGCATTATACCTACACTAATGTTAACTATAGTGAATGTTAACCAGGGTTTGCAAACCATCTTCTACTACTGGACTAAAATGCTGGTTTAAAAGTCAGCCATAATTAGTATGAGCACAGATGAAGCAATATACCACTTGGTGCTGATCCAGGAAGAGAGGAAGGAATTTGAATGGTGAGAGGAATCCCATATTTAGGCAGCTGCAAAATTAATATTTTCACTTTCTACTGTTTTCCATCCATGTTAGTTCAAAATACACTTGTAATAAGTATGTGTATAACACAGAACTACCTTACTTTTTTAAAAAATCCATTGTCCATGTTATTTAAATTAGGCAGGGGATCTGAAATTTAATCTCCAAAATTACACAGACCATATTTGTTTGTATGCATTTTATTGTTTGTGGATGAGTGACCTAATACAAAATAAGCACATAACTCAGTGAACATTTTCAGTAATGCTATTACTAGTTACGATAAAACCACTGAACTCAAAAAACCAAATGGATGGTAGCAAAGTTGCTATATTGTATAAAAAATTAAAAATAATAGAAGTTCAACTGTTATAAGCAGGCTCCTATTTTATTCCACATAAAATTCTTTCTACTATGGATAAGGGAGATAGGCTTCAGAATATCAAGATAAGTGAGATATTAAGGTCAGAGTTTAAACAGCAATATAAAACAAGCGTTTCCCTTTTGTAGCATGTCCAAAGTCTAACACTGAAGAAAGCACTGAGGAGCGTTCAACGGTTCCTTGGCTTGTGTCACTAATTATTACCAATTCTTCTAAAGGGAACACCATCATCAGGTTGGGGCTGCTCTGGAAGAATACACCATTCATTCATTCCATTCACTGGCGATCACTCGTGGCCGAGTAAGAATGTCTTCCAGGGTAAGGTCTTTAACAGTGGGTCCATAAGTGACTGTGGAGGCCAATTCTGGATCCACACAGCCTCCCACAGTGTGGACATCGGTTTCCAGATGGGAGATGGTCACAATGAGGATTTGCTTGACGAGCCAGTGTGGTGTAGTGGTTAAAGTGTTGGACTACGACCTGGGAGACCACGGTTCAAATCCCCACACAGCCATGAAGCCACTGGGAGGCCTTGGGCTAGTCACTGCCTCTCAGCCTCATGAAAACGCTTGAAAGCAAGCTCTTAAGAAATACTTTTTTTAACAAGGGGGGGATAAAACAAAAAGCAATTATATAAATGAGAAAGCATTGTCAGAACACAAAGATGTAAAATGATTAAATCCTTCCAGATGCTCAGACCCAGTGACATTGATGATAATGGCAAGGTTTTAGAAATTATAATCTGGGACATGCCTCTCTTTTAGAAGGGGATGATTAGGTTAATGCAATGATAGCTACACAGCTGCTATAGTATATCATTTGAAAGCATGTTATAAAACAAAACTGACTTCACTGCCACAATAACTAAGATCACAAAAGATTACTGAAATGCATCATGCAAACACAAAAACACCCAAGTTTAAAGGAAAACATAAAGTTGAAACCTGTACTGCCCATTTGTTTCTTGTCTTGTGCTTTTAGCAAATTCCTGCTCTAGCAACAATTAATTTTACTTTACAAAATTAACTTTATTTTTACAAAAATAGAATATAATTCAGCTTGGTGTGCTATATTAATTGTAGACCAATGAAACCTTAGCACCTAAGCTATAAGCAATAATCTACTTGGCCATCCTAAGTGCATTCAACTACACCTAAGAGAATGTCCTCACCTTGCAGAAGTTTATGGATTATGCTGAATCCATAAACTGATATGTTATAATGTTTTTTGTAATGTGCTTACCTTTCAACATAAAGCATTTCACAAAGTCATACCAATTATTGAATATAATCATTACATTACAGGCAAAGAACCTATCACAATGTTAACACTGTGTATGTTTACATCGTGATCTGTAGACTACTGTCCTTTAAAGTCGGCTACGAGGTAATAAACAGAAAAAACAGAAAAATGCTTCAGGCTTTTTCTTCAAGGAGAGAGGACCTTCCATCCTATTATGGATGATCCTAGCACAGCTGCATTCCAGGAACTTGGTGGAGCAGAAGTGCTGTGGCCCTCCAACTCCCAAAATCCCTGACTATTGGCCATGACAGCTAAGGCAGAAAGGAGCTGGAGTCCAACAACATATGGAGAGCCACAGGTTCCACATCCCTGAAGTAGAGGAGGAAATGGCTGTACCACAATACATTGTGAAAAAGCATTTTACTTTATGTATTTCATCCATTAAGTCCTGTTCTATAAACTACACACAGTTCAGCATAAGCAGAGCTTGGAAAAGTTACTTTTTTTGAACTACAACCCCCATCAGCCCCAGCCAGCATGGGCACTGGATTGGGCTGATGGGAGTTGTAGTTCAAAAAAGTAACTTTTCCAAGCTCTGAGCATAAGCAATGGAACATGACTGCTTAGGAAATAATCCCTACAGACTGTTGTGTGTTGCAGATTAGTGGTTCATACAATAGTTTTTCTAACAACTGTCTGGGAAGGCACTAGGGGAAAGGAGGATGAGGAATGTTTGATTATAATTAGCTCTTTTTGTGTTAGGAAGATTGTCATTATGTAGGGCAAAGAAAGTGCTCAAATGACACTGCTTGGCACACACCTTGGTGTGTGGAAGGACTCTCCATTTGGAAGGACTCTGTGTGCTGCTGCAGCTGTGGCCACTTACTCTACAACTCTGCCATCCTGTTTTTTCTCTGCTCCAGGTATGTGAAGGAGAGGGGCTGCCTGAGGCAGCGCCTCGGTGTCGCGCTAAGTGCAACGCTAAGTGCGATGCTAAGTGTGAACTTAGCATTATGATATGTGGGAATTACCTTATTTTATATCTAGTTACTGTATTGTATACATTGTACATTTTCTGATAGTTGTTGCTTTTTTAATGATGTTACTTGATTTTGAATTGTATTGCTTATACTTACGTACTTGTAAGCCGCCTTGAAGGCCTTCTGGCCAAAAGGTGGGGTACAAATAAATCTATCATTATTATTATCATCTCCCCTATGATGTGGTGGGGATGACGTAGTGCAGTTAAGTCAGGGCTGTAAATTGCTGTCGAGAAATTCTTTGATAGTTGAATGGTGGCTGGTGTATGTTAAAATGGTCATACTGGCTTGCATCCATACATGATCTCTCAAGGGGTTGAAGAAGGCAAAAGGAGATGTGGCACCTTGAAGCAGGGTTTTCACTCCTTGCTTATTAAAACTGGGTTATCAATGTTTTTGTTCATGTTTTGTTAATTTTGTTCAGTCGAGGTCCCTCATGAGTGTGGGAATTCTGGATGTAATTCTGAATATGGGAACACTGGTACCAGAAATAGTAGCACTGATGTCTCCCCAGAATTTTCCTATGCTACTTCCCCATATTTCCTTATGAGCAGCTGCCCATGATAGGGAGCACAGCAGGGACAAAGGTTAAATCTAATTAGATGCTATGGGGAGAGAGTGAAGGTCTCAACGCTTGACCGCCTTCTGTCTCAACATCATGCCTCATTGAGGGAGGAACATTAAAATGAATTTGTGAGCTTGTATTTTCTAGTGAAATTAAACATCAAAGCCAATACACTTGCTGTCAACTACACAAGGGAGAACTTAAACCTCTTTTTGAGACTGAAAGAACATTTTGCCAATGTAAATTCACAAGCTCTCCTCATGCATTACACAACTATAAATATTGCACACATCATCTTACACTTAAAATAGTCAGAGACTAACAAGGTTGTCCTTAAACATGTGTGGCCTGTTCAGCACAGGAAACTTGAATGAAGAGTTGCTTCACTATTTCTCCTTCAGCAACTAAAAAAGTTAACAAGAGTCACACAATCCCCTAATGAATCATGCTATGGGGAAAAGCCAGCAAACATTTCTAGAACAGATCTTTGTTGTCGAAGTATTGCAAATGGCTAGATCCAAAAAACAAACATTAACTCTAGCCAACTGGATAGATGCTGCACATTTTAAAAGGTCACTATAAGGCCAAGACATCCCAAAATTACTCTCATGACCTTGCAGCAAATTGTCTCTTTGTTTCCTCCTAGTACCACCAGCAAAACCTTGGTGGTTAGAAACAGGAGAGTATTCTAAGAGAACTGCAACATGTGAAAAAATTCTCTTTCAAAACAACTTTAAGGAATATTTACCAGGAGTGATTAAGAACTAGACAGTTATTAAACCTATATGGAGCTACTGCTGTTCATACGTAAGTATAAATGTAATGAACACCAGTATTAGGTAGTCATTAGACGACAGCATACATGTTTCAATATATAATAGCGCACACGTGTTATCAATTTGCAATTTTGTTTTAAATTGGATAAAAAAATGAGAGAAAAAAAAAATATTACCCAAATTAAATTAAGGCAAGTAAGCTCTTTAATCACGGCGGATATAATCTGGCACACAGGTAATAAGCTACCTGTGTGAACTGCATACATTCCTAGATGAAGATGCAATTGTTCTGTGCCAGGATGAGACTGGCAGTATCGACAGTCCTTAGTTAATTATTTGTGAACAGCAATAAAATGCATTTTCACAATCCCGTATCATAACCTTGATAGCTTTTATTTTAAATTGTAAACTATGGAACAAAGCAGAAATGACATCATTTAGACACCTTATGAAATAAAGGAATTTTTTTAGAAAAATAAACGTTTTGAGTACCATCCAAAAATATACACACAGAATAACTGAGCTACCACTCTGTACATAACAGTCTATAATAATTTTTGAGGAAAAAAATTGCTGCTAACATACAAAGACAAACCTATAATCCTACCAATCCTAACAATCTCTACCTACTTGAAGAGAATTCTCTTTGATAGTGTACTCAATGCAAATTAAGACACGCAAACTCAGAGGAGACCTAACATTAGAACACCACTGATTCTACATAAAATACAGCAAATCCTTCAAAACTCAAAAAATCTTTTCTATCATCCTCTGCATAGCAGAATACACCAAACCCACATTTGCACCTTAAATTTAAAGCAGTATCATACCACTTTAACAATTATGGCTTGCTCCAAAGCATCCTGGGAAATGTAGTTTGTTAAAGCTGCTGAGAATTGTTAGACTTCTATTCCTCTTACTGTGATACAATTCCCAGAATTCCCTGGAATTAGAGATTGACTGTTAAAACACTTAAGCCTACTTGTTAAAACTGTATTATATGTTGTATTTTTAATTATGTACGCCGCCTAGAGTGGCCGTTCATTCGGCCAGATAGGCGGCCTAAAAATAAAATTTTATTATTATTATTATTACTGTATGCAAGTAACTTTTACCATTGCTCTACCCACTTTTGCATCTGGCCCCACCCACCACTGGCATGAACTAAAATCCCAGGCTGGTCATGAAGTCAAACTAGATTTTAGCAGCAGCATAAGGAAAAGGTTAATAAGGTCACCCATCTCACTCCAGCAGTCACATGAGGATATCATAGAACTAGATTTTTCCTAGGGCCATGACGACAGTAGGCATAGAGCTTGTGTACCATTTGCTTAGCCTGCCTTTACCAAACAGAGCTGTCTGCTCCATTTGTCAAACTTGGCTGCAAAAGTATAAGGCTAGAATATGTTGGCACATTTTCTACCCTATCTGAAAGCAGCAGCCATTCAAAATGAAGTCCTATGAGTGAAGGAAGAAAAGGCCACAACCCTTTCAGATGACTAGATATTTCCTGGCTTTTGTGGTCTTGAGTCAGGTGTGATGTATTGTCAATGGTTCTACCTTAAAGAGTTATATTAAACAGATAAATGTCAGCGCACACAAACAGCAGAGTGAATCACACTGAATGAAATATTTCCATTGTAAGTGGATAATTCCACCCACTATATAAAATGAAAAATGGGAAAAGGGAAAACATGAGCAACAGATCAGAGGAAGAGGGAAAAAATAACTAAGGTCCTGCTATGTAACAAAGGATGCTCTATACTAACACAGGGCTTATCCTTCTGTGTGCCACACCAATGAAAAACCTATGAAAAAATTATTAGTGCTGCATTTAAAATACATGAGATTACATTTCTCACTCCCTGGGAACCCCACAAACTTAATTACTAAAACAAATACTTGATTGAAAGAGCTACCCATTTTTAAGCACTAACTAAAATCCTGCATTAACCAGGCAATTAGCTTTAATTCATAAATGAGGTATACCGTATCAGCCTAAGAATGTGAGAGATGTTCTAGTTATATACGGAAAACCTATGTCCCAGTGAATAACCCCAAGACTTTTGGAACATACCGATTTCTCTCCTGTTTTAACACTGACAGCATCTGATGCTGGGCAAGAGACATCACTTGCTGTTAACAGCAAAACAAAGGATTGTATCCAATTGTATCTCTCCACCGACAGAAAGCTCTTTGGTCCAGTGGAGGCTTCCATAGGCAAAAGGGCAGGACAGGAGACTTTTGCAATTCCTCTTTTCTCCTGCAGTCCCCCACATCACCTACCTACCATGCTATTCCAAAGGAACCCCCAACCCTCTGGAGCAGATTTGAGGCAAGAGTGCAGAAGGAAGGGGTAATCAGCAGAAATAACCTCCCCTCCCTTACATTAAATCAAAGAGCCTTCCACCAGGGGAGGTACACAATTGGATACAACCGAATGAGAATGACAATCTGAATACAGTGTAAGTACTTTCTCCATGCAATAAGAAAAAAAACTTTAACATAGTTCCAAACCAATAAAAGACTTTCAAACTTTTAAGATTTTCACTGTTTGCTTCCTGGGTTTTATTTTTATTTTCTGAGCTTCAACAGCTATGAATCAATGGAAATCTTCAGTAGACAAATAGAAAAGTCTTTACTTAGCTTTCAATAAGTAAATTTTTTTTAAAAATCTTTAAAAAAAATATTCAGCCACAGCAAACTAGGCTAAGATTACAGAGAATAAAAGATATGGATCACCAAGTGCCACATGCCTTAGCAAATGGGCCTTGTTGACCATGCTCACTGGGCCCGACTTGGTCTGCCTCTAAATCATTGTATGCCATACTTACACTTTTTAACAATACCAAAATATAGAAGAGCTGTTCTGCTGACACATTTTAACCTCAAAGATATTAGAGAGCAGATTTCCTAAATTCCTATTAAGGATAGCTGCTGCCCACGTAATGAACTGGAACTTGAAACAGTTTCCCATGTGTCTTTTTTAACTGTAGATTTCATCAAGGGGTCAGAGAACATATAATCTACCCCTGATTTCCGGTCAATCCTTGGAGACTCTTCTGAGCATTTTCCTTACATAATTGATCCAATAAATTATTGAACAGGCAGCAATATTTCTGAATACAGTAGCATCTCTTAGACATTCAATGCTAGCTCTTAAATCCTTACCTTTGCACTTGTGATTTTATGATTATGTATTTATACAGTTGTGTACTTTTTAATGGTTGGTTTATTGTGATAAAATGTTGTTGCTCTAGCTGACTAAGATTGCACAATATTACGAGACATTCTCATGGGCACACAGATCCAATATGTAGTGAAGGTGCTCTGACGGAGCGATCAAGGAGTTGTGTGCAAGAAGACTATCCCTATTGTCTTCACTGATGCAGAATGCTCTCCACGTTATCCACTTTCCCCCTATACTGAAGGGAATGTGAAATCTCCAGCCCACAAGCAGATGCATGTGGCTATTAATGTTGCCATAGATATGTAAATAGTAGCCACTGTGTTGTCTTTATTAGACTCTACATATCTTATACTAGCATTTTTTCAACAGAGAGGGGATCCTTCATTAGGGAACAAGCCAAAATAAATAGAATACATACATTTTTAAAATCCAAATTTACTGATATGAAAACACATTCAGTGTAGAATTCTTTAGTGTGACTCCACATAATTCAGCGGCCATGTATGCATGAAATATTACCCCTTAAGGGCCAAAAAAGGAGGAAGGGCAGGATATGAATGAATGAAAGAAAGAAAGAAAGAAAGAAAGAAAGAAAGAAAGAAAGAAAGAAAGAAAGAAAGAAAGAAAGAAAGAAAGAAAGAAAGAAAGAAAGAAAGATTCCATTTACAGTTGTACTATAAATCATGCAGAAAACATATGATAAACCATCACAATGTTTGAACATCAACATCACTTAATTATTATTTTCTAATGTGATTTTCCATGATGTAAATACAAAAATGTCCCCAGAAGGAAGGATTTAAAAAAAACATACAGAAAAGTGTTAACTATTCTATTTTTAAAAGCCTGCTGATTATCCCAGTAAGAATAGACTTTACAAAGGGAAAACATAGGTTAAGTAAAGCAATAAAATAGCTGGCATATTCCCTTTTTGAAGCTTTTGCTTGGTTTTAGTGAAATAAAAAATTCAGGCAGCAATCTGATACATTTACCTAGAAAGAAACCCCTCTGAACTCAACTGGACTTACTATTCAGTAGATACATTGGAAGATGTTGTAAATCTCAAAGATTACTTGAAATTCTTCCAAATTCTTTTGCTATTTTTGCTATCTATACCAAAATATTTTTGGCAGTCTTAGAAAGCAGAAAAATCCAATCAAACGTGTAAATAAATGCCAATTTTCACACTGGCTCTCATAAAAAAGCATTTGATTATTGGAGAGTTGGTTATGCATGTTAACCTAAAAATGCTATCATTAAAAGCTCATCTGTAGTAGTTATTTTAAAATTCCAACCAAGTACTGAAAAGATTTTGATACTAACTCTAAGTTATCCTATTTTCAGTACGCTTGCATTTTGAATAAGGACAATTCCATTTCTGGTGTCTGGAAGAACAAACTATGATTCCACAGATGTTCACTGCTGTAGCTTTTGCTCATAACCTTTTAGCTATAAATAACTACTTAACACGAAGTTGGTTGATACTATTTTTCTGTGAGTACAATATCATCTAAAACATTCCATCACAAATATAGATGTTTAGCAAGAATTCATACCCAAAATCTTTCCGATACAGAAATAGGGTTTAAAGTTCTTTGTTCAGTGGAGCTCAAATTAGTACAGGAATACCCCGCTATACGGACCTTCACTTTAAGGACACTTGCGAGTACAGACATACTTACAGTAGCACCATTCCCGTTTACGTACGCTTGCTTCGCAAGGACACTTAACCTTTGGTTGTGGCCTGTTCTTTCGGTGCATGGGGGGGTGGAAAGAGACACGACCGCGAATCAGCTGGGAGGTGCGATCGCGATGGGAGGCACGGCGGTGAAGCAGCAGAGGCGCTGCAGCACAGCAGCAGAGGCTTTAGCGCGGGGCTTTGAGGCTCCGCGTGAAGGAGAGGTGGCACAGTGGCGGCGCAAGTGAAAAAAGGTAGTGCTTCACTTTAAATACATTTTCGGTTTACGTACTCACTCTGGACCCATTGCGTACGTTAATGCGGGGTATTCCTGTATTGCTTTGGTGACAAGCTTTGCTTAAAAAATGACACACACACAAAACTAATACCACGTCTCTAATGAGATTGATGGCTCCAAGCAAAAGCATACAACATCCTGGGCACAAGCCCCTATTCATATTTCAATTTAATTTAAAAAGTCAAAGGGCTTCTAGGACCATATATCAAGTTGCCATTACTTTCATAAATGCCCTCACTGGTCTTCGTGAAGGCTAGATATGGAGAGAGTTGGAGCACTGAGGCAGGCAGTCTCGGTTGCTTGCATGTCCATGATACTGTTGCATGCCTCCCCAAGCCCCGAGCGGTGGGATTTCTGGGGTCCCTGCGCTCATCCAGGGTTTGGTTTCCTTTGGGAAGAAGGTCAGTGGAGACTGCGGTGTCTTTATGAAATATGGTTTATTTATTTACACACATTCCAACCTGAGCTTAGGATGGAGGGGGTTCAAGGCATCAGCAGTCCAATATCCACCTTTTCCATCTGGGTTGCAGGAGGCATCCTAAAGCCATGGTGCAGAGGGATAGCCTCTCTGCCTGCCTGCAGCCCCAGCCATTCTCTAGACACAACTAAAAACACTCAAAGCACAAACTTCTCCAAGTGGCCGGGGGGGGGGGGAGGCTCTCCTGAAGAGTTTCAATGACAAAAGGATCTTCCTGGCCCATTCAGCAGTTGCTAGGCAACTGATAGACCCATTATCCTACCTGGCCACTCTATTAGCTTAACAAAAGAGACTCATCTGACCAGCAGAGCGAGTTCCTCTTTCCAAGGCACAGGATTCCAAATCAGAGGCTGAAAAGGGGACCCACAGGAATCATCCATTCCAACCCTTCTGCTCATAACACTATACCCTTCCCTGAAAAGGTCTGTCCCAGACCTGCAAACAAGCAACAGAATAACAGCTTTCCCTACAAAGAAATAACAGGTACAGGTTAGTAAGACATTGAAATATACACCATTAAAAGCACAGTCATAGAAATACAATTGCATTCCCACACAAGTACAAAAACAGTCCATTCCCTTACAGCACGTTTTCAATTAATTACTCTCTCTTTAGGCTTCCTCTTCTTTCTTGAAGCCCCCAGTCACAGTTCTGCATCCAAACAGCTTACCCAGTCCTCATAACTGAAATCCTTTCCTCTCTTCCTATTCCTGAAGGAACCACTATGACCACATGTTCCAATCAAGTGTCACCATGACTTTTCCCATACTTGGATGACACCTCACCCTAATATGTGCAGAGAGAGAAGAGTATTCTCATACTGCAAACATCAACATTAAAGTTGTGAAAAGAGCTCCAGGAGGAGGTTATCTGCTTTTCACGTATGTCATTTTGCACTGAAAGAATCCACTTGCATTGGACATTCATTCATGTAAGACACCTTGTGCAACAACATGTGCAACCTGAGAACCAGGTTTCAGAGGAAGACTAATCCTACATGCATGTTGTGTGGCTTCTCTTGATACTTCCCCCTAAACCAAAAAGCCTGCTAGATCAGCACTCACAGATGTGTTTTAAAAGACATTTTCTTGGCTTCATGGAAGCTGCTGACCCATTCGCAGCTCCACCATGCCTGGGGAAATGACTGACTGACCTAGCAACATGGGTGGGTGACCACTCATACAAGTCTTTTCCACATAAGTTCCATAGCTCCAAAAGTGCCACATGTGCAGGACAGGGCTTACACTGAGAAAATGTGGTAAGCTAATGCATTTTGCATCAAGATCACATGAATACCACTCTGATCCTCTTGCAGGAAGGGTGGGATACAAATGTGATAAAACTGTTTTGTGGTGTGAAAAGTGAACTGTGTGTGTTTACTGGGGCACCCATGAGAGAGATGTCAAAAGATATGTTAAAGAAACTTTTGTTAAGTACAGTAGGGCCCCACTCATATGGTGGGTTACGTTCCAGACCTCTGCCTAAAAGCGAAACCCGCTGAAAAGTGGAACTCCGTCAATAAAATGGCACCTGACGCCCGAAAAACGCCACAAAAGCGGAACAAGCACCGTATGAGTGGGGCTTTACTCTATTTGAAAGCCGCCATATTAGCAGAACGCCAAAAAGCAGGGCCCTACTATATTTGGAATAACCTGTAAAACTGATGCAGAAACATACCTAATTCAAAACCATTAAATGTAACCTCTCATCTCAGCATTCTCTGTGGCACCCTCCCTTACTTGTACAATTCCCTCCCAGGGAGGTCCATCTGACACCTTTATGATACAGTTTTCATAGGATGCTGAATCATTCAACGCTTGAGATGTATATTTTTATACACTGTAATTTGTTTTGAACTTTTTTGGGGATCTTAGAGTGATCTGGGATCTTAAGGTGAAGAGTGTGTAAAGAATCAAAATAATAATTATCTATAAAGATTATCCAGAATGTTTTACCAAATTGCCATTAACAAGCCTAGGTGATTTAGGACTTGGGGAAAAAGATTGTCCAAACCCTATTAAATATAAAAGCTTTGCATTGAATAAAACATTAGGTAAATCCCATTCTTCACCAAATATTTCAGTAGGAAGAAAAGTGGTATTCCATCATGGCGTTTGCTTTCTAAATGTAGCTATTTCCTTGTCTTAAATTCACCCACATGCTAGTACAAATAGCACAGTGTCTTTTACTTTAGGTTTCTGAATCAACATGCATAGTAATTGCCATGACTTGCATACAAAAGGGTTCCTGTTAACAGTGACTATTAATAGTCATGTGGCTCTGTTAAACACATTTAAGTGAACTTCATTTCTGATGGGTGAGCTGCACCTGAAGATTAAGCCAACACCTTTCCTGCTGCTAGCGCTAAACCTCTCAGCAGGGTGTATGAAAATAATAAAATATTGATTATTACTAAATTCTCATAGCTGTCTAATAGCTTTGATATGGATAGGAGGTTCTGCCTTGTGGTAATTCCAGGTTTTCTTTTCAGACTAGCAGAGATATCCATTGCCCCTTGAATGTTAGAAAAACAAAAATATATAAATATATGCAACTTCTTGGTTGAGATAATCAAGCAAGTTTTCCCAAACAGCACTAGGATTTGGTATTTCCCTCCAAATATCCAGCTTCCTTGACTAATAAAAGGAAAGAGGGAGTGGCTAAGATTTAAGGATTATGCAGTTGGCAGCATCTGAAACTTTCTCTGAAATGCTGTATATTAGAAACAATGGCCTTAGTGTACCATAAACAAATGTGTTGTTAGGCTGTGTTCGATGTTCTGTAAACAGGTAGCAAGGTTCCGCAGTGGATCTTTCCCTCCCCCTGCTCTCCTCTGCAGCCTCTTAAAAGTCTCCCAGATTCAACCATTTAAAAAAAATAATTACACACAATGCCATTCATCTAGATTTCCCCCCAATATAATTTGCTTAGAAAAACTAATACATTGTTTGCCTTCCTTCTTTAAGAAAGAAATGGAAGTTTTTCCAATTCACCACTGTGAACCTTGTTTTATATTTATTATCTGTTCTCACTGCATTACTGCCTAAGTATCACATATTAAAAACCACCATGGATGATAATTAAGTGAATTGTTCCAGCCTTCTGAAGAATAATCCCAAAATCAGTTTTTCCTCCAGCACCTCTGTTTAAATTCACATCCACCTCTCACTTTCACCAAATTGTATAAGGTTCTCAAGTTGGAAGTGATATTGAATTTTCATTTCAGTAAAAGCTGAAACTACTTTGATTGCTGAATTTCTTCAGGGACAGGCTACATAATTTGTACTATTGCCCTTATTTTAAAACTGAGCATTTAAAATGGGAGCTGCTAATGTTAAATATTAAGTGTGGCCACATATATGTCTTTTCAGCCATTATATTAGTAAATAGCAAAAGAATGACACCCAACCCATTTACCTGCAAATTGCTTTTAAAAAAAAATATGACCACAACAATTTATGTACACCCTAGCTGGCATCAGCACCAAGCATTTTTAGGCACCTGACAGGGCTTATTGGAAAGAAATGACCAGGTTGCTGCTCCAAAGTGGGACTGGTGATCTTTTTAATTTTCTGCAAACATGTCCTGGATGTAACATCACTTAAGAATATTTAAATTAAATTAGTAAATTAAATCAGCAACAGTTAGGCAGCCCAAGTGAGTCTACACATCACTTTCAAGTTGAGAAGCTGATATAATTGGGTGAAAGTGAGAGTTGAAGTGAATTTAAGCAGAGGTAGTAGAGTAAAAGATTGTTCTGTGGACTGCTGTACAGACTAAACTATTGTTAACAGCAATTGATTTTGATTCTGTTTGACACAAAGAAGTACTTATGATAAAGTGTTTTCATAATTGAGTAGTGTGAAGCAATGTGCCAGTCAGTCTCTGGTCAACCTTAAAGAAGTGAGCAGATATAGCCCTTTTATTGACAATGCAATTCCTGCTTGGCTGAGGAGGATAAAGCAAAGTCAGATACAATCAAGGAATAAACCATTCAAAATTAATAAATAACATCATTTCACATTAAGACTGAAGTAGAGAAAAGAACATTAAGTTATGGCTGCAGCAATTGGTTGCAGCCATTTCTTCTGTGTACCCATTAACTGAGTTAGGCAAGAATTCCCCAAACTATTATAGTGTATAATATGCACTGCAGTCTGGCAGCAAAATATTCTTTACACTTGTACTCCTTAGGTGGATACAAAGAAACAGGAGATCCAGCATCTCTTTAAATGGAGCTGACCTTTGACAGACTGTCTAGCCTTCGTGACTAATCTGAAATAGGAAAAGCTTGTAAAATCAGTCCCTGGCTAGGTCTTGCTGCATATGCTGCTCCCTGAGCTACAGCTGCTTCTGTTAATTCTAGTTCCTAAATCATAGTTGCCACATGGAGGCCCCTTTAAAACCATCAATACAGAAACTGTCTGCAAGGCAAGCCAATTGAGTAAAGACAAATTCTCTATGCAGATCCAAGGTTTTTTTAAATAATTGTCTGTAGTACTATAGAAACTACTGAAGCTATTGTAGTCCACCGAGGAGCTGTTGCACTTGATGGG
Source organism: Rhineura floridana (assembly GCF_030035675.1). NCBI lineage: Eukaryota > Metazoa > Chordata > Lepidosauria > Squamata > Rhineuridae > Rhineura > Rhineura floridana. The sequence continues at coordinate 43,322,396 of NC_084482.1, forward strand.
AATGTTACATGGAGCAATTTGAAATGCTCTCTTCAAGGTGACCCATATTTACTGAAAATATCTCATCTATAGTGCTTGCTATGAGATTTGAAGCAGATACCCAACTTGTAAGGTGGGTATCCACAAGGAAGAGATTCTTCTCTATAATAAACCCACTGCAATGGAAATCCCTCCGATTGGACCTATGACAGGCTTTTCAAAAGGCCCTTAAGACTTATTTTTCAACTGGCTTTCCAAACATGATAGCTCGTTAGCTGGGTGATGGTCTTACTCAATTACGTTCTGCATTTTGCATCTGATGTGTTGATTTGTGTGCTAATGTTTTAAATTTTGACCTGTTTTTATTTTCTGTTTGCCAGGAAAGTGGGCTTAAAATGTTTCAAAGAAACAAAAAATATCAACTTGAACACAAGACTTCAAGTAATACCTAGTTTGTGTGTGTGTGTGTGTGTGTTCAGCATACACAAACACAACCACGTACATCAACAGAACAAAACAATATTATTATTTATACTTATTGCCCACCCTTTACTAATAGGTCCCTGGGTGGGTTACAAAGTCTAAAGTACAATATTAAAAAGTATTAAAACACATTTCAATCACAAGAATAAGGTGGGTTCTGGAAACATACATCTCAGGAGCCGAAGGCCACGGTAAAGAGGTATGCATTTTACCAAAAACTGTATAGCAAAGGTGCCAGACACACCTCTGTAGAGAGGAAATTCCACAACTTAAGGATATCGAGGGATGACTTCAAATTTGAACAAACTACTGAACACTTGATGAAGAGCCACTGATGAGCACTTTGAGTGCATGTAGATCTTCCACTCTAGAACAAGGACACTCCCTCCCATTGTGGTTGTTGCCTACTCAAGTTTCTTGGCCATGCCAATGGGACAAAGACCAAGGCCTCCCTCAAAGCACACACACACATCCAGACTGATAACACCTTCAGCAGGATGCAGGGGCTGCTCCCAACACACAACTCTTCCCATAGACAGCTCGCAAAAGGTAGATGAAGGACAAAAAGCACACTTAATTAAACTCTTAACTAAAGAAGAAGTATAGTAAAGAGCCTGCTTGATTATCACCAACTCTACACTCTGAATAGAGAGGAAAATTTGACTATATCATAAAACACTGCTTATATAATAACTACTGGAGCTGAAAAATCCTTGCGTGGATGAAACCAATGCTCCTTACACAGTTACTCTCATTAACATTACAACTTAGGTTGCAAGCAGAGAAGCTAGTGCTCTGAATGCTTCCTGGCCTCTCAGTTCTCCACTGTACTCCACTCTCCTTCCCCGAAGTAATTATGTGCTGCTCTTCAAAATAATTTGTACAAAAGAAGGAGCCAGGAGAAACACCAATATTTCATACAGTTGATGAAAAGCAGCAAAAGCACAGTGCTTATCTTTCCTTCTTTTCCTTAACACAGAGAGTATTCATATTCTAGAAAATACATATATATATTTAGATTTGTCTAATTTCCAGTAATTTCCTTGACATTCCTTCACATAATTTGTGTTAGAGTGTCATTAATTTCACAGTCAGTTTGTTCTCCTGCTTGCTCTGCAAAATAAACTGTCAAGAGTGTGTGTTAATTTTAAAATTATGCGTTCAGTGCAAAACCAGAAGTATTGCTCATAAAGAATGAGAAACTTCAGCTTCCAAAAAACAATTTTTCTCCTAATAACAAATAGTCTGGGCAGACATAAATGTTACTAGCTGGTATCAACTGAAAGACCACCAGTGTTCTAACAAGTTATACAGTTCAATTAAACACAGAAATATCTGTCACAAGCAGATGCACCCAACAATAAAACAATGGAAACTGTTAACACCTTACAAAGTTAGCATTTTATATATAATGATACAGTGCTATGCCCCAGTTCCAGAGAGCCCCACACATGAGCAGAAAGCACACCAGTGCACATGGGGGTATTGGCTAACTTATCCTCTAGTTTCATCCTGCTGCATCAGAATACATACTATTCCAGAGGCCTCCCCCTACTTTCAGAAGTGGCTTCTTGGATGTGTATAAAATGCTGCCCACAGCCCTTTGGATCTCAGCCTAAGAAAATACATTGGAACTAAGATGAATGTATCATGACCGTTCCTAGTATTTGAATACACTGTCAAGATAAATTTATGCTTATTTAAATAAACTGAAATAATTGATTTTAAACTCCAGTGAAAATGTCACTGGACTTTAAATACATCTTGCTCAGCATTTACTGTACAGTGTTAATAGAAGCGAATGACATAAATGGAGACTATGATCAAAGGAAGCCGACAGGTTTAAACACCCAAAAGTTACAAGTAAACTGCAAAAAGAAAGAAAGGCACAAAGTGCCTGATGAAAAGTTTAGAGTGGTGTATAAATGCATGTCAAATACCTAAGTTACTACAACTTAAGAGCATTTTAGATCTTGACAGGATCACTCTACCTCAGAATAAAAATAATATCTTATCCACAAATTTCTTTAAAAGGGCACTACAAATATGAGTTGCTTCTAGAATCTGTGCAGTTTTAGCTGCAGCAGTTCAGAGAAACTCGTTATTGCAACTCATTATTTAATTGACAGGTTGATCTGTATTAATGCAACAATGAATGTGGAGGAAAGTGAAAGAAGGGAAGGAGGGTATTTCTGGTCAGCTAAAAAGACTCTGAGCACAGAGCCCCAGGGTGCAACCGCAGCCCCAAAACATTTACCTAAGCAGGTTTAATTATTTTCAAGAAGACTGTAATTTGCAAAGCAGAAAAAATGTAGCTCCCACATAACTTACTGTAGGGCTCCGCTTGTCGGCGCCCTGCTTGTCGGCATTCCACTAATACAGTGGCGCCAGTGAAGCAATCAGCTGGAGTGCGGGGAGCTGCAGCCACCGCACTACAGCTGACAGCTATCAGCTGACAGGGATCAGCTGGAAGGTGCAAGTTCCCCATGCTCCAGCTGATCGCACACTACAGCTGACAAGGATCAGCTGTAGCGAGCGAACACCTGTAGCACAGGGAGCTCTCGCGCTCCAGCTGATTGCTGTCAGCTGGAGCGGGGCAGCTGGAACTCCCCACGCCACAGCTAAGTAGGGCCCCACTTTCCGGCGGTTTTCACTTTTCGGCGGGGGCCTGGAACGGAACCTGCTTTATGAGTGGGGCCCTACTGTATCTTATTAAAGGAGCTTACATACAATTTATGGCTTACTTTAACATTCACAGTGGTTAGAATGTTGGACTACAACCTGGGAGACCAGGGTTCGAATCCCCACACAGCCATGAAGCTCACTGGGTGACCTTGGGCCAGTCACTGCCTCTCAGTCTCCAAGGAAGGCAATGGTAAACCACTTCTGAATACCGCTTACTATGAAAACCCTATTCATAGGGTCGCCATAAGTCGGAATCGACTTGAAGGCAGTCCATTTCCATTTTAACATTCACTAAGCATGCTTGGTTTCTCATTGTGAGATGCCATCTCCAGCACAGCCGTCCAACCAGAAATGGTCACAGCTCAGCCCAACATGGTAGGGATTTGGCAGCAACTCCTGCACTCCATCTTGATCCTACAAGTCTAGCGCTCTGGAGAGACAACAAAATGGGAAGCTGAAAACTTGCGGAAGATGGTATCAGGATGGGGAAAAACAGCAACAAGCTAGCTCACCAACTAGCTTCTTCACCTGGCAAGACAGATGACTTATTTAGGGAACACTGCTGAGCATAATATTTAGTTTTGGATAAGTTATACTATTTCTGCAGCTGGTGAGATTTTTATTTTTATTTGGATTTAGTATGAATTATTAGTTTATTATTATTAGTTTGATAAAGACTATTAATATGAGGGTTTTTTGTTTACTGAAATGTTATTTCTACGACTACTTACATTTGCTGATCATGTAATTGTTAGTGAACTATTTTGAAATAATGTTGTATGACTATGAACTGCTTTGGAAAACCATGCCACAGAAAAGCAACATACAAGTAAAACACTTAAGAAACCAACTTCATCGAAAGAAGAAATGGAACAATTAATCTGTTCAGTCCTATCAGTGTTTATTATTGATTGCATGTCATGTACAACTGGTGTAGCTTAGTGGGCAAGCATGAACAATGAAGTTCCACATGCAATCTTTATCACATTCATGAACTGCAGTGGCTTTAAGTACGGTCCTCTCAATCTCTATTTCTGCCCCAGTCACTCCATCCCCTTCTGCTATATGGTGATAACACCACTGACCTCTTTTACCAGATTACTGAATAGATTACAGAGACAATGTACATAAAATTCCTTCTAAAATCCACAGTAAGACAATACTTTCTTTAGGACAACCAAACTGCCCTAAAAACAAGGAGCAAGTGTTCAAGTTCTCCAGAACTCCTTATTCACTAAAAGGCAAAAAAAATCCTTGTGTTTTAAGAATGTACCTACAGCCAACAGATATTTCTATCAAACTTTAAAAAGAGGGAAACAGGGCAGCTATAGTGAATGCACCAGGGGAGCAGGAGACCTGACCTGTGAGAGATTATACTGCCCTCAAATTTGTAAAAATGCAAACACAATTCAGGTTAGTCTTTCACAGTCATATCCACTTCTTGTATAGCTTGGAAGAATTTGGAAACATGTGCCTCTGAGCATATGGTGCGTGGTGGCAATATCTGCAATCAGGACTAAATCTCCAAAGATAGTGTATGTTTGTTCGTGTTCTCCTTGCTTTGCTTCTTTCCTGTATTACTACTGTCTCTACAGAGAATCTAACCTAGAAAATTATATTTCTCTCATTATTCATCCTAGAAATCTGTGTCAAATTTATTTTTTATTAATTTCAAAGCCTTTTTCTTGGTCAATGACATATTGTCGAGCCCCAGCTCTCTCAGGAGGATCAAGGAGGGGGGCTGGATGAGCATCAGTGCCAGCTGCTAGAGCAAGGGGAGGGATCAGAGGGTGTTGAGACTGTTGAGACTTTCAAGGACGAGGCAGGAGGGGGGGGGTGTTTGACACTGTGCCAGTTCTCACGGACAGTTCTCCCGCCGAAGACGACCGCGCTCAGCTTCCAGACGCTCCCATAGAGCCGTTGGGGGATGTCTTGGTGCGCGTGCCAACTCCACCCCCCCAAGCTCCCCTCTTGGCATGTCATGCACTTCCCTACCTCCTGAAGCCGAGGCGGCACCTATCGAGGCTGTGTTGCTGGATGAGCCAGCAGAGGCAAGCCCCCTTTCGCTCTGTGCCAGATGCCGGGAGAAGCGCTTCGGTCACAGGGAGGTTCTTCGAAGGAGTCAGAGATTACAGGCGAAGACTTTTCCTACTTAAGCCTGCTCCCCCTTGACCAGGGTGCTGACTCAACTTCCTTCACACGCTGCAGAGTTTACTTAGGTAGCCTAGTTAGGGATTGCAGTGAGCTAGCATAGTGTGCCTATGAAACATATTGCCTTCGATGTTACTTTAATAAAACAGAAATTGATTCCATCGTCTCCATCTCATGAGTCTCGCTCTGGGCAGGACTGTTCGAAACTGGAGGTTATGTTCTATTTCTGTTTTGCGTCCATGAACAGTTGAATCTGAATGTGCATTTTGATGTAAAATCAGACTGATTACAATATGTCGCTACTTAAGCAATGACTCTAGCTGTTGGAAAAAACAAACTTGGCCTGCTCAAGATGCATGTTTTCAGCCTGCTATGCTTAAACCACCCCACTTAAGGAAGGGTGGGCATGGCCAATTAAAAACCTAGAGCACATCTAGAATTTTGCTAGAATATATTTCACCTCCCACTGTTTTATCTTGTGCAAACTGAGACACTCCTGATGTCCACTGGAGACTATTCTGCAGTGCCATTATTCCACAATTGTTTTTCGAGTTTTTTTAGTGTAAATTATGAAAAGTGTTGCTGTATTTCACATATTCACACAAACAGAAGCAAAAGAAAATGCTTCACTAAAATTACAAAGTAAATCAAACATATTTAAAGTGACTATCTGAACTATATCATATCTTAATGTTGTTGCTTGCTCCCTGTTAAAACAAGATCAGCATGGCAGGTCTTCTTTCTGTTATTTGAGCTGATTGCAGGTGTTGCCACTGCTCACCATACAATCAGAGGTACATTACGAAATTCTTCCAAGCTACATAGGAAATGGATTGGACTGTGAAAGACCAGAATTTTATCCAGGAGGTAAGAAATGGGATCCTGTGCAAGTCTGCTGAGAATGGATTGATCATTTGCATGCTTATTGAGTTCAATGGGATTTACTCCTCTGTGATCATACTTAGCATAAGTGAAACTGACTACAGGAAAGGAGAAGAGGGAGGGAGGGCTGGAGCGGGAAGGGGGGAAGAAGAAGGAAAAGGGGACAGGAGAAAGAAGGGAAGAGAGGGGAGGGAGGGGGGGAGAAGAAGGAGAGAAAGAGAAGGAGAGAGAGGAAGGGGAAAGGCAAGTCTGATCATTTGCATGCCTATTCAGTTCAATGGGATTTACTCCCACGCAATCATGCTTAGGATAGATGAAACTGACCACAGGGGAGAAGAGGGGAGGGGAGACGAAGTGGAGGGGAGAGGGGATTGGAAGGGGAAGGAAGCGGGGGAGGAGGGCCAAAGGAAGGGGGATGGAAGGGGCAAGAGGGGATAGGAGGGAGGAAGAGAGTAGGGCAGGTTTGATCATTTGCATGCTTTTTTTAGTTCAATGGGATTTATTCCTGTACAATCATGCTTAGGATAGGTGAAACAGACCTGGGGGAGAGGCAGGGAGGGGGGAGAAGGGGAAGGGGGAGGAAAGGGTACAGGGGAAGGAGATTGGGTGGATGGGCACTGGACAGGGAAAGCCTCTTTCCTTTCCAAAAGGAAAACACTGTGAACAATATCATTGCTTTTCAGGGTTTCCCCACCTTTTTAATTCTATAGCAGGCACATGTAGCCTTCCACACAAATTTAAACCAAAGCTGTCCCTGGTCACATCCACACCAGACCTTTATTTCACTTTGGACAGTCATAGCTTCTCCCAAAGAATCCTGGGAAGTGTAGTTAATGAAGGGTGCTGAGAGATGCTAGGAGATGCCCTGTTCCCCTCACAGAAACTCAATCAGAGAGGCTGACTGTTAAACCACTCTAGTCACTGGAGCACCCTTCACAAACAATACTTCCAAGGATTCTTTGGGGGAAGCCATGACTGTCTCAAGTGAAATAAAAGTCTGGTGTGGGTGTGGCCCCAACTATGCAAGCCCAGCAGCTGTGAGACTGACGTTTAGAACACTGACAAGTTGGTTGTTACTGAGCATGTATAGCATACAGCCACTCTTGTGGCTGTATAATCAGGTTGGTTGTTAAATTAGAGGTGGGGGGAGAACTGGCTTGGTGCTATTGTTGTTGTTGTTGTTATGTGCCTTCAAGTTGATTACGACTTATGGCGACCCTATGAATCAGTGACCTCCAAGAGCATCTGTCATGAACCACCCTCTTCAGATCTTGTAAGTTCAGATCTGTGGCTTCCTTTATGTTAAAAGCCATAAAATTTGCACTGGTATGAGTCTTAAGACAAAGCGTGGGAAGAGTAAGCAGGATTTATAAATTAGGCTGTCCTAGGCACTAGATTAAACCCAGGGATTTGGAGAAACACACCATAGCTGATTTTTAACATATAAAATCCAACAGTTCTCTAGAGATGTCTCCTGCATTATGCAAAATACAGATGTTCCTTGTGTTAGAGAACAGCAGTAACGAAAAAAGTAGTATTTTTTATATTAGCAAAGCAGAGATTAATTTTAGGTGGTATACCACATTATATTTTTTAAAAATCAATGGAAACTGAATTAGGTAGCTTTACCTATTGGTTGGATATAAGTTACTCTCCAAGAAAATGTTTTGAACTCTCCAAAGCACTATGTAAATTGAAAGTATTATGCTTGACTTTGCAAGTCAATTCTTATCTACTCCTACACTATTTCAGATGTATCACCTCACACTGACCTTACCACAGCTGCAATCCAAAGTATAATTAACTAGAAGCATTTTTAGAACTGGCCAGTTAAGACATCCAAGAAAGAATCATTATTTGCAGCCATAGGATTTAGGATAGTAATGAAAGCCAATAGCTGTGCAACCACGAGTAGCCATCTTTTTTTCTTTTTAAGACATTGAATAAGATAATATGACAGCCGGTTTTGCTTTAGCTATCTTCCACCTACTGAGTTAAAACTTCTCTTTCACTCACTATCGCCACCACACAGCTATATCTTTTTTTGCTTTGCTTTTACTTACTAAGCATCAGTGAAGTCGCAGCAGTTTCTTCCTTTTTGAGCACTTTTATCTCCTGGCCAAAGCTCTTTTTTTTTTTTTTAAAGATTTACATTTGAGATAGGACTAGTACTTTGAGTGCACATACTGCAGATTTCTAATTCCAATATCAGACTCCACAGTTTTGAAAAACTTTTTATACACAAGGACTTTGATCTTAAGGGCTTTTTATAATTCCCAGAAAAGCCTCCAATCTAGTAGAGGCTTCACCTGTCAGAAGGGGGCAGCCAGGTTTTGCCAGTTCCCTTCCCCTGAAGACACCCACCACCAGAGTCTCCAAGCCACCCAGCACAGGGGGCTGTAGTGCAAAAAAAAGCAGCCCCCTTCAGCCAGCGCAAGAGCAACATGCAAACAGAATTCCACCAACTGGCTTGTATCCAATGCAGTATTAATCAAACATCCTATCAGCACCAGGATTTCCACATGTGCAAAGGGACTTTCGTCTCTTCCCCTCTTGCACACCCTCCCCAAATCTGTTCCCAAGGGTTGGGGGAATCCTCCAAACAGATTTAGAGGGTGTGCCAGGGAAGGAGCTGCACTGGATACAAGTCACAAAAATTATGAAAAAGTTCTTAATCTGTTTATATTCAAAATGATGGACAAAACAGAAATTAAATGCATTATATTAATAATCAAATTGAAACCTATTAAAATAACAATATGCTATTCAATCACAAAGCCAAGCCATCCATTTCCCCCAGTGCAAACTCTCAGCTAGTTTAATATTCCAGACCAGCCAAGGTGTTTAACATTCCTTATAGCTGAATATTCAAGTTACCAATAATGGCTAGTTTCTTGACCAGCATGAAAGCTTTCAGAACATCTTCATGAATATTGAAGCTTCTATCAGTCATGGACAATAACATAAATGTAGGCACATGCATTTTAAACATGGTATCCTTAACAGTTATATCTGCACACTTCTAAATATGTCAGTGTTAACAGCAGAGTATCACATGCAAAAGCAGCCCATCTATCTGAAATTAAGTATCTGAAGATTCACTAATAAGACTGAAATGAATGAAAAGCACATTTATATTTCAATTTTATAGTATAATTACAATTTAACAGATTGCCAGGACAAGCCAACCCTATAATTAACATATAGTATTTCCTTCATTATAAACTCAAGTTCATATTTTTAACTTAGGACATTAAAGAAAAAGGGATGGATTGCTGAGACAATTAAAAGACAAAGCAAAAACACTGGTCATTTCTAGCTCACTTTGTCTGGAGCACAATGCCACAACTCATGTACAAAGACATAGGCTAGCCTTACCCAACCTAGTGACCTCTAGATGTTGTTGGACCAACTCCCATCAGTCCCAGATAACATCATCAGTGGTCAAAGATGATAAGAGTTGCAGTCCAAAACACCTGCAGGTCACCAGGTTGAAGAAGGCAACCATAGGCAGTCTTGAGAAAAGACAAATTCAAGACAGTCCACACAGGAGCATTAAGCAGCAGTCAACCAAATCAGTATCAAGACAGAAGAAAACTATGTTTAAAAAAAAAAAATCCGGCTGTAGCTTCCTTCATTCTAGATTCTTACATTCCTTGGTTTTCTATAGATGTGTCTGTGAAAGGGATGACAGCTTCAGGTGCACAGATTCTGATTTTGTGGGCTCTGAGTTTAGGGGTAGCTGTGAGGGGAGACTGTCACATATTCACCTTACTATGCCAACAAAATCTAAAGTACACAGTTGTGTTGGACCAGCAAAGGTGGCACATGGCTATCCGTATGCTCTCTTTACGGTGGTTATTTTTGTTTTGTTTTGGTGCAGGGAGGCTTAAACTTTGAAAAATATGGAAATGTTTGGTCAGTATACAGAGAATTCTTCATTGATGTAGTTTTTTTAAAAGAGCTTAAAACACCACACACACATTATCTCAGTAGTCCTTCCAAGAGGAGCTCAGTATTATTATTTTCCCTCTTGCAGACAGGTGCAAAGGAGATAAGAATGAAAAATATAGTCTGTTAGGTTAGGTCACCCAGTGGATGCATGGCTGAAGTACAATTTGGACTAGGGATGGCTCAGGCACCACAGTATGTCTCCTTTTGAAACTTTAATATAGGGATGAGAGTGCCCTTTTCGTTTTTTGTGTTGTCTGTCAAATATGGGATACAGCCAACAAATAGCTGGCATGAGATCCAAGAGGCAGAGTTCTAATGCTAGTTTCTCCTTCAGCATCTTTCCCTAATCTAAATTCCTGGTTCACAGTTTAAAACTCAGCCATCACAAAACACCAACTCATGACACCCTGGGTTCCTTCAGAAGGATATAAATTAAAGGTGCGATATAAATTAAATTAATAATGATGATATGTATGTCCCACACAGATGGGTCATATGGGCAATATGTGCACAGTGTCAAATCAAGCAGATCAAAAAACAATAGGATTTAAAAAAAAAAAGACTCGCAGGTGCCACATCAACTGCAACATTCATCAGCTGCCACTTTCAGTTGCCCTAAAACCTATGAAATTATCAGACCAAATGCTCTTCTCATTCAGCCACCTAATCAAATCTGTTTCCATGGTAGAAAAATGTAACTTATACAATTAACAAACAATCACACTGATGAGTTATAATGAAGGAGACTACAGAAGTGAAAAATATATTGATTCATGTGGAATAATATGAAATGGTGATCAACCTACAGACCTTAAGAAAATCAAGCTACAGACTTAAGAATACAGGGAAGGGCCACAGTTCCATCATAGAGCACATACTTTACATGCAGAAGGTCCCAAGTTCAGTCCTTAGAATGCCCAATTATTTTATTTTATTTATTATTTGATTTATATCCCGCCCTTCCTCCCAGCAGGAGCCCAGGTAGAGTATCAGGTAGCTGTGCAATTCCCTGAGTAACTGGAGAGCTGCTGTCTCATACATAATGTTGGACTAGACAGACCAATAGTCTAACTTGGAAAAAGGCACTTCGTAGGTTCATGTTCATTACATATACTACAGTTTAATCAAAATATGCACTGAACAAAAATACAACTATATTATAGCCAATAATTATGCAATTCATAGAAATAGTTATTTTCTGTAAAGTTTATCTGTAAAGTTATTTTCTGTAAATAGAGACATTAAAAACCCTCCCAAACTGTAAAATATCATTGTGAACAATTTACATTAAAGTGAAATTCATTCATAATAAAATGTTTACTGTATTTTACTCCATACAGTAGAATAAACAGATTAAAATAAAGACCAAAGGTCCACCTAAGTGTATTCATAAAAATCATGTAAATTACTAAGAGAGAGGAAAGATGGATTAGAGCATTAAAGGAAGCCCAATGGAGAGCGAATCCACTTTTCAGAACACCCACACAGAGACAGCAGCTCTCAACAAGAAAAATGTTCTCTACAAAAATAAACCACAAAGATTCTTTTCATGAAAAATTAAAGAGTGCTCTATATGCAGATTACATGACATTTAATTTTAGGAAACTCTGCTGAAATCAAACTCTTCTGTGCATGATTCACAGTTCATGAGATAATAAATGATTAAACAATACACATCCTTTTAGATAATTTAATACTTCTTCCTTTCTGGCATGCTTAATTCCTTCTTGGGGTATCTTTCACACATCACCTCGAGTTAATGATTAAAACAGAAATGGAAGCCATTATTAAACTACTTGTTACATACCTTGGCACTGAAATCCTTGTTTCCCAAACCCCCTGGCAAAGGAAAAAAAGAAAAAACTTAGAGATACATTTTGATATTACTGTAACATTAAACAGCAATATGAGATCAGATGACTTACTGTCAAAGGAGTTTTCTTAAGACCTGCCTATTTCTTAGCCAAGACCAATAATTCTTTTCCAGATTGCAACAGCCTTCTCTGCAATTCTTTCACATATTCCTGTGAGTAAATCCCATAGAATTTCTAAGCAGCATGTATAGGGTTGTGCTCTTAGTCTCTTAACATCCAACAAGCTTTTCCGAGCAACAATTAACTTACAACCATTACATAATAATATAATTTATCATAGTTCATATTATTATGGCACTCAATTGATGCAACCCACAACGGTGAATATAGCAACACAGCTACTGAATAAAAAAATTATCTTTACTGGCTTTAATGTCCAAATTATATTACTGCCAGAGGAAGATACCAGATGGTGGTGTTTCTAATCACTTGCAAGTGTGAGACAGTTTCAAATAGGTGGGTCAGAGCACCTGATTTCCAGGATTTGTTGGATTCAGTGAGAGAATTAGAGCTACCCATGCCATTCTAGTTATCCCCTTTCTTGGAAACGTCTTGCCAGTTTTTCCCTCTCTTTGATGTACTTATTGCTTTTTCTTCTTTTTCTTAAGAGAACCTAACTGGAAAAAATCTCCCTGCCTCCCACCCACCCCCCGCCAAACTGGACATATCAAGGATATAAGAGAGCTTTTGTTACCTGTTGACAAAGCACATGTACTTGTCTTATTTTGATAACATGCATTTCCATTAAAAATGTAAAATGCATTAAGGAGCTCATATACAAATACTTCCCACATAGGTATTTATATACAGATATACAATTCATACTACTCAAATCCATTTGCAAATAACAGTCTTGCAAAGTCTGTAAAATGGCATACAATATTTGATCCACAGTAAGAGACTTCAAACACACACACATTTACTTTATTTCCATTCACAAATCTATGGGAATAAAATTATATACACACAAGTTCAAACGAAACTTAACATCATTGTTTGTTAACACCCCTTCTGATATCCTCAAATGCTTAGTTTAACTACCATATTTTTTATACATCCTATTTTAATAAAACACTATTGTAAGAGTCCCAAGATAGTCAGATGTAGAGGTCAAATGTAATATAAACAATAATGCTACTGTAACAACTAAACTGATGTAGCTGAAAATGATTATTAACATGTAATTTATCAGAGCAGAGAGCCAGTGTGGTATAGTGGTTAGAGCAGCCTTTCCCAACCGGTGTGCCTCCAGATGTTGTTGGACCACAACTCCCATCAGCCTCAGCCATTGGCAATGCTGGCTGAGGCTGATGGGAGTTGTGGTCCAACAACATTTGGAGGCACACTGGTTGGGAAAGTCTGGGTTAGAGTGTTGGACTACGATCTGGGAGACCAGGGTTCAAATCCCCACACAGCCATGAAGCTCACTGGGTGACCTTGGGCCAGTCACTGCCTCTCAGCCTCAGAGGACGGCAATGGTAAACCATCTCTGAATACCGCTTACTATGAAAACCCTATTCATAGGGTCGCCATAAGTCAGAATCGACTTGAAGGCAGTCCATTTCCATTTTCAATCTATCAGAGCATCAAATTTTGATCATGTTTTTTAAAATGTTGTATAGCTGACAAAACCTCTAAATAAAATAATCAAATGGTTGCACGACTGATTACTATATCTCCAATTTATTGATTTTTTTTAAAGTATTTAAAACATAGAAGTAGAAAAAAATCCAGGAAAGGCTGCAAAATATGCACCAGTTCAGTGATACAGCTTTTCTCCTGGATCTTCACTGAAGCCGACTGAACACTATTGGTTCCTCCATCATGTTTCCCCCACCCCCAACACTCCACAATAAGTGGAAACATCTGAGGTGTCTTTTTAAAAAGAACTGCTTGGGTAACAAAGGTGTTAATAGCACTGCCACTTAGGAGAAGATTGTATTAAAGTATTGTATTAAAGGCACTTTACCCATATTTCCAAATAAGTTATTCAACTGCCCAATCCTATCGTTCTACAACTGTGTGCAGAGGCAGTTTGAGGTTTTCTGAATTTTCCCAGATCTCTCATTAAAAAGGCACCTATATTTTATGTTTGAAGCAGAAAAAGCTTCCTGCATGCTGTCTCTGAAGAGTATTTAAATCCTTCCTAGAATTAATAGCAGGAAAAGGCAGCAGAATACAACTTTTCTTGTCACCTGTCAGCCACAAGATATATTTTGCCATTCAAAACTCCCTACACCTAGGTGCCTTTTATCAGTGCATTCACTATCATCATACACATACTGAAATGGACCCTACAACAATTTTACATCTGTATAACCCTGCTGTTCTTTTTATTTCAACATTTCTCAGATTTTGTTTTTAGTTACATTTTTTAAAATGCTGAATTTACTGAATGTAACAAGCTATGTTATTTTTGCAATCTTCTCATTTCTCCAAGGTTCTGCACACCCATATGAGACACTTCTCAATAAATACACAGACATGGAAGAATATACAGTAAACTAACAGGACAATCCCAAGCGTTTTAATTGGTTTGTCTTTTAAAACAGTATTGGGAGTATACAATATTTTAAAACACTAGAAATGAATTTTTATCTTGACTGCTTTAACTGATATTTAAGTGTGTAATGTTATCGTTACCTTAAACTGATTTATTGCATATTTTATTAATGTTTTATTTTAAATTATGTTGTAGATTGCCCTGGGATAGATATCACAAAGGGTTATATAAGTACTTAAATATTATTATCATTATTAAATATCTTATCCCCCTTTAACAAGCAGGTCCCAGGGCAGGACGGGTTATGACAATTTAAAAATCAGTATTAAAAACAGTTAAAACAAATTATAGTCACATGAATAGGGTAGGTCCTGAAAAATGTATGTATGTATTGGAAGTAAACCCCAGTGTGTTAAGTGGGACTTACGACAGGTAAGCATGCATAGGTTTAGAGTCTCAGACACAGACTGCTTTCTGCAATAAGACGCCAGGGCCAAATTAACTTACGGCACTTCTGACTTGACATTTAATACTAAGGATCTGATTCTACAGTACAAAATAGACATAAAACATCTAAGATATTATGGGCTCACAAATTTAGAATCCACAACCTTTTATTTAATACATATACAAGAGAAAGTGCAATCTATCCCCAGCTTTTGCTTGTTTGTATTTTAAGAGAAGATGTTTGTATTTTGAAGGAATATACTGTAATTTACACTTGTGCTTTTCCTGTCCAATGCAATACATGAATATTTAGTAACACTGGATTCAAAACATAATCTATAAAGGCCCACTTTTTTTAGTAGGACTTCCTTCCACATATGTGTGGATAGTACTGCAACTTGGAAGTCCTAACTTTCAGCAATTCTCCATTCCAATATAACAATGGGAATGGCTGGGTATTAAATCCATACCCAGGCTCTTGGGCAAATAAATTACAGCATGCAAATAAAAGCAATGTATCTGAATGCAAACAATTCTCGGACTTCCGGGAAGGGTGACTTAGCCTGTGCCTGCTTTTGAGACGGGCTCCTGCCTCAAAAGAAGCTTATTCAGATATATCAGTCAGTTTTTTCTTTTTTTTTTGACTGATTAAACTTCTCCCGGGTAGGGAGAAACGAAGAGATTAACCTCAAAGCCTATTTTTGTTGGGACGACCAGATCTCATTAATTTATGGGACGAGGTCCAGCCGACGAAGGTGGGACGGATTTTTAACAGCAAGCTCTATCTGATAAAGCGAACGTTCACCTTATCTTCTAAGAGAGAACGCACTAACAGGCAAGCACCCTTCTTTCTATATTTTTCTTTTACTTGACTTAAATTGTTGCTGCTTAAAAGAGATTTGCCAGATTGATCAGTTTTTGACATCTCACTGGGGAGCCATAACTTCTCTCTGCTACGCACTAATTAATAGCTTATCTCTGTTTTTGTTGCAAAAAGCTGTCCCGGATTTGCATTCTAAAGATATACACAGAAGAGGGATTTCTATTCCAGATTTTTACTTTGAAAAATATTATACTGTTTTGAGACTACTCTCTTTTTGGTCTATTTTATTTTGACGAATCTGTTTCTTGACGATTGCCATTAATTGTTTCGATCCTGGGAACTGCATTTTGTTTACTTAACTATTGGAGAGATAAGGCTGTCTGCTCTGTTTATACTGTGATGTCACCAAGTTTGGAGTATTAACCCAATTGTTGCTGAAATAAGAAGTGGTTTTCCTATATTTTTCTTTTAAAATGGCAATTAAGAAAGTGGCTGAAAATCTGGAAATAACTATGTTTCAGAAAATAATGGATGAGATTGAGATAATGAAAATTGAATTGAGTAAAATGAAGCAGGAGATTAAAGATATAAGGGTCCCTGTGAGAGAGGTGACCCTGGAAGGGGTCCCTGTGAGAGAGGAGACCCCGGAGATTGGAACAGGGGTCCCTGTGAGAGAGGTGACCCTGGAGACTGGAATAGGGGTCCCTGTGAGAGAGGAGATCCCGGAGATTGGAACCAACGTGGAACAGGAACAAGATTTGGAGTCTATGGACTTTAGAAATAAAATCTATTGTTTGGAACTCAATGTTATCTCTGAAGAAATGAATGAAGATTCTAGAGATAAAGTTATCAATGGCATGGATAATCTTCTGGACTGGAATGATGTGATGGAGCCCAATATAGAGAAAATCTATGGAATTAACTGCAGCCATGTGACAATGGAAAAACTTTTAAGAGATGATCCAGTGTATTTTGAAAAAAAGAACAGAGATATGATTTTACAGCAGTATTTCAGCAACCTATTCAGAATGGATGGCAAGAAAATATTTGGGATAGAGGTAATCCCCATCAGACTCTTACTATATGACTATGGCTTTGACAGCAAGATTATTATGGAATACTGATAATGGAAGATTGGATATTGAAATTACTGGACTTAACAAGACTACTGAAGATGGAAGATGGAAAATGGAACTAATAGAGATAATAGAACAATGGCTACTGAAATTATTGAACCTAACAGATTCTGATGTGATGGATTAATTGAAATGTTTATTTTGACTATGGTTATGACAATAAGATTATCATAATTAGTAATGAGATGGATTAATCGATATGCTTATCTGGAAAAAAAAATTGATAGATATATTTCTTAAAGAATTGAAACCTCTCTTTGACTTTTTGTGGAAAGAATAAAGTAATGTTTATGAGATTTGATGATTAAGTAAGATAACTACTGGAGGAAAGTGATTTTATAATATGACTTAAGAGACAGGATTGTTATATATTATAGACTTATAACTGATTTGATCTTTGACAAATGGGAAGTCAATATTTTACTCTTTATTTTTTATTTTTGTTTTTTTTTTTTCTTTTTTTCTTTTTGTTTAACTATTTTTGATTTTGTTTTTTGTCTTTGAATGTTTTATGATTTTGTCTTGTATGTTTTATGAAAATCTGAATAAAAATTATTGAAAAAAAAAAAAGAATGCAAACAATTCTCAGGAAGCCAGGTATGAACACACATATCTCTCACACACACACTGCTTCAGCTAGGTTGCACTGTAAGAGTTCTATCCAGGAAGAAGCTCTGCTTTGTCCCTTCTGGGTCCTGAGTGATTTTTATTAGCTTCCCTCATGTTTGCTATAGGCAGAAATCTTATTCCTAAGTATGCACATCTAAAAGGTGCCATTTGCAAAGTATTTTCAAATCCCCCTGCCCTCAAGAGGCAACAGAAAACACAAGAAAGGAAATATCAAAGTCAATAAAAGAGGTTCAGCTAACTGTCTTGGGTAGTAGAAAATCAAACAACCCTCACTAGGCAACTGCAAAATCATCAGGATTTGTTAAGTGGAAGAACTGTGTATATTTGGCATTTGCATCATGTAAGATTTGACACAGAAAGACCAGAGTACACCTTAAAAGTCAACACCTTGGAAGAAAGCCAACATGCAAACAAATGCATGCACACACCCACGTTTCATGATCAAAGTGGTTAGCAAATCAAGTTTGAAAATAACAGTTGCATGTGAGCATAGTGTACATTAAATAACCCCAACGCAGAGTGAGTGAGTGAGTGTGTCTATATGGGAAAGAAAACTTATATGAATTCAATGAAGAAGATAATTTATGGTGAGATTAAGGAGACATAAGCATGCACTCAGACTGTTACAAAAGGTCTTTACTTCATCTTTGCCCCTGGAAGCCCAAGTGGCTACGGTGGCTAAGTATGGCTTTTACTAGCTTTGGTAGTGTGCCCATTACTGAATTGGGATAACCTGGCCACTGTGACCCAAGCACTGGTAATCGCTAAACTGGATTACTTTAATGTGCTCTATGTGGAGCTTCCCTTGAGGTTAGTCTGAAAGCTGCAGCTGGTGCAGAATGCTGGAATGACGGTATTCAATGGAGTATCCCGTTGCACACATATTACACCACTCCTAAATGAGCTGCTCTGGCTGCCAATAAGCTACTAGGTCAAGTTCAAGGTTTTGGCTTTGGTTTTAATCTATAAAACCCTGAACAGTTTGGGACCAGGACACCTGCAGACCAGCTCTCTCCCTACTGCCCTGGACGGGACAGAAAGAAAGGGTAGATTCTTCCAGCACTGCTTCTCTGAAGTAATTCAGAATCCTGCTCCTCCTCCTGTTTCCCCCCCCCCAGCTACTTTTGAAAATAATTAAATCTCAAGGCATGGATCCTCCATGGAACATACCATTAAAGTCAACACAGACTACACACTACAGAAGACACACATAGCAAGGGATAGCAGATAAGCACACATAGTAAAGTAGGGCGCAGCAGGGTAGTGGCAAATAGTGCTTCAACAAAGGAAAGGGGGTGAGATGGGAAAGGAAGGCTCTACCTACAGGAAGCTGGTAAAGCACCTGAATGGAACAATATACAAGACGAATGTCAGCCCAGAGTATTAATACTAAAACTTTTTATCCATGAATTTAAGATCTTTGAAGAGGGATTGAAGGGAAATACAACTGAAATTCTCATTGGATAAGGCTGATGTAGAAGCTGAGTGTACAAGAGTTTCTCTTCCTGATCATATCAATTTAGGAAAGACATTATGTGTAATAAGTGGGGGACTTTCTATGGTAAGATAGACAGACTGTACAAGCAGAATTTCTTACCAAATGAACTTTGTGTCTGGAGAGAGGAAACTCCAATAAGATCCATTGCAGAGATGAGATATACAAAGAGAACCTTTGGGGGGGGATCTTACATTCAAGTCCATGGAACTGCTTACAGAGCTTGCAGACAGTGGTTTTCTATGGTTTATTGGTATCTAGAAGGATTCCTCAAGCATATGGTATTGATGTTGTTTGCCTTTAACCATTTCTGAGCAGGGACGACAAATTTATCTCCAGCTGCTTCTGCTGTGATGTTTGGAAAGTTATACAATGCATCTATAATTTATGAAGGAATTGCTCACCAGTTGACACTACTTTGTTGACTTGCTAGTCCAGGGGGTGGGGGAGAGAAAAGAGTACTTACTATGGGATAGCCATAGGAAAGAGTCTTACACTAAACGTTAGTGGAACAGCTAAACACAACCATAGGGAGCTATACAGCTAGCTCAGAGAGCAGCTTTCTGGGATTTCACCCAGGGGACATTCCCGGTCCCACCTGAAGATGTTGGGGGCTGAATCTGGGATCTTCTGCATATGTGCAGGACCTCTGATAGGTTGGATAGTTTGTCATACTACAGTGAGAAAATCTGCACCTGCCAAACAACTACGAAAGGTATAGAGCAAGGATGGGGAAAGTGTGGCCCTTCGGATGTGCGAGAGTTCAGCTCCAACCAGTCCCAATCAGTATGGCAAATAGTCAGGATGATGGGACACAAACTGGCAGCCACCAGTTTTTCATTACTGTTGTAGACCCTTGTCTTCCTTTGCATCTGGGCTCCTATCTGTGAGAATGGATTCGGGGGGGGGGTCTAAAACAAAGTCAGGACAGGGACTGAGAGGTTTATAGATGGAAGAGTGCTATGGGTCTGTATAGGAAGGTTCATACTGGGATTACTTATCAAATCACATCAGTGGGGCTAATGAATGGAATTGTGTATACAACAACTTCCTCTGGAGGACACATTGGTGTGGCTCTTTTTACTGCAAGAGCTCAGTGCAGTGGCTGACAAGAAGGGCATTACAGAGTCTTCGCTTTAAGAGACTATCATTCCAGGGTCCCCTGGTCACATGAAAAGCAGTTAAATGGGTTGTGCCGATGGGAGGTTTTGTGTTGTAACTGCATGTAACTGCATGGGGAGGGGGCGGAGAAAGAGCTTCTGTCACCGGGAAAGGAGCGCGGTTGGGTCTCTTCCCGTATCAAGCCGACGGAGCCTCCGAGAGGCGGCAGTCTGCAAGCGATTCCCTCTCTGGGAAGTCAAAGCAGCTACGGAAGGGACCCGGGGTTGCTTCTCCTTCTGCTCCAAGCCAACGAGCGGGTCCTTCACCTGAGAAGTCTACGGAGCGGCTGAAGGAGAGATGCCTAACTGGGTTGGGAAGAGGGAAGAGGTCCCCTTGGGAGGCACGGAGAGCCAGCTAGCCAGCCTGCCTGCCTCTCTCGCTGGGAGTGGAACACTAGGAGGATCCCTTATGAAGCGAGGCTGGAAAGAACGGGGAGAAGACGAAAGAGTCCTGGCTGGGTAAACCACATGCAACCACTGCGGAGCAGAGCCTGGCTTGGGGAGGTGGGGTGCGGCCGCGCTCGCTCGTTCCTTCTCTCCTTACCAGATGAAGTCGGTGCAGTGGCTGCAGAAGGTGGGCTGCCTGAAGAAGCGGGCGATGAATTTGTGGTCCCTCACCTCGTGCACGTTCTTCTGCCGGAGGGCCCCTTTGCGGGCGAAGCGCTGCGCCGCGTCGGGACCCGAGCCGGGCTCGGGATTTGGGAAGACGTCGGCCATGGCGCGTGCGCCCCCCCCGCCTTTCGCTCCTTCCTGCTTCCTTGGCTTGACTTCGCCTAACCCAGGACGCCGCTTCCTCCTCCTCTGCCCCGTCCGGCAGCCGCCAACACTCTGGCAGCTGAGGGATGGGCGCTGCCTCCTGCCTGCTCGGGCTCCTCCTGACGTCTGAGCCACGCGCAAGAGGGAGGCGGGAGGTGGATCCCATTCCCGGGCCAGCCCCGACGGCTCCGCCTGCCAGCGCGCTCACTGGGCCCCCTGCCGCGGGGGGGAGGGACGGAGAGCGAGGGAAGGAGCGCGCGCCAGAGAGAGCCGGGGAAGCCCGTCTCTAGGGCAACAAGATTGCCTGCATGCGACGCCCCCAGGCCGGGAGGAGGAGGAGGAAGAGGGCGCGCGCCGAGAATGGGCCTTTTTTCGCCTCGCGCGGCGCCTCCCCTAGTCTCCCTCCCCGCGCGCCTGGCTACGAGAGAGTGCAGTGCAGCTCACCTGTTGTAGGCACTGACCGCACGGCCACGCCTTGGTACAATGAAGGCACTGATTCGTTTCGTTTTTCAATATACGCGAGAGAGTCGACGTGGTGCTGATACTTAGCCACACGCGCACAAAAGTCATACTTCGACCGCCGGGACCTTAAAGTATATTTATTCAGCAGTTAAGTCCCACTCACTTTTCAAAGAACTTGCTTTCCCCCTCAAAACACTGCCTCGGTTTGCAGCCTCACGGGGGTCGAATCCTAAAAACTCTTGGTATCAGTGCTTCCAAGAGGGGCACATGGCTTCCAGCGTATGTTTAGGATAGTTTGAAAGCACGTCCGGCTAGGGAAATCCGAGGCGGCGTTCTCCAAACTACCCGTGGAGGCCACGCAGGGTTCAGCTTCTCCGTTTTGCTTATCGCCTCCAAAGATTGCTGTGGTATAATACCTGTTGCCACACCGAGTCGCCCTAGGAAATGTCGCCTCACGTGACCTACGCACGCAGCACAAGCAGAAGCATGTTGCTTCGCGCTGCGGGACGACCACTTCGCGTTCCCTAACAATACCAACCCAGGGGCAGAGGATCGAGTCCTCAGAGGGCACGCCAAAGCGGCCGCTCGCAAGCACAGCTTTGCAGTAACTGTCGCCTGAAAAGAAAAACACAAAACACCAGCTCTCGGTCTGACTCAAACGCCCAAGAACCTGTTGCTTCACACGGCGTTTCCTCTCAGACCGCGGCACGCCTACGAGCAAAGGGCTGCGCCGAGACCGAGTCCTTACGCAACTTCACGGCTGCTCACGCGGGAGGAAATTGGTCTGGGGCTTTCTTTTCGGGGGTGGGGTGGGACGGAAGGGGCAAGTCCGGTTGCGTGAGTTCAGCGCGGCACACCTAGACCCCCCATCAACCGTCACCCGCGTTGCTCTTCTTTCCAAGGCTGAACCTGAAGGCTGAGCCTCCCCAAAGGATCCAGAAAGGTCTCCGGCTGGCGAGGCAGGGAGGAGCCGCAGCAATACGAAAGAAGCCGCTTCTTGCAAACGCTCTCCCGGGATGGGCAGGGCAGTCACCCGTGTTCTCGTGATGGCTGTCAGGCCACACGACGCTGAATGAAGCTACCATCCCCACGTTGGGAAAGCAGCGCCCCGGCCATAGATTGTTGCGCATTGGAGGGGACTTTTTCTCGAATCCAGCACCAACTTAGAGGTTTTTGTCTGTGGTTCTGGGGCAGTCGGGGATCTTCCTCGCTTTTTATTCGGAGCGTGGCTTGCGTTGGGATCAAAGACATACACTCTCTGACCTCGCTGGGTCTGGGGTGACGAGAAAAGAGATTGTTTGTTAGAATACAGCAGCCTTCCCCAACCTGATGGTTCTTCCAGATGTTGCTGCACTATAACTGCCCTCACCCCTGAAAGCTGACGGGGTTGCATGGGGCTGATGGGAGTTGTAGTTTAACAACATCCAGGTGGCCTCTGCTGGAAAGCGGCAACAAGGTCTTTACTTGGAGAATGTGCCCATGGGCCCCAAAAGGTTGGTGATTCCTATTTAATTAAAGAAAGTCTGTTACAGCAGCGATAATTATGAGTCACTAGGGACTCATCCAGACGACTGCAAAATGTGACACGCCCGTTATGTGTGTTCATTATTTTTCGGTCGTCCAAATGACGTCTCGCGCTGTTACGCATTTTCGCGGGTTAAATCCGCTCCTTGCAATACCGGCAAAAATGCGATTTGCTTTTTAAAATCGGGAATCATCCGCTGTGCCTTCAGGAGTTAGGATGCAATACCACGGACTTTACAGCTGATGGGCGGTTCTTGGGCGTTTCCCCTTGCCCCATCTCCTCATTCCAGCCAATCACGTATCTGCACTTTTGCGCATGTGCGAGAATAACCCCAGGAAAATTGAACCAATCATTGCAATGGTGGGGTGTTGGGGGGGGTCTGCAACTACTGGGCAGATGCATTTTATTTTTTGCCAGCCTGCAAACTGGGCAGCCACTCTGGGTGAGGACTATCAGATGACAAACCGAATATGGAAACTGGATTATCCCGCTCCGTTTGGATAAGCCCTAGAAAAGGAAAAGGCAGTCACAAAACAACATCCAATTCCACCACAAATGCAAAAGCAGGCATTTTCAAATCAGAGAAACTGTTGTGGGCAGCACATGAACACACACACATACTCTTTCTCTCTCTGGCTCTGCAGCCAAGCACACATTGCAGCCTGTTATATTGACTACAATAAAATGCTCCTTTGAAGCCTAATTTTTCAGCGGGGGGGGGGACCCTTTGATCACTAGGGAAGCCTCTTAGGGCCGATGTGTGCCCATAAGTACAACATTGGCAGCCCATGTTTAGCATTTCATTTGTAAGATTGCAATGCAACCATAATACTTTGTAGTCAAAGCAAAATATTTGTTGTTGATATTAATTTGTTACCTAATACAAATCATCTAGTAGATTCATATACTCAATTTAAAAAACTTAAATTTAACAAAACAACATTATCACATACACACAAAATCTGTACACACATAAAAAGCAATAAACATAATTATCATAATCCCTCAAAGCCTAAGTGGTGTCTTAGCCTGGCAGCAAAAGAATGTTAATGTCAGCAGCACCAGGCAGGCCATTCTGGGGACAGCATTCTGTGGTGAAGTTGCAAATGAACTCTCCTTTGTCCCACCCTCTCTCATAGGCTGTCACACACTGATCGCCTACAGCAAAGCGTTTCCATTAGCCACCCCTTGAGGGGGAATGGGTTGATCTGCCCATAATATCTTTGAAGCTGATTTTTTAAAAATGCACTCAAGCTGATCCCACCAGATTTTACAATAAAAAGGGGTGTAGTTTGACAAGCATTGTGTGACCCCATTTTCAGATGAGAGAGGTGGACACGCATTGGAACCAGCAGAACAGTGCATGTGTTTCTACCCTCATACAGGATACCTGGAGAAGGGTCTCAGATTATAAATGCAGGGACCAGGCATGTTCAAGTCACGACATAATAATATTGTGTTTGTGTGTTATGTGTCTTCAAGTCTGTTACGACTTATGGTGACCCTATGAATCAGCTACCTCCAGTAGCATCTGTTGTAAACCTTCTGTTCAGAGCTTGTAAGTTCAGGTCTGTGGCTTCCTTTATGGAATCAATCCATCTCTTGTTTGGCCTTCCTCTTTTTCTACTCCCTTCTGTTTGTCCCAGCATTATTGTTTTTTCTTGTGAATCATGGCTTCTCATTATGTGTCCAAAAGTATGATAACCTCAGTTTCATCATTTTAGCTTCTAATGATAGTTCTCATTTAATTTGTTCTAACACCCAATTATTGGTCTTTTTCACGGTCCATGGTATCCGCAAACTCTCCTCCAACACCACATTTCAAATGAGTTGATTTTTCTCTTATCTGCTTTTTTCACTGTCCAACTTTCACATCCATACATAGAGATCGGGAATACCATGTTCTGAATGATCCTGACTTTGGTATTCAGTGATACATCTTTGCATTTGAGGACCTTTTCTAGTTCTCTCATAGCTGCTCTCCCCGGTCCCAGCTTTCTTCTGATTTTGTTTCCATTTTGGTTCATGACTGCACCAAGTTATTAATAATCTCTGACAAGTTCAATGTCCTCATTATCAACTTTGAAGTTACATAAATCTTCTGTTGTCATTACTTTAGTCTTCTAGACGTTCAGCTGTAGTCCTGCTTTTGTGCTTTCCTCTAACTTTTTTCAGCATTCGTTTCAGATCATTACAGGTTTCTGCTAGTAGTATGGTATAATCTGCATATCTTAAATTATTGATATTTCTCCCTCCAGTTTTCACACTTCCATCTTGGTCCAATCCCACTTTCTATTTCTATGCAATAACTATTGTAATAGCTCTCTTTGTCCCTACGGAATAGTTGCTGCATAGTTGCATTTAGGGTTATAACCTTGTTTCTATCCTTTTGCCTTTCATTTCCTTCTTTCTTTAATAAATTTAAAAGTTTCATTAGTCATCCATTTCTCTCTTTTTAATTGGCTTTTTGCATTCTTCCCTGATAATGTCTCTGACTTCAATCCATAGTTCCTCTGGTTCTCTATCAGCTAGATTTAAAGCCTCAAATCTGTTCCTTATTTGATCTTTAAATTCTTCTGGGATGTTATTTAAATTGTATTTTCACATTATGATGGCTTTGTTGTTGTTCTTTAGCTTTACTCTGATTTTCGATATAACCAGTTCATGATCTGTACTGCAGTCTGCTCCTGGTCTTGTTTTCACAGAAAGTATGGAACTTCTCCATCTTCTGCTACCAGTTATATAATTTGATTCCTATATTGACCATCTGGTGATGTCCATGTGTACAGTCATCTTTTAGGTTGCTCAAAAAATGTGTTTGCAAGAAACAAATTATTGGCTTCACAGAATTCAATAAGTCTTTCTCCTGCTTCATTTCTATCTCCTAAACCCCATTTTCCCACAATTTCTAGTTCTTCTCTGTTCCCGACATTTGCATTCCAGTCCCCTACGATCATCAGAGCATCTTGTTTTGGTGTGTGATCAATTTCTTCCTGTACTTTTGCGTAAAATCTCTCCAATTCCTCTTCTGCTGTGTTTGCCATTGTAGTGTATACTTGGATGATGGTTATGTTAATAGGTTTCCCCTTAAGTCTCATTGATATAACTCACTCAGACCTTGCATTATAGCTCCTAATTGCTTTTGCTACATCACTTTTCACTATTAAAGTAACCCCATTTCTTCTTAATTTATCATTTCCTGCATAAAATATTTTGTAGTTGCCTGATTGAAAGTGTCCCATTCCCATCCATTTTCTTTCTTTCTTTCTTTCTTTCTTTCTTTCTTTCTTTCTTTCTTTCTTTCTTTCTTTCTTTCTTTCTTTCTTTCTTTCTTTCTTATTTTATTTATACCCCACCCTTCTTTCCAGCAGGAGCCCAGGGCGGCATACAGAAACACTAAAAACACCTTAAAACATCATAAAAGACCTTAAAATATATTAAAGCAAAACAACGTTAAAAAAATTAAAAACAACTTTAAAAACATGTTTTTTTTAAAAGGGTTAAAGATATTACAAGACATATTCAAAGCAATTCTAACACAGACGCAGACTGGGATTTTAATTCACTCACGCCAAGTATTGTAATATTGATATATTCCATTTCTTTCTCGACAATTTCTAACTTTCCTTCTCACATTCCATGTTCCTACTGTGTATGTCATACATCTCCGGACTCTCCTTTCGCATCTGTGCGCATCAGCCTCTGGGCTTCCATTCAGCTTTGACTCAGCTGCATCATTAGTCACAGCGCTACTCGTACTTGTCCTTTGTTCTTCCCCAGTAGCTCGGTGAGTGCCTTCTGACCTGGGGGTCTCATCTTCCAGCAATATCTCCTGTTGCATTTTGGATACTCTGTTCATAGGGTTTTCGTGGTAAGAGGTATTCAGAGGTGGTTTACCATTGCCTTCCTCTAAGTTTGGATGCATCTTAGTCTGGTGTCTCAGCTTTAACCATTCCGCCTTGGGTGCCCCTGCTAGGCATTGCTCTCAGCTTCTTCAATACTCTCAAACACCCTCATCACATTAAGGTGTGCATCCTAGAGGGGGATAATAATATTAAGCCCTACTAAGTCCTGTGGTGTGGGAGACATTAGTGCACAGAGCCTACCTGGAACCTCTCAGTGGGACTTAAGTCTATCCAAAGTGGGTGCCATGATGCACAACCAATTGTTTAGTTATGGTCAGCTCTTTAATAAAATAAACCAGGACAAACTGTGCCCCACACAGCAACCACAAAAAATACAAAGCAGGAAGTACTTTTCTTCAATACAGTTTCCATGTGGGGCCAGCCCAACACATTTTGCTGCCTGAGGAAAAGAACAAGATGGTACCTCCTTCTATTTCTACTTACAGAAACTAACTGGACTGGCAGTTGCATCTTCTTTCAACATTGGTGACAGTATATTATCCTTCATGGTAGCTCCCTGCTGCTCCTGCCTCCATGAAGCCACCACTTCACTCTGCCAAGCACACATCCTCCATTTCCACATAGATGTAGGACCAAATTTTGCCCTTATTTATTGTTTTTATATGTTTTCAGATCTTTTGTAATTGCTTTTAATTTGTATTATTTGGCTGTTTTGTTGTTTATTGGATTCCTTTGGGAGGAAGGGCAGGATAGAAATTTAATTTAAAAATAAAGCTTTTTTATGCAAATAACATCAGCTGGAGGGGATCTCATAATTATGAGGTTCACAGCAGGCATGAAAGGCTAAACTGAACCCTTTTCTTCCATGCTGCAGTCCCGAGGAAATTCCCTATGCTGAAGCTGGAATTTACATTGAGAGGAAATCCAAAGTGGATTTCCTTCCAATGTAAATAGAAACTATAGAGCAGAGAATTTCCTCAACACTGCATTGGGAGGAAAGGGTTCAATTTTCAGGCCCCCTCCAGCTGATGTTATTTGATTTTTTTTAAAAATCTTGCATATTAGATAAACTGAGTCTCAGACAATTACTACTTTATTATTGTGTATTACATTCTTCCATCATTTTTCATAAAAAGATATCTCAAAGTGACATACATCTAAATATAAATAAGCCTGATAATCATTAAACAACAAAAGCAACAACAATAGAACAAAATTCCTAAAAGTGCTCATCCATCAATAACTATATAAAGGACAGCACCTGTTCCACCTCACTATTATTTATCAATCAATCAATCAATTTATTGTGCGGTCACAGACCCAATAAAACAAATCATCAAATAAAAGAAAACAGTCTATAAAACATTTAAAACATACAATAAAATATAAATATAAAATATGACTTTGAAATGGAATGTTACAATTTGAAAGAAACGACCATCTTACGTATTTTTTGAACTGAAAAAAGGAACTTAGCTACTAGCTCTGTGGTCAATTTGTTAGTATCAGCCAAAAGATGTCTCAAATACCAGTCCAAAGACCTACCAAGAAAACTTTCCATAATAGGATCAAGGAATCTAGTACGTTCTTTCCTATAAAAGTTACAAACAAAAAATACATGAGCCAGGGATTCAACATCTGCATAACAGGAGCATAACTGATTTTCATAAGGCACACCTTGATATCGTCCTTCTAGTATTGCTGAAGGGAGACAATTAAATCCGGCTCTGGAAAAAACATGTCGGTATTTTGGGATGGTCAAATTATCCAAATAGGTAGCGTGTTTAGGGAATTCAAAGCTCAGATCTAAATACAAAGGTGAACAGATTTTACAAGCGTTTGACATAGAGTATTGGAAATCAATATCCTTAATCCGTTTTTCTATAACCAATTTTATCGTCTTAAACTCTTGTGTGTAAAGAAACTGCATAGAGAAACCTAACAGAAGCAGTTTGGCAAGAAAGGTTTTAGACCATGAGCTAATAAAAACATCCTTCTGAAGAAGGTTTAAGTAACCTAGGGAAGGGCCAGCATAAACCACTTTAAGCCAATATATAAAGGCAAGGGACCAAGCAATGCATTCAGTCGATGTGAGGCCTGCCTCAAGTCAGAGGCCTGCGGCAGAAACACACCTTGGCATTCCTAAAATAGATCTTAAAAAGTTTGAAAGGACGTTTTCCACATTTGAATGAAAACCTTGAATCCAAATTGGAACTCCATACAACAATTGAGACAGGATCTTGGACTTAAATACCTGGATAGCAGCGGGTATATATTGGCCTCCCTTAACATAAAAAAGCAAAGAATAGCCGTAGTGGTGTTCTGTGCTGTCTGAATGGCAGACTGTATATGGGTAGCCCAAGAAAGTGTGGAATAAAACATAATACCCAAATATCTGAACTGCTTGACTTGTCAATTGACTGTCCACTTTTCCACTGATGTGCGCTGAGAAAAAAAATTATTTTTGTTTTATTAAAATTAATTGTAAGAAGGTTGCATTTACAATAGGTCATGAAAGCACAGAATAGGCGTTTAAGGCCTATTTTTGACAAGGACATGAGAACGGAATCGTTAGCTTATAACAGTAATGGACATTTGGTCTCAGCCACTTTAGGTGGATGAAAATCTGCAGCTAAACAACTTCTGCTCAAATCATTTAAATAAAGATTGAATAACGTGGGGGCTAGTATGCAGCCCTGCCGAACCCCTTTGGTGGCAGGAATAGATTTTGTCAGACTTCCATCTACTCCACATCTTACACGGAGCATTGTACGCTGATAGAGACACTTAATGAGATAAAGCAATCTCTTATCCATAGAAGAGTGGGATAGCTAAACCCATGATTTGTCTCTCAGGATAGAGTAAAAGGCAGATTTCAGATCTATAAAGGCAACAAACAGGCCATTTCCAAGAGAACAAATGGTTTAACACTTTACAGTGGTCAATCGTAGATATGCCCTTTCTGAAGCCTGCCTATTCCTTGCCCAAAATGTTTTCATCCTCTAACCAGGAGACCAATCTTGTATTTAAATAGCTGGCATACAGCTTTCCCACTACTGACAATAAGCTAATAGGTCTATAGTTTGAGGGGTCCTCTCTGACCCCTTTCTTAAAGACTGGTATCACAATGGCCTCAAGCCAAGCCAAAGGAAATTTGCCAGAATTATTGATCTGAGTAAATAGATTTGCCAATAGGGGGGCCCACCAATCTGTATGAACCTTCAACATTTCGGGAGGTATAGCATAAATTCCCGGCACCTTACCAGACTTAAAATGACTAATCAGAGACTTTATCTCAGATTGAGAGACAGGAGGCCAAGGTGGAAGAACATATGAATCTGCAGCAGGAAGGCTATTCGATGGATTCAGAAAAGTGATGTTCCCAAGTAGCAGCAGGGATATTACAACAAACTGAGCTTGAGGAACCTAAAGCATCAGTGACTAGTGACCAAAAAAGTTTTACATTATTATTTATAGAGGAATCTATCAGAGCTTTCCACCTGTGTTGAACTGCTTGTCTCTTTTTATTAGCTAGAATTGTTTATACTTTTTTTAATTGTAAAATATTCTTGGGATAGAAAATTGGAATTTTCCTTTCTGTATTGATTATATGCCATTCTCAATTGCCTCTTGACTGCATAGCATTCCTTATCAAACCATCTAGGAGCAGTTTGTTTCATTGGGAGTCTTAAAGTAGGTGTTTCTGACTTTAGGACCATATTCAAGGCTGAAATCAATGATGAATGATTGTTTAGAGCAGAGGTAACTTCAGTAACTCCTGAGATGCGAGTTTTTAAATCTTTCCCCCAAGAGGAACTAAGCAGGAGACCATCTAGGGAGACGATTGGACCCTTGGATGATAAGGGAGTCAAAGGTGTACTAAAGAATGATAAGGAGATTGCAGAGAAGCTAAATGAATTCTTTGCATCTGTCTTCACAGTGGAAGATATAAGGCAGATCCCTGAACCTGAACTAACATTTGCAGGAAGGGATTCTGAGGAACTGAGACAAATAGTGGTATCGAGAGAGGAAGTTCTAAGCTTAATGGACAATATAAAAACTGACAAATCACCGGGCCCGGATGGCATCCACCCGAGAGTTCTCAAAGAACTCAAATGTGAAATTGCTGATCTGCTAACTAAAATATGTAACTTGTCCCTTGGGTCCTCCTCCGTGCCTGAGGACTGGAAAGTGGCAAATGTAACGCCAATCTTCAAAAAGGGATCCAGAGGGGATCCTGGAAATTACAGGCCAGTTAGCTTAACTTCTGTCCCTGGAAAACTGGTAGAAATTATTATTAAAGCTAGATTAACTAAGCACATAGAAGAACAAGCCTTGCTGAAGCAGAGCCAGCATGGCTTCTGCAAGGGAAAGTCCTGTCTCAGTAACCTATTAGAATTCTTTGAGAGTGTCAACAAGCATATAGATAGAGGTGATCCAGTGGACATAGTGTACTTAGACTTTCAAAAAGCGTTTGACAAGGTACCTCACCAAAGGCTTCTGAGGAAGCTTAGCAGTCATGGAATAAGAGGAGAGGTCTTCTTGTGGATAAGGAATTGGTTAAGAAGCAGAAAGCAGAGAGTAGGAATAAACGGACAGTTCTCCCAATGGAGGGCTGTAGAAAGTGGAGTCCCTCAAGGATCGGTACTGGGACCTGTACTTTTCAACTTGTTCATTAATGACCTAGAATTAGGAGTGAGCAGTGAAGTGGCCAAGTTTGCTGATGACACTAAATTGTTCAGGGTTGTTAAAACAAAAAGGGATTGCGAAGAGCTCCAGAAAGACCTCTCCAAACTGAGTGAATGGGCAGAAAAATGGCAAATGCAATTCAATATAAACAAGTGTAAAATTATGCATATTGGAGCAAAAAATCTGAATTTCACATATACGCTCATGGGGTCTGAACTGGCGGTGACCGACCAGGAGAGAGACCTCGGGGTTGTAGTGGACAGCACAATGAAAATGTCGACCCAGTGTGCGGCAGCTGTGAAAAAGGCAAATTCCATGCTAGCGATAATTAGGAAAGGTATTGAAAATAAAACAGCCGATATCAAAATGCCGTTGTATAAATCTATGGTGCGGCCGCATTTGGAATACTGTGTACAGTTCTGGTCGCCTCATCTCAAAAAGGATATTATAGAGTTGGAAAAGGTTCAGAGGAGGGCAACCAGAATGATCAAGGGGATGGAGCGACTCCCTTACGAGGAAAGGTTGCAGCATTTGGGGCTTTTTAGTTTAGAGAAAAGGCGGGTCAGAGGAGACATGATAGAAGTGTATAAAATTATGCATGGCATTGAGAAAGTGGATAGAGAAAAGTTCTTCTCCCTCTCTCATAATACTAGAACTCGTGGACATTCAAAGAAGCTGAATGTTGGAAGATTCAGGACAGACAAAAGGAAGTACTTCTTTACTCAGCGCATAGTTAAACTATGGAATTTGCTCCCACAAGATGCAGTAATGGCCACCAGCTTGGATGGCTTTAAAAGAAGATTAGACAAATTCATGGAGGACAGGGCTATCAATGGCTACTAGCTGTGATGGCTGTGCTCTGCCACCCTAGTCAGAGGCAGCATGCTTCTGAAAACCAGTTGCTGGAAGCCTCAGGAGGGGAGAGTGATCTTGCACTCGGGTCCTGCTTGCGGGCTTCCCCCAGGCACCTGGTTGGCCACTGTGAGTACAGGATGCTGGACTAGATGGGCCACTGGCCTGATCCAACAGGCTCTTCTTATGTTCTTATGTTCTTAAAACCTCTTCTGTCCAGTAAATCCTCTTATGTCTAAGGCTAAGGGATTTATCTTGATATTGAAATTTTGCATCCAAATGGGCTACAACAGATAATAACAAAGTAAAATTAAGATATAAATGGTCACTGTCAAGCCTATCACCTACTGTAAAGTTAGTGATCCAGTTAGACAAGGATTGAGAAATCAGTACATAATCAACCACACTGCTTCCATGCCCAGAAAGATAAGTGAATTCTGCACAGTTGTCAAAAATTGTATGTCCATTCAAAATCAAAAGATCGAGGCGGTCCACCATTTGTGTCAGGCATATTCCACTGTAGTTCACCTTAAGATCCTTGGAACTTCTATCATGTCTAAAAATATAGTTCTCGATGTCTGCTACCCCCCATAAACCAGATGAGAAAAGTATGTTGTTGTTAGGGCCAATTCTTGCATTACAGTCTCCCATTATAATTAAATACGCTCTGGGATATATAGATTCTAGTTCTATTATATATTTCTTCAAATCATCCCAGGCCTGTTTTATACCATTCCTTGAAGGGAGGGGGGGGATATAAACATTAATCAACAAAAAGGACATAGTTCTAAACTCCAATAAGCCAGCCACTGTGATTTTTCCACATGGACCAAGCCACTTAATATTTGATTGAAGGGATGTAGATATCAATATTGCCAAGCCTGCCTTAGGTCTAACCTTTTCCTTTACTGGGCTCGGTCAGTATGTCATTTACCAAGAACCCATTCAGATATTTTTTTTTTAGTAGACCAGGTTTCCTGGATAAAAATTACATCAGAGTCTCTTAAAAAATCCAGAACCTCAGGACAACTTTGCTTGAAGACCCATCCAGCTATGTTCCATGTGAGCATTTTAAGCTGGTCTGTATCTGTAGCTTTCTGATTAACCCGTGGGCAGACATCTAATTGAGAATTAAAGGTTCTAATTAAGGGACCATCTTGGTAAGGTACTATTATTTATTTATTATCATTTATTTAATTAATTTATATCCCGCCCTTCCTCCCAGAAGGAGCCCAGGGTGGCACTAAAAGGTGAACAGCACAAGATAGTTCAGGAATTATACCAAAGTACAATCCAATAATGTCTGGGCAAACAATCCAAATTAACAAGCCTGGCAAACAGAAATGTATTAGCCTGGCTCTTACATGCAATGATATGGTGTACATCAGCCTCCCCAACCTGGTGCCCTCCAGATATTTTAATTTATAAATCCATTATCCCTGGTTATTGGTGATGCTGGCAGGGGCTGATGGGAGCTGTAGTAGCCCAAAACATCTGGAGGGTAACAGGTTGGGGGAAGGCTGCTACATACTGTAACCACAATTCCTGGAGTGATAATGTTGCCCACATAGGCAATGATGACTTGGTTTAAACATAACACATGCAACTAAGTTGTTGTTTACATCATGTTTAAACAAAACCAAGGAGAAAGTTCAGCATGCGTTTATCCCATTAAATCAATGGGGGTTGGTTGCATTGTGTCCTTAGAGAGTTTTAATTCTATCACAAACTTTTGTTAAAGGCCCTGGTTAGGGTTGCAAGCTATACCTGGTGAAATTCCCTCTTCTACATAACTATTAAAAGGTGTAGGAGCCCTGTGCTCTTCTGCACCTGATCATCCTAATTCTTGAGGATGATTCTAGTTATGCAAGCAATTGTTTGCTACCGTTAGCAAAATCAGAGAACCAGAAATAAAAAATAGCATTGTATGTTCTGGTATGTTATAATATTTCAAATTAAAAAGCAACATTTTTAGAGTAAGAAAAGACAAATATGTGTTTTTGGTAAATAATACATGCGTATACATTTAAATGACACATTTAAACATTCAGACTAAGCATATAATTCACATAGCTCTTACATTTCTTCACATGTTCACACATTCTTCACTCCCTATAATTTAGCTAAATCATACCTATTCATTATCACTTTGGGCTATATTAGCAAAAACATTTGAAATTCAAATCAAAGGGAAAAATCAGCACTGTATTACAATATGAACGATTCTCAGGGAGAGGGAATTGTTATTTTACCCTATTAAAGTAGCCCAGTCAGTGGGTGTGTTATGTAAAGTTATACCTTATCCCAGTTTGTGCTGTACTTATGTGGGTGGATGGTTGTTGTTGGAATATTCTATTATAGGTCCGGTTTCAAGTCCCTATACAATTACAATGATCTATATAACAAATTGTTAAAAAAAATAATCTTTAAACCTTTGCTTAAGGATTTCACTGACAATTTTCTTGGCATTCCACGGATTTTGTTAAAATCTATGGACAAAACAAAACAATAAATAAGTTATTAATATTTCATTGTTTTAATGTTTCTGCACTTTGCATATATATGGAATCACTGAAATTTATTTCTCCCCAGTAAATATATCACAACCTAAAGTGAATCCAAAAAATCCTTTCAACAAGAAAGAAAGAGGATAGTGATGAATTACAAATAAGAATGGATCTAGTACAGATTATCATTCATTTAGAGATTATATTATTTATTTACTATTATTATTTATTTGATTTATATCCCGCCCCTCCTCCCAGAAGGAGCCCAGGGAGGCAAACAGAAGAGCTAAAAACACTTTAAAACATCATAAAAACAGATCTTAAAATACATTAAAACAAGACAGCATTAAAAACATTTAAAAAAACAACTTTAAAAAAGGGTTAAAAACATTATTAAAAAACATATTAAACAATTCTGACACAGATGCAGACTGGGATAGGTCTCACCTTAAAAGACTTGTTGAAAGAGGACAGTCTTCAAAAGACGCCGAAAAGATAGCAGAGATGGCGTCTGCCTAATATGCAATGGAGGGAATTCCACAGGGTAGGTGCCGCCACACTAAAGGTCCGTTTCCTATATTTTGCAGAATGAACCTCCTGATAAGATGGTATCTGCAGGAGGCCCTCACCTGCAGAGCGCTGTGATCAACTGGGCATATAAGGGGTAAGATGGTCTTTCAGGTATCCTGGTCCCAAGCTGTATAGGGCTTTGTACTCCAAAACTAGAACCTTGAACTTGGCCTGGTAGCAAATGGGCAGCCAGTGCAATTCTTTCAGCAGCAGGGTGACATGTTGGCGATACCCTGCCCCAGTGAGCAGTCTTGCTGCCACATTTTGGACTACCTGCAGCTTCCAGGCCAACCTCAAGTGCAGCCCCACATAGAGTGCATTACAGTAATCCAGATTACCAGTGTGTGGACAACAGTGGTCAGGCTATCCCTGTCCAGAAACAGCCACATCTGTCTTACCAGCCGAAGCTGGTAAAAGGCACTCCTAGCCACGGAGGTCACCTGGGCCTCTAGCAACAAAGATGGATCCAGGAGCACCCCCAGACTATGGACCTGCTCTTTCAGAGGGAGTACAACCCCATCCAAAGCAGGCAACTGACCAATTATCCAAACTCAGAAACCACCAACCCACAGCACCTCCGTCTTGCTAGGATTCAGACACAGTTTATTGGCCCTCATCCAGCCCACCACCGAGTCCAGGCAGCAGTCCAGGGCTTGCAGGGCCCCTCCCAATTCAGATGTAACAGAGAAATAGAGCTGGGTATTATCAGCATACTGCTGACACCTCGCCCCAAATCCCCTGATGACTTCTCCCAAGGGCTTCATATAGATGTTAAACAGCATGGGGGACAAGATGGTACTCTGTGGCACCCCACAGCACAACTGCCAGGGGCCCAAAAAGCCAGTCACACACATGCTTTTTGGCCTCCTGGCAGTTATGCTGTGGGGTGCCACAGAGTACCATCTTGTCCCCCATGCTGTTTAACATCTCTTCTCTGAGAACAACTCTGGAGATAGGATCGGAACCACTGTAAAACAGTGCCTCCAATACCCACCTCACCAAGTCGGCCCAAAAGGATACCATGGTCAATGGTATCAAAAGCCGCTGAGAGATCAAGTAAGAATAACAGGGTCTCACTCCCCCTGTCCTTCTCCCGATAAAGGTCATCCATGAGGGTGACCAAGGCCGATTCAGTCCCATAACCAGGCCTGAACTCAGACTGCGATGGGTCAAGATAATCTGTTTCATCCAAGAATACTTGCAATTGCTGCGCCACAACCCTCTCAATCGCCTTCTCTAAAAAGGGGGTATTTGCAACCGGTCGGTAGTTGTCACAAACCAATGGGTCCAGGGTGGGCTTTTTCAGGAGTGGTCAGATCACCGTCTCTTTCAAGGCGGCTGGAACCATTCCCTCCTGCAATTATGCTTTGACCACACCCTGGATCCATTCGGTCAGACCCCCTCAGCAAGCTTTAATAAGCCAAGAAGGGCAAGGGTCGAGAGGACACGTTACTGGCCACATCATCACAAGCACCTTGTCCACGTCATCAGGCCGCATCAACTGAAACTGTTCCTAAGAAGTTGCAGCAGACATTGTACTGGACACCTCATTGGGGACTACAGTAGATGTGGATGAGGCATCAAGACTGCTACGGAGACAAGCAACTTTACCCTCAAAATGCAAACAATTCACAGTGGGCCTCTGAAGGGTCTAAGAGTTGATGTCAACAGACTCTTGACAATACGGAAAAGCTCCACCGACGGCTACTTGAGGATGCGATGGAGGCAGAGAAGTGGGCCTTCTTCGCTGCCCTCACCGTCACACAGCAGGCACAGTTATGATGTTTTAATTGTGCCCAATCAGCCTCACAGCACGTCTTTCGCCACTTGCGCTGTAGCCGTCATCCAGCCTGTTTCATTGCCCTTAGCTCACTGGTGTATCAAGGTGCAAGCCGGGCTCCATAATGCCAGAGAGGGCGCTCAGGGGCAAGCGTGTCAAGAGCCCAACATGCCTTGCCATTCCACAGAGTGACAAGTGCTTCAACAGGGTCACCTGCTCTATCTACTGGGAACTCTTCCAGGGCATTCAGGAATCCTATGGATTCCATTAAGCTCTGGGGGTGGACCATCTTAATCTGTCCACCACCCCTGCAGGAAAGGATTGGAACCATACATCTAAACTTCACCAGGAAGTGATCTGACCATGACAGTGGGGTGACATCCATCCCCCTTATCTCCAGACCACCGCTTCCTCCATCTGGAGCAAAAACCAAGTCGAGGGTGTGCCCTGCCCTATTGTTAGGCCAGTAACAACTTGAGACAGCCCCATGGTCATCATGGAGGCCATGAAGTCCCGAGCCAGAACACTAGAGGCAGCCTCAGCGTGGACATTGAAATCACTCAGCACTATCATTCTGGGCTCCTCCAACACCACAGCTGAGAAGGCCTCTGCCAGCTCAGTCAGAGAAGCTGCAGGGCAGCAGGGTGGACAATACACCAGCAGCAATCCTAGCTTACTGTCTTCTCAGCCTGACACCAGGTGCAGGCCCTCCAAGACAGAGTGGTTTCCTGGTGACATAGATGGAAGTTCTGTAGACCACAGCAACTCCTCCCCCCTGTCCCTGCAGCCTGTGCTGGTGTTGCAACGAGTATCCAGGTGGGCAATGTTGGGTCAGATCAACTCCTCCAAGCTCACCCACTGTCGAGCCCCAACCCTCTTGCGAGGGCCTGGAGGGGGGGGGATATGAGTTTCAGGCTTCTCAGCTGTCAGAGGGCGAGGACGGCCCAGGAGTTGTTGAGACTCCACAAGACCTTGAGCAAGGGAGTAAGGAGGACTTCAGGCCAGTTCCCACGGATGGTGCTGTCCCAGCCAGCGAGAGAGCACCGCCCCCAGACATGTCAGAGGAGCAGCTGGACAATGAGCCGGAGCGGGCGTTAACTCCCCCTTTACCCAGTGGCTCGCGGGATGAGTCCAACACTTCGCTGCCACCTGACCTCAAATCTCTGGCTAAGGAGCAGGTTCCTTCAGACGAGGTGTTGGAAGCACGCCCCCCTTCACCACGCTCTTGATGCATGGAGAAACGGACAGGCCAAAGGCAAGAATTGCGCAGGAGCCAGAGAGTACGCTCCAAGACCCTGCCTATTTAAGCCTGCCACTTCCGGGTTGGAGCTGCTGAGTCAACTTTCTTTCAACGTTGCAGAGCATGCCTAGAGTGCAGTTAGGGAATTCTAGTGAGATAGCTTACGGGTTTCTATGAAGCGCACTGCTTTTGATGCATCCATTACTTTAATAAAACACGATTTAATTGCACCCGCATCTCCGTCTCGTGGATCCCGCTCAGAACAGGACACCCACCCAGGTCTCGGTAATGCACACCAAATTGGCACCTTCATCCACAATCAAATCATGGATGTGAGTCTTCTTATTGTGTACCGATCTGGCATTAAACACCAACACACACAGGCCAGTGGGCCCAGCAGATGAGCAACGAGGAACCCATTCATACGAGGAGTGGCAGCAAGGAACAAGGCACAGATAGCCTTGCCCTCATCTTCTGTGGTAATTCACCACATCCCCATGGCTATATTTCCCTCTGCCCATAATCACTGAAATTGGGATGGTATCACCCATGTACCTCCGTACTAAGACTCCTCCTAAACACCTGATATGGACCCAACGTGAGCCCACCAACTAAACCTGCCAGAGAGAATTACCCCAGTATGCCTCTGTGAGGATTGGGAACAGTCATACCCATTCAAACTTTTTCACACAGGGCCCATCTACTCCCCCTCCTGTCTCACACCCAAGGAGGGCCAGCCTTCTGCCAGTTACAGACTCTCACTCTGAAGGCATCTGGCGACTTTCTCCTCTCATTCAGTTCACGACACAGGCTTCCACCCTGTGCAGGAACTGCACATGCACCACACGCCCTCCCCACCACCAATCTCCTCTAGATTTGTTTAACAGAAAACAAATTTTAAAAAGAAAAGGTAATAGAAGGGAGATCGTGCCCTTGCCCTTGAGACTCCCTAAGGGACTCCCCAAGGGGCAATCCCCTTTGGTGTCGCCACCGCAGCAAACCCATCACCCAAGGGCAGCTGTGCTTTTATGTCTCCTGACCCAGCCAGTAGCTGATGCAAGAGGCTGCAAGATTAACTGCAGCCTTTCTCTGGAGCAAGGGTCAGGCAGGGGGTCCCAGTCCTTGCAGCACATAATTTAGAGATTATACAATATATTTGTTGGAAATGTGACAGTACAACTCAGCTTGAAGCCTGGGAGGGGATTGCATTCTACATGGGGAGTAGAGAGGTAGAGAGAAGTCTTCCTAGATTCCTAGACTGTTCTGTCCACTTGCATCTAAGTTGACCTTTCCTTCCAGGTGTAAAATGACATCCTCAGAGGAAACACGAGCTTATCCACATGAGAGCATTTTTTCGTAGCAAATGCACTGCTTTTGCCATTGCAACAGATTTGCAAGGTCCACACTTCATGCTCAATGGTAGCTTCAAATCCATTGTTTTCCATTCACATAAGTAGGTGTTCCTCTGGGAAGGATTAGTATTACTTTTTCCTTGTGGCTCCGCCCTCTAATTTTACATGTTTACTCCCTCAGGTTGTTAAGTTACTGGGCATGTCAAATATTTTTGACCTGTGCAGTATTTCCACACCCTCCTGCTCCCACCACTTCTTCCTTTTCCCAGGTCTCCATCACCGTTCTTTCAGTCGTGCAAGCAGCCCTCCCTCCTCTCTTTACAATAGTCTGTTAGGAGGAGAGAATGTATTTTGGCAGTTGATGAGAAGTGGGGTCACTGGCTGCCACCACCATTCCTTTTCCCTTCGCTATCTTACCATTTTATCATTTTTCCAATCTCTTCCATTATTTTATTTTGTTTTTTCCTTTGAGGAAAATTATCAATATTTATTAATGAGCCTCCACTGGTATCAATGTTTATTCTCAACTCTGTTTTTATAGAAAAAACATCAATAAAAGTATTGATCACATTATCAAGG
Source organism: Rhineura floridana (assembly GCF_030035675.1). Taxonomy (NCBI): domain Eukaryota; kingdom Metazoa; phylum Chordata; class Lepidosauria; order Squamata; family Rhineuridae; genus Rhineura; species Rhineura floridana. The sequence goes on from NC_084482.1 coordinate 43,362,776, forward strand.
AGTGTGGCCCCTTGGTGGCCGTTAATGATCTGATTTCTTTTCCGTTCTCTATCTTATAATTTTTCCTCTGGTGGCCAAACTACTGAGGAAAGGTGGATTTTGCAGCCTACTGATTGCAGGAAAAAAGAGGCAGGAGACAACTCATAAGCACCTTCTTTCTCTGCTATCCCTTGCTTTTTCTGAGTTAATTTTTCCCTGCTTGAAAAACAAATAAATAAAATATCAATATTTTAAATAAAATATCAATGTCAATATTGAATTTTTCTCAAAATATTGATATTAATGTTGATATTTGTAAGGTGACTTTTTTAAAAAAAATCCACTTTAGATTTTTTAGGAAAAAAATTGGAACCAGGCACAGAGAGATGTTGCTTCAAAATTCTCTCTGCAAAGAGAGAATATGAGAAAGAATGATAAAATGCAATGGCAATTCCCATTGCTAGTTACAAGGAGTGAAGGAAGTTTACTCAGGGAGAAAGGGAGGAAAGAAAAGAGGGCTGCAGCAAACTGTGAAGGGGGGAGGACAGAACAGTCAGAAAACACCAGAAACAAACTGGAATTAATGGGAGTTAGTGGGCAGAGAAGGGGGAAGAGATTAAAGTGATGATTCACCCACCCACTAAAAACCATAGAAGCAAACAGTCTGCAAAGACTTGTGAAATGGAGTGGAGCAGTATTGTTCTAAACTTTTCATATTATCAGCAGATTGGGTTAGTACAGATTCACAGGGGGGAAACTGTGGGATAGCTTGTTTCCCAGTAACATCATGTGAAACGTGCAAATTAAAAGAAGATGTGGGTAACACCAAACACACAGTAAGCACCCAGTGTAGATGAACCCCAAATCTCCCTTCTTCCTCCTTCTCTGATCTCAGTCTTCCTTTCTTCTTCTTGCCAGCACAGCTCCCTGAGGCACAGATGCAGCAGATATCTCTTCTACAGCACCTCCTATCTAGTTAGTCAGATGTAGGTCTTTTCTATCTAAACATATTTCACGTAATAAACTTAGTTTGTTATTTTTCCTGTACCAGACTCTGTGTAATTTCTACCAAGGTGAAGTGTAGCTGCTGCTTAGTGTTTACAGCACATGCTTAATTCTGCAAAAATACCATTATAATCCATAGATCCTAACAATATTTACCATACCTCAGCCAGAACCCGCCTGAGGGGACTCAGGAAGCAGCACAAGTGCTACTCCACTGGTGAGGATGGAGTATGCCTGATTCATGGAAAGCTACACTAGCAGAACATAGCAGAAGGGGGAAGGAAGATGCTGCATCCTAAGTGCCTTCATTTCCCTGATTATCCAGCATCCAGGACTCTGTGCTAGCCGTGGATTGGCATCATTAAATCCACCCCATTGACTACAATAGGTCATAAGAAGAAAAAGCTACAGCACAACCTCCTGCCCTTCCCACAGTGAAACAGTAGGGCAACCTTCCCCAGTGTGGCACCCTCCAAATGTTGATGGACTTCAACTCCCATCAGCCCCAGCCAGCATAGTGATGGGAGTTTATCCAGGAACATCTGGAGGACACCAGGTTCAGAAACCTGTGGAATGGCAATGAATGCAGTTGTTCCATGAGTGAATCTTTCTCTCACACACATACATGCACTATAATGTAAATGAATTGTAGTATTCCTCTGATAATATTAATTCTTTATTAAATATATGCCCCCAAAACACCAAATTTGGTATCCACAAATATCTGGAGTCATTAATTATGCAATATGCTATTAGCCAGGAAGGTTAATTGTTGGCTTGCAATTGGGTGTAGCCACTTTGCGATGATGTGAGTTAGGACCTTCTCTGTGGTGACACCCCATCCATACCCCCTTCACTCAGAGGTATAACTGGTTCCTTCATTATTTGGTTTTCAGTGCCAGTTAGTCCACATTCATGTCATACATTTATTCCAGGATTATTCCATCTTGAACAATCATGGCTTCCCCCACAGAACCTTGGGAAGTGTAGTTTGTAAAGTCTGCTGAGAGTTGTTAGGAGATTCCCCTCACAGAGCTAAAGTTGTAGAGTGGTTTAATAGTCAAGCCCACTTCCCAGGAATTATAGGTCTGTGAAGGGAATAGAGATATCTTAACAACTCTCAGCACCTTCACAAACTACGGTTCCCAAGATTCTATTGGGGAAGCCATGGCTACTTAAAATGGAATAACAGTGGAATAAAAATATGATGTGAATGTGGCCTTTAAAATGTATCTTTTCACACAGGGCTTTGAAGGAAGTTATTCCAGAATGAGATCAACTGTGATCTAATGTCCACTTGATGCATTGCATCATGATTGAATTGTAACATTGATTCAAAATTGTTCATTGGAATGTTATTGCACCATAAACCACCCTGATGGTTTAGAAACTGAATCTATAAATAAATAAATCAGTGGATACAAGGTCTTACTCAGCATTAAATAATGGGAATGATGAGCTGGGAACAATAAATACTGTAACATCATGGGCAACAAGTACAGACCCAATCAGTAATCTGGATGGGAGGCCCACAGGAAGCTCCATATAACAGTAGGAGATGTAGAAGGTAAATATTTGTTAACAATTGATATGATCCAGCTAAGCGTCCTGAAGTATCAATGATTTCACATTTAAATCCATGGAAATTACAAGTGCTTAACCTTAGTTGGATCATACCCAATCTTCTAATCATTGCTTCTCTGCCATTAAATATTAAATCCCATTCTGTCCAAAAGGGCAACATAATCATTTCATGCCATTTATAATCAATGCTAAGGGATTAATTAAATTTGTGAAGGCCCCTAATGAAATTAATGTTTCTTTAGTAACTTCTTTAAGAAAGCATCCACAAGAATATCAGTCTTCCAGGTTGGGATAGGGTATGTACACAACCCAATCCTGTGCATATTTATTCAGAAGCATTTATTCATTGAATTAAAGTGTGCATAGGATTACAGCCTATGGGGGGGAAACAAACATTTAAATCAGAACATTTTCTAGAGGAGCAGCTGGGTTAGTCTCTTGTAGCAAAAAGAACACATTATATGCTAACATTGTTTCTTTCCACAAGCAAGAATCTCCTGTGTGCCTATGAGGGATATGTTGCCAAATCACAGTGCTTAGCTTGCAAAAGTGTAACATTCACAGTCCTGCCTCACTAACTTTTAAACTGTAAGAAATGTCGTTTAAAATAACAACGCACATTGATTCTAGACCAAGGGATTTTTTCAGGTCACTATGTAGGCCACCCTAGAAGACAGCAGAATTCTTTGGTAGTGTGAGTATACATGGGGATGTTAGAGAGGATTTTGCTGATGCCACACCATAACCTGCTTCAGAAGTACACAACTAGCATGGCCATGGAAGGGGTCCCCACCTGCTACCTTGATGCCTGTGACACTATGGCTTGCCTCCTAAGATAAGCTGACGTCTCATGCAAGGAAGATTTCTCATTCCTGGTTCTCTCATGCAACCATCTGCCCCTTCAAAAGCATTTTTGGAGGGCTAAGGAGCCCTCCTGAACAACATGAGATGGAGGAAGGAGGAGGAAGAGGAGAAGGGGATGGAAAAATGTTTCCTCCCATCAACTTCCTTAAATTAGCTCCAATTTTGGGTGGATTCCCCCTTCCCCTCTTCCAGCAGCCCCTGCGGCCCATCTCACATTGTTCAGGAGATTCCCCCTACCCTGTTTTTGGCTGCTCTACCAGTGCAGCTCTGCCAGTGTAGCAGCTCCACTGGCAGAGTGGTCTGCCACCAAATCTAAGCAGTTATACTGGCACATCTCTCATGGTAACAGTATGGGTCACATTGCACCAGCACAGTGAGACTTCCACCATATCCTGTAATAGTGTGGTCTCTCAGTCAATGTATCTCATGTACAAGATTGCACCTTTAGAGCTGACTAATCATTTTAAAATAAATGTTGGAACTGTGGTGGGATAATGAGCATCCACTGAATTCTATGGAACTATAACAGCTGAGTCTTGGCAAACTTGACAGCATAACAATAGAGTAATCTAAGACTATACGTTGAGTTCAACAGGACTTACATTGATACAATGAGCAGAAATCAATAATGACTCTTGGGGCATTTGCAGTTCGGAGATTTAATGTGATTCTTTCTTAATTTGGTTTATAATGAGAATGTAAAACTTGCCCTGGTCAAAGTGCTTGTGGCATTACAAATGTCTTTTATTGGCTTTCTTTTCTGCATAAACAACGATCATACATTGACATAAATAGTGCAAGAGAGCCATTTAAGCCTCATGTATGGAAAAGCTCTTAGTGGACTTCCGGGAAGGGTGACTTCACTTGTGCCTGCTTTTGAGACGGGCTCCCGCCTCAAAAGAAGCTTATTCAGATATAAATCAGTCAGAACATTTTTTTTTTGACTGATGAAATTTCTCCCGGGCAGGGAGAAACGTAGAGATCAACCTCAAAAGCCTGTTTTTGTTGGGAGGACTGGATTTCATTAATTTATGAGATAAGGTCCAGCCAGCAATGCCGGACGGACTTCCGAACAAGCTCTATCTGATTAATGCGATACGTTTATCTTTTCTTCAAAGAGAAAACGGACTAACAGGCAAGCACCCTTCTTTCTATTATTTTTTTTACTTGGTTTAAATTGTTGCAGCAAAAAGAGATTTGTCAAATGAATCAGCTTTAAAGAACTTCGGGTGAGCTATAACTCTTCTCTGTTATTCACGAAATTAACAGCTTATCTCTGTTTCTATTGCAAAAAGCTGTCCTGGAAGTGCATTCTAAAGATATAAACAGAAGAGGGATTTCTATTCCGAGGAACATTATATTGTCTGGGACTATTCTCTTTTTGGTCTATTTTATTTTGACGAATCTGCTTCTTCACGACGCCACTAACTGTTTTGATGCTGGGAACTAAATTTGTTTTGTATTCTTGAACATAGAGAGATAAGGCAGGCTGCTCTGTTTATACTGTGATGTCATCAAGCCTGGAATATTAACCCAATTGTTGCTGAAATAAGAAGTGGTTCTTCTTTATTTTTTTTTTGTTTTGTTTTCGTGGTTTTAAAAATGGCAATCAAGAAAGTGGCTGAGAATCTGGAAGTAATTATGTTTCAGAAAATAATGGATGAGATTGAGATAACGAAACAAACCCTGCGACAGGGCAGTAAGGAGCTGAAAATTGAACTGAGCAAAATGACGCAGGAGCTTAAAGAAATAGGGGATCCTGTGAGAGAGGAGAATGAGATCAGAGATGAGAAAAGAAAAAATAAAGGGAATAATAATAATTATTATTATTATTATTACAAGCCCTGGAGATTGGAACAAATGTGGAATTGGAAAAAGATCTGGAGTTTATGGATATTAGAAATAAAATCTACTGTATGGAATTTAACGTTATCTCTGAAGAAATTAATGAAGATATTAGAGATAAAGTTATCAATGGCTTGGATAATCTTGTGGACTGGAATGACGTGATGGAGCTTGATATAGAGAAAATCTATGGAATTAACTGCAGCCATGTGACAATGGAAAAACTCTCAAGAGATGAGCCAGTGCATTTTGGAAAAAAGAAGAACAGAGATATGACTTTACAACAATATTTCAGCAACTTATTCAGAATTGATGGCAAGAAAATATTTGGGATAGAGGAAATTCCCATCAGACTCTTATTATATGACTATGGTTATGACAGCAAGATTATTATGGAATACTGATAATGGAAGATTGGACACTGAAATTACTGGACTTAACAGGACTATTGAAGATGGAAGATGGAATTAATAGGGATAATGGAATAATGGCTATTGAAATTATTGGACCTAACAGATTTTGATGAGATGGATTAATCGATATGTTTATTTGGACTATGGTTATGACAATAAGATTATTATTATTATTAACGAGATGGATTAATCGACATGTTTATTAGGAGAAAAATTGATAGATATATTTCTTTTCTTTTTTTTCAATTAATTTTTATTCCAATTTTCAAAACCAAAACAATACAAAAAGAAAACAACACAAATCAATAACTAGTACAATACAAAAAGAAATATATATATATATATATAAAAAAGAAAGAATATTGACTTCCGATTTGTCATAGTTCAGCTATAAATCTATAATATATAACAAACCTATCTCTTAATAGATTATAAAATCACCTTCCTCCAACGGTTATCTTAGTTGGTTTCAAATCTCATTAATATCATATAATTTTAATCTTCCACAAAAAGTCAAAGAGAAGTTTCCAATCCTTGAGATATATGTCAATCAATTTTTTTTCTAAATAAACATGCCAATTAATCCAACTCATCAAATCTACTAAGTCCAGTAATTTTAAATCGCTCTTCTGTCATTATCCATATTGGGTCCATCTTCCATCTTTACGCACCCAAAAATCTTGCTGTCATAGTCATATAATAAAAGTCTGATAGGAATTTCCTCCATCACAGATATTTTCTTGCCATCAAATCCAAACGTATCACTGAAGTATTGTTGCAAAGCCGCATCTCTGTTCCTCTTTTCCACATGATACACTAGTACATCTCTTGAAGGTTTTTCCATTGACACAAAACAGGGATTAATTCTGTTAACTTTCTCGATTTCAAGTTCCATCAAATCCTTCCAGTCCAAGAATTTTTTTGAACCGATAATATCTTTATCTCCAATCTCTTCAATTCCTTCAGGGACAGCGCTGAATTCCAAACTGTAATATTTGTCTCCAGGATCCATCACAGCCAGGAAATCCAAATCTTTTTTCATGTCCATAATTAAGCCAATCTCCATAGTTTGAACCTTGCCTTTAATTTCTCTTTCATCCTTTTTTTGTTTTCCAGATCTATCTTTATTCTCCTTTCTCATAGAATCCTGAGTTTCTTTCAGCTCCTGTCTCATTTCGTGAAATTCAATTCTCCACGCTTGTCTATTATTTCTCAGTTCTTGTTTTATTGAGTTAATCCCATTCATTATTTTCTGAAACATGTCTAGAGATAAAGTCCCTTCTTGTACATCCATGATCTTCTTAATTGTCATTCTTAAAGCCAAAGGAACAAAACTCCTTCAATTTTCAATGTCCCAAACAAAGAGCAGCTTATTTCTTTAACCAGTTACAAAGGAGTTAATCTTTCCAACAAACTAACGTCACACGCTAGACAGCCCTGATAGATATATTTCTTAAAGAATTGAAACCTCTCTTTGACTTTTTGTGGAAAGAATAAAGTAATGTTTATGAGATTTGATGATTAATTAAGATAACTACTGGAGGAAAGTGATTTTATAATATAATTTAAGAGACAGGATTGTTATATATTGTAGACCTATAACTGATTTGATCTGCGACAAATGGGAAGTCAACATTTTATTTTTTTGTTTAATCATTTTTGTTTTGTTTGTTTTTTTGTCTTTGAATGTTTTATGATTTTGTTTTGTATGTTTTATGAAAATTTGAATAAAAATTATTGTAAAAAAAAAAGCTCTTAGTCATTTATCTCTGTGTATGAGAGCTTGCTATGTCAACAATTGTCTTGAAGAAAGATTAGTGGCTGCTTAATGAAGGCTATAACTTTGATAACTTCAGATATAAAAATGTACTGTTCCAAGGGCCCCACCCCGGTATGAACATGGTCAGCCTTAAAATGAGTTTTAATTGGAATTTTCCCCTCAACCTTATTTTAAATTTCCCAGAGAACAGAAATAAAATATCCATTAGTAATGGACAAACTGTTTTCTGAAGAAATGTTCCGTATTATGGGTCAAACTATGGAAACAGCAAGTAGACTTGCTGTGTGCCATAACAAAGGAAATGTCTCTTCTTGCATCCATTACAGAATACCCTCTACTGCCATTTAGGCTTAGCATAAATGGTTATCCTAGCAAACAGTAGTTATGATTTAACAGAAAATAAATTATATTGTACTAAGCTACAGAACCTCTTCCCACATAAAATATGTTTTAAATCACTTTATAATTTTTTTTAAAGTATTATTGAAAGAGTGTACATTTTCCCTCTCTTCAAGAAGAAAAAGAACAAATAGGGACATCTTATAGTCACAGATGCCAATCGATATTCTTCCAAGTGTACTTTAAAACCTGTCACAAAGGATAATAATTTGGACTACAAGCCACCTACCACTTAAACCAGAGTACCTTAAATACATTTACAGCACCATCCTATATGTGATCTACTCAGAAGGAAGCTCCATTGACTTCATCGGGATTTACTTCCATTGAATTGAGCACAGGATTGCTGCCTAAATTAATACAACAAGCTTGGATAAAATCCAAGTATTAGAAATGCTATTTTTTCCCAACACAAGGATTAATCTTTGTGACTGAAGGGTATGTTCTTCATGTGCAAGACGGTGTCTTTCGGCTACATATGCATGAAGCAAGAAGGTGATAACAAGCAAAAGTCCCTTTATATGTGCTCTAATGATGGGAGAAAAGTTAGGAGAGCTCTTAATGAAATCCATGCCTCTGTCCCGATTCCCCATAACTTTAGCCAAATCATGCCTTTCTGCAAGTTCTAAAAACAGTAGCGAAAGGGGTTGACACAAAATATAATGTTGCGTGCCTCCCCCAATCTCCGAGCGGTGAGATTTTGGGGGTCCCTGCGCCTCTCCAGGGTTTGGTTTCCTTTGGGAAGAAGGTCAGTGGAGACTGCGGTGTCTTTATGAAATATAGTTTATTTATTTACACACATTCCAACCTGAGCTTAAGGATGGAGGGGTTCAATGCATCAGCAGTCTAATAACCAGCTTTTCCATCTGGGTGCAGGAGCATCCTATAGCCATGATGCAGGGGGATAGACTCTCTGCGTGCCTGCAGCCCCAGCCATTCTCCAGAACACACTCAAAACTACAAGCACAAAACTCTCCTAGGCTCCAGGAGGGGGGGGGGATGTTCTCCTGAAGAGTTTCAATAACAAAAGGATTTTCCTGGCCCATTTCACCAGTTGCCGGGGCAACTAAATAGGCCCATCATCTTACCTGGCCACTCTATTTGATTAACAAGGAGATTCATCTGGCTAGCAGAGCCAGCCCCCAGGGCATAGGATTCCAAATCAGAGGCTGGAAAGGTGACCCATAGAAATCATCCATTCCAACCCCCCCATGCTCATAACAATAATTATTCCCCCACTGTAATTTGAGTACTGTCCATGTTCCATGTAGATGTCTGCAAAAAGACCCTTGTGCTGCTAAACACATATGATTAGATATACACATAGACCCCAATTGCACTATACATTTAAAGCAGTATTATACCACTTTAAACAGTTACGGCTTCCTCCAAAGTATCCTGGGAATGATCGTTTGTTTAAAGTACTGAGAGTTGTTAGGAGACACTGTATTCCCCTCACAGAGCTACAATTCCCAGAGTTTCCTGGGAAGAGGGGTTGATTGTTAAACCACTCTGGAAATTGTAGCTCTGTAAAAGGAATAGGGGTCTCCTAAAAACTTTCAGCACCCTTAAGATTGTGGTGTAGTGGTTAAGGTGTTGGACTACAACCTGGGAGACCAGGGTTCAAATCCCCACACAGCCATGAAGCTCACTGAGTGACCTTGTGCCAGTCACTGCCTCTCAGCCTCAGGGGAAGGCAATGGTAAACCCCCTCTGAATACCGCTTACCATGAAAACCCTATTCATAGGGTCGCCATAAGTCGGAATTGACTTGAAGGCAGTCCATTTCCATTTAACAAACTACGGTTCCCAAGATTCTTGGGAGGAAGCCATGACTGTTTAAAATAGTATAAGATTGCTTTAAAAGTACAGATGTGAGAAAAGGTCATGTGTGGTATGCCTCAAAGACATTCATGCAGCTACAATGGTAAGAGTCACAGGAGACAGAATAAAAAAAAAAACCAGGAGAGTAATGCCTTAACCCACTAAAAGATCACAAAGAAGGAGACAAGCTCTTGATTTACTCATTATTCTTCATCAGGGTGGATATTAAGCAGCAATCACAAAAAGTGTGGGTATGGGGGGGAATGGATGTTGCTGGATGAGATGAAAAAGTCTTAGTCTGCAGTTTGTAATATGTATTTGTACTTACACCCTGCCCTTCACCAAATGGTCCCATTACAAACATATCATAATTAAAATAACTACAATATAAATTAATATTAAAAATAAAACTACATAAAATAACCGATATCAGAATAACAAAACAGCAGCACAGAACAGCAATGCACAGCATCATTGCTGTAGAGGCAACAATGGAGGAAGAGGGACAATATCCACTCAGCCAAAGGGTTGGGTAAACAGGTGCTTTTTGACCAATAACTGAAAAGCACAATGATGGCACAAGGCACACCTCAGAGGGGAGATAATTCCATACTCTGGGGGCCACCACAGAGAAGGCCCTCCTGCTTTCATGCCCCTACCTCTTGAACCAACAACAACAACAAAGCCTTCCCTGCTGATCTTAACACGTTGATGTTGGAGTTGCAATGAGAGGAGGTATTCCTCAGATTTAATTATATATTCGGCCATGCTTGGTGCAACAGTGCTTGAGGTTGCACCAAAGGCTATAGGTACAGAGAAGCATAGCTGCTCTCCTTTGAAAATGGAAAAGCCAACAGTTATTTAGATTTGTCTCTACAATTTATAGAATGAGCTAGAAGCTAATTGAAGTGTCTTGCCAAGAAGAGCTAGAAGGAACAATCATGCAGACAAATTCACTCATTAGACAACTACTTTGCTGGCATCCAAATAAAGAGGCATCTTTGATGGAAATGAAGGCACTGCAGAAAAATGAAACCTTAGATTATAAATATTGCACACCTACAAACATATCGAAATGCATGAAGCAAAATACAAGTCTGCTCTTTTCATCTACCTCTAACATTTAGAATTTGTCAGCCTGAAAAACTATGTTTGCAAGGGGAGCATGGATTCATATGTTTTTGTCAAGCACTAGAATGATGGAAAGGATTATATTACTCTGTAATGTGTAAACCATACTGTGTAAAAAGGCTGAGTTTGGAGAATTATTTAGATTTTTTTTAATGTTGTAAATGGTATTAGGAAATGTTTGATGCTGGATGGGGACAGTAGAATAGTATGGATTCCCAGTTTTACAGAAACAGAACTATCTGAGATAAATATATCTTTATTTGGAGTCTCCCATCATCACCTTTCCTTGAACAAATTCAGCTCTGATTCATATGCTAACTGTTGATGTGGCACATTTCTCACAATGGGACACATTAGGCTCTTAACACAGTTGCCCCTGAGCACCCTCTCTGGCATTGTGGAGCCTGGTTTGCACCTTGGTACAACAGTGAACTAAGGGCAATGAAACAAGCTGAACGACGGCTAGAATGCAAGCGGTGAAAGACGTGCTGCGAGGCTGATCGGGCACAAATAAAACATCATAACCATGCTACTTTGCAGCAGTGAGGCCAGTGAAGAAGGCCTACTTCTCTGCCTCCATTACATGCTCAAATAGCTGTCCAATGGAGCTTTTCCATATTGTCAGGGGTCTGCTGACATCAACTCCAGGAAATGGAGTTTTAGACCTTTTGGAGGCCCACTGTGAATTGTCTGCAAGACACTTTGAGGATAAAGTAGCTTTTCTCCATTGCAATCTCAATGCCCCGTCCACATCTAGTGAAGTCCCCAGTGAAGTGTCCAGTGCAACCTCTGCTGGAACTTTTCGGGATTGGTTTCAGCTGATGTGGCCTGATGACATGGACAAAGTGCTTGTGACGATGCGACCTGCAGCATGTCCTCTCAACCCTTGCCCTTCTTGGCTTATTAAAGCTTGCCAAGGAGTGGATCAAGTGGATCCAGGGTGTTTTTGTGAGCCCTGCTAGGAGGGGGTAGACAGACAAGCAGAGAAGGGGGAGTTAGAGTGGGATGGTTGATCTGGTGAAGGGCCGAGCGGGGAGTGGGACCCAGAAGGTGCCTCAGCTCTGGACTTGGACAGTTCAACCCCAGCAGCTCCAGATACCCTTGTGGAGAGTCAACCTGACCAGCTGGTTGTTTCCCAGCCTGACACTTCCCCAATCCCTGTGCCCGCGTCACCCGCAGGCAGCCTCCCTCCCTCGGAGGTGAAAGCAGCAGGAGATTCAACAGACACAGTTCAGGCAGAGCCTTCGCTTTGTGCACAGGCTCCCAACGGTGACAGTTGGCAAGCAGGGTGCCCACCCAGCCTTCCTTAAGCCAAGTGAGGGGGGAGAGTAGTTGCTGAGTTAATGTCTTAATGCCACGAAGTTAGTCCTAGAGAGATGCTGAATTCTGAGTAAGCCATAGGTAGATTCATGAAGCGCACTGAATTGAAGCAGACTTTTATTGCCTTACTACAATAAAAGAAAAAACCACAGCCGTGTCTGAGTCCAAGTTCTTTGAGTTTGGGCAGGACAGGTGTGGTCAACACGTCATTGCAGGACGGAGTGGTTCCAGTCACCCTGAAAGAGGTGGCGATCCTACCACTCTGAAAAAGTCACCCTGGACCCATTGGTTTGTGACAACTACCACCTGATTGCAAATGCCCCCTTTTTAGGGAAGGTGATTGAGAGCGTTGTGGTACAGCAATTGCAAGTACTCTTGGATGAAACAGATTATCTTGACCTATTCCAATCTGTGTTCAGGCCTGGTTCTGGGACTGCATTGGCCTTGGTCACCCTCATGGAAGACCTTTATTGGGAGATGGACTGGGGAAGTGTGATCCTGTTATTTTTAATTGATCTCTTGGTGGTTTTTGATACCATTCACCATGATATCCTTCTGGGTCAACTTGGTGAGATGGGTATCAGAGGCAGTGTTTTACAGTGATTCGGATTCTATCTCCAGGGTCATTTTCAGAAAATAGCATTGGGTGATTGTCTTTCAGCCCCCTGACAGTTGTGCTGCGGGATGCTGCTGGGTACCATCTTGTCCCCAGTGCTGTTTAACCTCAATATGAAGCCCTTGAGAGCTGTCATCAGGAGATTTGGGGTGAGGTGTCAGCAGTACGCTGATGACACCCAGCTCTATTTCTCTGTAACATCTGAATCAGGAGAGGCCGTGCAAGCCTAGATAATTTAATAAACAAGATAATTTAATAAATAAACAAATAGATGAATAACTATTCTAGAAGCCTGCACATGGTGATGGGTTGGATGAGGGCCAATAAACTGAGTCTGAATCCTAGTAAGACGGAGGCACTGTGGGTTGGTGGTTCCCAAGTTCAGATAATTGGTCAGTTGCTTGGTTTGGATGGGGTCATACTCCGTCTGAAAGAGCAGGTTTGTAGTTTGGGGGTGCTCCTGGATCCATCAGGATCAGCGGCTAGGCGTGCTTTATACAGCTTCTGGCTGCAGCCATTTCTGGACCAGGATAGCCTGACCACTGTTTTCATGCACTGGTAACTTCCAGGCTGGACTACTGTAATGCACTGTATGTGGGGCTGCCCTTGAGGTTGGTCCAGAAGCTGCAGCTGGTGCAAAATGTGACAGTGTGATTGCTCAATGGGACAGGGTATTGCCAACATGTCACCCCACTGCTGCAAGAATTGCACTGGCTGTTCATTAGCTACTGGGCTAAGTTCAAGGTTCTGGGTTTGGTGAACAATGCCCTATACAGCTCAGTACTAGCATACCTGAAAGATCATCTTAACCCTTATATACCCAGTCGATCACTACTCTCTGCAGGTGAAGGCCTCCTGCAGATACCATCTTATCATGAGGTCTGTTCCGCACAACATTGGAAGTGGACCTTTAGCGTAGTGGCACCTACCCTTTGGAATTCTCTCCCCTTAAATATTAGACAGGTGCCATCTCTGTTATCTTTTCAGCACCTACTGGAGACCTTTCTTTTTCAACAAGCCTTTTAAGTAGAGACCTTATCCCAGTCTGCATGTTTGCTGGAATTGCTTTTTAAGATGTTTTTAAAGCTTTTTTTAAAAATATGTTTTAATATGTTTTAAAATATGTTTTGTTTTAATATATTTTAAAGTCTGTTTTTATGATATTTTAGAGTGTTTTTAGTGTTTTGGTTTGCTGCCCTGGGCTCCTACTGGGAGGAACGGTGAGATATAAGTTCAATAAATAAAATAAATAAATACCAAGGATGAGGGTCGGAAAGTGTTGCCTGAATTATTCTGGTTCCATATGAACACTGCAATTTTTGTTCCTATACTAAGTTTCAGTGTGAATTTATTTTGAGAATCTTTTGTAAGCCACTTTGAGAGCTTCTGGGGCCTATAAGGTAAAATAAAGTATTCTAAATTCGGGATGCCAGCCTACTGCTCTCTAGAAGTGGTTGGACTACAACTCTCATCATCCCTGACTATTAGGATGCTGGCTGGAGCTGATGAGAGTTGTAGTCCAACACCATCTGGAGGCCACTAGGTTGGCTATGCCCTGTTCTAAACAAAAACACTGTAAATAACATGGTATGATTGAAAACAGATGCAAGTGTAATTGACACAGATGCAGAAAAAAGTGTATATGACTAGTTTCATGCATGTCTCATTCAAGCCTTATGATAATTAGCTCAGAGTTAATCCTGCCACTCCAACCTTTTAAGAGCATCATCTGGAATTGCTGTAGTTTATGCAATGTAGCCAAGAAGGAAATAGCATTTGATAGCATTTTTATCAATCCTTTTTTTATGTTTATACAGATGATAAATTCATTAAGTCCTGTAACTTCTGTTGAGTTTTCTGAACTTTATATGACATAGTTCAATCTAGTTTTTCCATTTCATCCAAAGGAAATATATTAAGTTTTGAGGAGTTGGAATCAAACTTGTTAGGGGAAAAACAGCAAAAAAGATGGGCAGCCTGTAGAGGTTATTGGACTCTATCTCCTATCAGCCCAAGATAGCCTGACCAATGTTCAGGTATGATGGGAATTTCATTCCAACAACTTCTGGAGTGCCACAGGTTCCTAAACCTGCTCTAAGTAATGAACAGCACACTTTTAAGATAAATAACCCCTATATAAATACTATTTGCTCTTTGGTTACCCCAATTAAGAAGGAAAATTGGGATAATTCAGGTCATGATTTCACATTTCCAAATCAGATCACCCAGTTAACAAGGAGTCTTGAGGTGGATGAGGCATCCCCCAAGCTTCCAAGTTACTCTGTGGCCTTGGCTTTTCCAAAACATTAAACTCATGACTCCCCCTCCCTTTTTTTTTTTAAGAAAAGAAACCAGCATAACTGGGAAAATACCAGCTCAAGAGAAAGGGGTAATGAGATGGGTGAGATCTTTCATTTCAACAGACTGGTCTAGTTTTTAATCACTGTGAATTAGTGGATGCCATTATGTGTCCTGCTCTGCAGTGTGGCAAGGTTCAACCAGGGTACAGACCAAGGTGAGGTTCAGCCGAGTCACAGGGCACTCTGAGAAACACAGCACTCTGGAGCTGCTCCAACAAGAAGCAAGCTCAGACTGAGCCCCTCTATATTAAAAGCAGCAGATGCAGCCTGATGGTTGCCACCCCCTCTGCTACAAAATGCTGCTTGACTTAGAGGGGCCCAGGTTTACCCAATAACCTCCTGGGGAGGCTCAGGTCTTCCAGGGTCTTGTACAGTGGAGTTCTTGGAGTCAGAGGATGGCAGTGCCACATCCTTGGGCTGGTGGGGGGCACTGGCTCCACAGGTTCATCTGGTAACAGGGACTGGCCCTCTTTTTTCTTCTTCTAGGAAGAAAATCCCTCCAACCCTTAAGCAACACCTGCTCCATCAACAATGCCACACAGGCAGTGGGGGGGGGAATCTTCTCTGTACCACTTTGACCTTTGTATCTCCTAAGTGACACACTCCACATTTAAAGCACACACACACACACACCTCTCTCTCTTAAGGTGCTACTCCTATTTACCAGCCTCTTATTCCAATGCTTTAGTGCTGTTCATACCCCATTTCAAAATAACCCACCATCACACACCCATGTTCAAAAGACATAACACCCCTATGGCACCCTCCCTCCTACAAATCACCCATACGCAGTAAAACAGCATTTAGATGTACTAATAAATATAAAGCCACACATATACACCCCTTAAAGCTAGGTCAGTACATAAGGGCATTCCCACCCATCCCCAAACACTTTTGGGTCTCCATAATACCCTCCTGAGCAACCACCAACACCCTTTTCTGAAGGGGAGAAGAGCATATGCCCCCCCCAAATCTGCTAGAATTTTAAAGAACCTCCCTTGGCCCCAATACCTTACCTTGCCTCCTTCAGGCACGCAGGGCTATGGAAGGAAGCTGCGGCTTGGGACTTCTTTCTGAGGCAAGAGTGGGAAGATTGAGGAACGAGCCACGCGCTGCACTCCCCGGCAGGCTCGCTTGCTCCACACTTGCCCTGCCTGTTTGCTTGTCACGTGCCCGCTGAAATCCTTCGGCCTGGGAGAGGTAGAAAGAAAGAAAGAAAGAAAGGGAGGGAGGGAGGGAGGGAGGGAGGGAAAAAAAGGTTCCCTGGAGGAATGCACCCCCTTATTGCCTACACCCAGGGCGGACTGCACCAACCACTCAGCCCTTGGTACGCCATAGCTGCTGTGTGAAGTGGTACTTCCTTTTGTCTGTCCTGAATCTTCCAACATTCAGCTTCATTGGATGTCCAAGAGTTCTAGTGTTATGAGAGAGGGAGAAAAACTGTTCTCTATCCACTTTCTCCATGCCATGCATAATTTTATACACTTCTATCATGACACCTCTTACTCACCTTTTCTGTAAACAAACTGCAACCTCTCATAGTAGGGGAGTTGCTCCCTACCCTTGATCATCTTGGTTGCCCTTTTTGAAATTTTTCCAGCTCTACAATATCCTTTTTGAGGTGAAGCGACCAGAAATGTACACAGTATTCAAAATGCGGCCACACAATAGATTTATATTACGGCATTATGATACTGGCAAGCTTTATTTTCAATACCTTTCCTGATGATGTCTAGCACGCATTTTGCCTTCGTCAGTCACCACACAATGAGTCAACGTCTTCATCAAGCTACCCACTACGACCCCAAGGTCTCGTTCCTGGTCAATCACCACCAGTTCAGACCCCATGAGAGTATATGTGAAATTAAGATTTTTTGCTCCAATATGGATAACTTTACACTTGTTTAAATTGAATTGCTTTTGTCATTTTACTGCCCATTCACTCAGTATGGAAAGGTCCTTTTGGTGCTCTTCATGATCCCTTTTTATGTTAACAATCCTGAACAATTTAGTATCATCAGAGTTGGGGTCACTACTCACCCCTAACCCTAGATAATTTATGAACAGGTTAAAAAGCACATGTCACAAAACTGATTATTGGGAGACTCCACTTTCTACATCCCTCCATTGGGATAACTGTCCATTTATTCCTACTCTTCACTTTTTGTTTCCTAGCCAGTTCCTGATCCACAAGAGGACCTCTCCTCTTATTCCATGACTGCTAAACTTACTCAGGAGTTTTTGGTCAGGTATCTTGTCAAAAGCTTTTTGAAGTCTACATACACTATGTCAAGTAGATCACCTCTATCTATAAGCTTGCGGACACTCTCAAACAACTCTAATAGGTTAGTGAGACAGGACTTACCCTTGAAGAAGCCATGCCGGTTCTGCTTCAGCAAGGCTCAATCTTCTGTAGGCTTTGTTTATTTTACCTTTAACAATACTTTCTGCCACTTTTCCCAGGACAGACATTAAGCTAACTAGCCGGTAATTTGTGGGATCCCCACGGATCCTTTTTTAAAGATTGTTATGACATTGGCCACTTTCCAGTCCTCAGGCATGGAGGCGGATCTGAGGGACATATTTTTGTTAGAAGATCAGCAATCTCACATTTGAGTTCTTTGAGAACTCTCGGGTGGATGCCATCTGGACCCAGCGATTTGTCAGTTTTTATTTTGTCTGTTAAGCCTAGAACTTCATCTCTTGTCACCACTATTTGCCTCACTTCCTCAGACTCCCTTCCTGCCAAAGTTAGTTCAGGCACAGGGATCTGCCCTATATCTTCACTAAGAAGAATTCACTAAAGAATTAATTTAGCTTCTCTGCAGTCTCCTTAACCAGCTTTAGCACACCTTTGACTCCCTTGTCGTGCAATAGTCCAACCACCTCCCCAGATGGTTTCCTGCTTTGAATGTATTTAAAGAATGTTTTGTTGTTGGTTTTTATGTTCTTAATAATGTGCTCCTCAAATTCTTTTTTAACATCCCTTATTATCTGCATGCATTTCTTTTGCCAGAGTTTGTATTCCTTTTTATTATCCTCATTTGCATAATACTTACATTTTTTTAAGGAAGCCGCCTTGCCTCAAATAGCATATTTGACTGTTTGTTAACCTTGCTAGCATCTTCTTGGCCCCGGTGGTACCTTTCCTGATCTGTGGTAAACACTCCAGTTGAGCTTCTAATATTGTGGTTTTTAAAAACTGCCAAGCATTTTGGAGTGATTTGATCCTCTGGACATTGCCTTTCAATATTTTTTTTAGGAATCCCCTCATTTTGAGGAAATTTGCTCTTTTGAAGTAAAATGTGAACCTGTTGGATTTTCTTGGCAGTTGGCCATTTGCATGTATGTTTAATTTAATAGCATTATGGTCACTATTCCCAACTGATTCGGAGACTTCCCGGAAGATTGCTCCGCCTGTGGCTGCCTCTGAGATGACCTCTGTCTCAGAGGAAGCTTTTTTCAGTTTAAAATTAGTCAAAAGGGAACTTTGACTGGTGTAAATGTTCTCCCAGGCAAGGGTGAACCGAATAGATTATCCACAGAAACTTGGTTGGGCTGTCGGTGGCTGGAATTGATCAGGAATTCCCTGGGAAAGGAAGGCATACCTAGCAGCCGAGGACGGAGTTAGGACTTCCAGCAAGCTGGGCTGAAAAAAAGCGAGACTTTTTTCTTTTAAACGATCCACAACGGGCGAGCTTTCTTCTGTCTAATCTTATCATTTGGCTTAAATTACTACAGTAAAAGAGATTTGTTTTAGAATCAGCAATTAAGATACCTGGGTGAGTTACACTTCTCTCTTTTATACAAGGAATTAAGGAGGAGGAAAGAAAATTTAAAAAGCTTATCTTATTTTTTATGGCAAAAAGCAGGCCTGAATTTGGAAACTATAAAGATTAAAACGGATGAGGGGCAACTTACCCGAAGAGAAAATCTGATTTAGATTATTATTTGATTGATATATGTCTGGGACTACTTTTTCTTGGACTACTTTCTTTAGACGAATCTGCTGTTCGTGTATGTTACTAATTGTTCGGCGCTGTGAACCAAATTTGTTTTGCATTCTTGGACGTGCGGGAGATAAGAACTGTGCTGGCCAGATGTCAACAGGCCTGGAATATTAACTCCCTTATTGCTGGAAAAAGAAGCAAATTACTCTTTGCTTGGGAATTGTGGCTATATTGGAAATTTGAAGGGTTTTTTTTTCGGCTTTAAGAATGACAATCAAAGAAGTGGCAGAGACCCTGGATGTACCCCTGGAAGGGTTTTCCCCTCTGGATATGTTTCAGAAGATAATGGATGAGATTAAGATAACGAAACAAGAACTGGGACAGAGTAGACAAGAGATGGCAACTGAATTTGGTAAAGTGAAACAGGAGTTGAAAGAAATAAAGGATTATATGAGAAAAGAAGCAGATGGACAAGCAATAGAATATGAAAAAGAAATTAAAGGGAAGGAGCAAATTCTGGAGATTGGATCAGATATATCAAATGTGGAATTGGAAAAAGATTTGGACTTTATGGCAAAAATTGAAGGGAGGATGCAAGTCCTGGAGATTGGAACAGATATATCAAGTGTGGAACTGGAAAAATATTTGGAGTTTGTGGATCCTGGAGATAAAGATTACTGTTTGGAATTCGGCGTTGTCCCTGGAGAAATTGATGAAGATATCAGAGATAAAGCTATCAATGTTTCGATGGAATTTCTGGACTGGAATGATTTGATGGAACTTGAAACAGAGAAAATTTATAGAATTAATTCCAGATATGTGACAATGGAAAAACTCTCAAGAGATGTGCTAGTGCATTTCGTAAAAAAGAGGAACAGACATATGACTTTACAACAATATTTCAGCAACACATTTAGAATTGATGGTAAGGAAATATTTGTGATGAAGGAAATTCCCATCAGACTCTTACTATATGACTATGACTATGACAGCAAGATTATTATGGGTGCAAGGATGGAAGTTGGAAGATGGAATTAACACTGATAATGGAAAAATGGCTATTGAAATTACTGGTCCTAGTAGACTTGATGAGATGGATTAATTGACATGTTTATTTGAAGAAAAATCGAGGGATATATTTCTAAAGGAGTGGAAACCTCTCTTTGACTTTTTGCGGAAAGAATAAAGTGATGTTAATGAGATTTGATGATTAATTAAGATAACTACTGGAGGAAAGTGATTTTGTAATATATTAAGAGACAGGTTTGTTATATATCATAGACCTATAACTGATCTGCGACAAATCGGAAGTCAACATTTTATTTTATTGTTTAATTTGTTTCTTTTTTGTTTTGTTTTGTTTTGTTTGAAAATTTGAATAAAATTAATGATAAAAAAAAACTATTCCCAACTGATTTGACAATACTTACATCTTGCACCAGGGTCCTGTATGCCACTTCAGATTAAGTCCAGGGTCGCTGTTCCTCTGGTCGGTTCCATGACTAACTATTCTAGGGCACAGTCATTTAAGGTATCTAGAAATTTTACCTCTTTGTCATGAATGGAACACATATGTAGCCAGACTATGTCTGGGTGGTTGAAGTCACCCATTACTGCAACTTTTCCTAGTTTGGATGCTTCCTTGATTTCATTTTTCATTTCAAGATCTCCCTCAGCATTTTGGTTAGGGGGACGATAGAACATTCCCAGTACTAAATTACTCTTGGGGCCCAGTATCACCACCCACAATGATTCTGTAGAGGGGTCTGCCTCTTATGGGGTTTCTAGCTTCCTGGATTCAATACCCTCTTTCACGTATGGGGTGGTGCGACAATGGAACCAATTACCTAGGGAGATGGTGGGCTCTCCAACAATGGAGACATTTGAGACACAGCTGTAAAGCCATCTGTTGGATATGCTTTAACTTGGAACTGTGTATTGTTCAGGGGATTGGACTTGATGGCTTTATAGACCCCTTCCAACTCTACTATTGTATGATTCTATGACACCAACTCCAATATGTCCTGCCCTGTCCTTCCAACATAGTTTATATTGAGGGATAACTGTGTCCCACTGGTTTTCTCCATGCCACCATGTTTCCATTAAGCTCACTATATCAATGCTGTCCTCTAAGACCAAGCACTCCAGTTCTCCCATCTTGGCTCAGAGTCTTCTTGCATAAGAAACACTTATATACACTGTCTCCCTTCAAGTGTCTTTGGCTGGGGGGGGGGTTGGCCTGTGGTGCTGAGGTCTCTCTGAATAGGTATCTTGTCACCCTGTGTTCACAATGCCTAGTTCTGGGCCTACCCCATTTAAACTTTTATCATTCTTTGTGTCTTTATCCCGAGGGGAGATTTGTTCCAAACTGGACCCTTCTCAGCTCCTGTCAGTTTTCTCCCCTAAATCAGTTTAAAAGCTGCTCTGCCACCTTTTTGATTTTAAGTGCAAGCAATCTGGTACCATCCCAGTTCCAGTGGAGCCTGTCCCTTTTGTACAGGCCTCATTTGTCCCAAAATGTTCTCGGGTGCATAACAAATCCAAACCCCTCCTCCCAACACCATTGTCTCATCCACATATTGAGACTACAAAGCTGCACCTGTTTAGCTGGCTCTGCATGTGGCACCGGCAGCATTTCAGAGAAAGCTACCTCAGAGGTCCTGGCTTTCGGCACCCTACCTAGCAACCAAAAGTTTGCTTCCAGGACTTCATGACTGCATTTCCCCATGACATTGGTGGCAACATGAAGAACAACCACTGACTCATCCCCAGCACTATCTACCAAGCTATCTAGCCAACAGGCAACATCTGCAACCTTCATGCCAATCAGGCAAATCACCCTGAAGTCTGCACACCCATCACACACCCTGCTCTCTATGTAGTCCATTAAGTGATGCTGGTGGCTCAATTGTCAACTAGGGATTAACTCAGCCTTCTTTCCTGAGAGACAGGCCTGTTTAAAAACCTTTACTAATGATACTATGAACAGCTAACTAGCGTTTATTTTTATTTTATTTACTGGCCATATACTTTTAACAGTGCAAGTTCCCCTGTAGTTTTAGGTGGTGTCTTGCACTCTAGCCTGAGCAAACTAGATTTGCTTTTAGCAGCTTTTAATCTAAACAGAAGGCTGAAACTTTCAGGCAAATTTTTTTCCACCTAAATTCTTTTTTAACCTAGGACAATAGAGCTTGCTGTGCGTGTGTTTAAAGAAGGCTAAGCCTACCCCTTTTAACACTAAGATGACTCTCCCTCTAGTGTTGACCTATTAGTGGACTTTTCTTTTTACCCCTTTCTCTAAAATTGGATTTTTATCCAATTTACAGTGTTCCCCTCAAGCTCCCTGCTAGGGTAATGTTGAAAACTAAGTTTCTATAGGCTTCCTACCCCTGGAATTCAGCTCTTAAATCATAAGTTCTTTCAGGATTTGGCTCCTAGCATACAGTGGTCTTACAGTGCCCTTATTAGTCTGAGCTGTTTTAATTAAATAATTAAACGAATGGGTGTTTCTTACCCTCTTCTAGCTCTGCTGCTTAACTTGCATTGACACTTTGTCAGCTGGGGCTGAGACATTTCAGCAGCTGGGAGCTCCCTCTCCTCATTACATCACTTTTTAGGATTTCTCTTCTTATGCTGAGAATATAAGAAACTGCTCAAACAAGAAATGATTGTCTTCCATATCCATTTAGTGACAGCTCTGACTAATAACAAAATATAACTATGATCCTGAGGTGTTCTGTGGATCTATGTTCTTTTTTATGTTGTTGGAAAGTGGCATTCTTGTGCTCTGGTTGATTTTATTCGGTATCTGTTGTAATACTGTGTTTTCTGAAAATGGAAAAAAAGGCTTTTTAAAATAAATTGGTGCAAATTCTGAACAATATCACTGTAGTCAGGGGAGTTGTAAAAGTGAAGGCATAAAGTTACTCTGGCTACAGAGAGGAGGAATGTCATCAAAGACATCTTCCTCCCTTGGTACATCTTAGCTTAGAGACATCAAGTGATAGCAGTATCAGATCTTAAATGTGTTTTGGAGTGAACAGAGGTCAGATTTTCATGTCAATCACTTTGGAGCTGTGCCTAGAAGAAATCTGACAGATTATACCCAGAAGGTAATAGAGATCACAGATACTAAGACTATGTAGATGGAAACACTTGATCTGTCAGGACATAAACTTAGAGAACACTTTTGATTGTGCCAAATAATGTTAATGGTTTTCAGGCAGGGGATCCTTCTGGCAGAGTATGCTGTTCAGAGTATGCCATTTGATTATGTTTATTTATTTGCCTATACATACATTTCTGCCCCACATTTCTTTATAAATAAGTTCAAGGTAACTTAACAAAATTACTAAAATACATCAAAACAATGAATGCAGCCAGGGGCATTGTTAGGAGTTGCCCAGTAGGGTCCAGCCCTGAGGCTTTTGCAGCAGGCCCCGGCTCTCCTGCCCCTTCCTTATTTTATTTCAGCTTGCTGAAACTGCTTATAGGGCAGGTGCTTGCACTGCAAAGTGCGCTGCTAATGAGATCCCAGCCACTCACCTTCTTAATTTCCCAGAGGCCCTTTTACATATAAATCAGCATAGACCCATGCCCTTTATTTAGCAACGCCCCTGAATTCAATAATAAAAACAGTCTGGGAATGGAGTAGGTTAAAACAAGATGAAGAGGGAAGAGAGAAAAACATTAAACACTTCCTACCTTCCAATCAGTTTTCCATTCATATTGAAGGGAAAGAGTCAATCACACAGCTTCCTAATAACCACACCCTCTTAAGGTCAAACTATCTCTTCCTCTGGTTACCTTGGCAACTGAGCATGATCTGTTTGTTCCAGGGTAAGTTTCATAAAAAAGAAAAAATCCTCAAGTTTGATTATTTGCATTTTCAGAATCCAGCAGAAATACACATATTTGTTTGAACAATGTTATGCTTTTTTGTACAAGTTAGGGGGGAAAGAAAAAAAAGCACCATTTGCAGCAGGCTTGCAGAACAGGAGCTAGCAGGAAATGACATAAGAAAGGGAGGAGGAGGGAGTGGGTGTAGACTCACAAAAGTATTGGAGCTAAGTATCTACAAGCCCCTAGAGATATGAAGTACAAATGGTTTTTCCTTCCCTTTTTGGACTAAATTTGGATTTATTTGCTGCGAATTACAAGCTGAAAGCACTGGGATGCCTTCCCTTTGCCTCCTATGTCATGTGACCGCTGCAAATTACGTGGGCATTGCAAGTAGAACCATGTGTACCGGCCCCAGGATTCAAACATGAACAGGCATATTATGTGTTGGAAGCAATAGTAGATGAGTTGTCACAATAGCAAATACAATCAGTGCTACTTCTTATATACAGAAATAGGGTGGGCACTTAACACTATTAATTCAGGCTCTTTTCAGCACGAGCTGCAAGGCAGGGGGTACGACAAAGGGGTGTGGACAAAATTGGCCTACTTGTAATTTGTAACCTTGGAGACACGCTGGTTTCTGACTCTGCTGAGCCCCTCTCCTTTTCATCTGCCTGAGAAGTTCCAATGTTTTTGTTAGCACTTGTTTGTATGTTTCAACTTTCAGCCCCTGATGAAGGCCAAAATATAAGGTGGCCGAAACGCGTTGGGCATCTCTTTTTAATAAACTGCTTTGGAATTATTTTCATAAATACACTTTTTGGCATCTTGGGGTTCCCCCCCTTTTTTTTCTTCCTCTGACGAACCAGATGCCATCCACCTTCACTGCACTGTCTCTTCTGCCATTATGGTGTCTGCAGAAAGCCCTCACAAATCAGCTGAGACTAGGAAAGGCTGTCTGAGCCTTCCTCAGTAACTTCAGCAGCCATCTTAGAGGCTTCTGGAGACCATCCTCTGTAACCTCCTCATTTCCTTCATCAGTGCTGGCAATGTCCTCCCCAATGTTGGTAACTCCTTTTCAATTCTCCCAACCTTGCCAGAGATTCTCCTTGGGGCCCATGTCAGTAACTGTGCCTACAGAAACTGTGCCCTAAAATGAAGTGGCAGCCAGTGCAGGTGAAACAAAACTAGGGTGATACAATAAGAAACATGGGTGCCAGAAACCAATCTGGCCAGCACATTTTGCCTCAGCTGAAATTTCTGAATACTTTTCAGAGTCAACCACATATTGAGCACATTATTGTAAACCCATTTGGATATGACCAGGTCATGTGTGACACTGGCTAGATGTGTTTTATCCCAGAAGGAGCAGAGCTGGTGCACTCTTAGCCACAGCCATCACCTGAGCATCAAGGAGTCAAAAGCCAGCTCTAGTAAAAAGCAAGCTCCCAGCGTGTCTTTCAAGGGGAGTACAACCCCACCCAGAATAGGACATATCCTCATTCTCACTTCAGCTTTCTTACTGACCAACAGCACTTCTGTTCTGTCTGGATTCAGCCTTGGTTTATTTGCCCACATCCAGACCATCACTGGTTCAAATCTTCCTCTTGCTTCCTTGACAGCAGATGAAAAGGAGAGAAAGAGTTCAGGATTTTCCACATAGTGATAACACCTAATCCAACCCAAATCACCAGATGGTCTCTCCCAGTGGTTTCATGTAGATATTATATAACATGTTGTTGCTATTATGTGCCTTCAAGTTGATTACAACTTATGGCGACCCTATGCATCAGTGACCTCCAATAGCATCTGTCATGAACCACCCTGTTCAGAGCTTGTAAGTTCAGGTCTGAGACTTCTTTTATGGAATCAATCCATCTCTTGTTTGGTCTTCCTCTTTTTCTACTCCCTTCTGTTTTTCCCAGCATTATTATCTTTTCTAGTGAATCATGTCTTCTCATTATGTGTCCAAAGTATGATAACCTCAGTTTCATCATTTTAGCTTCTAATGATAGTTCTAGTTTAATTTGTTCTAACACCAATTATTTGTCTTTTTCACTGTCTATGGTATGCGCAAAGCTCTCCTCCAGCACCATATTTCAAATGAGCTGATTTTACTCCTGTCTGCTTTTTTCCACTGTCCAACTTTCACATCCATACATAGAGATCAGGAATACCATAGTCTGAATGATCCTGACTTGAATGTTCAGTGATACATGTTTGCATTTGAGGACCTTTTCTAGTTCTCTCGTACCTGCCCTCCCCAGTCCTAGCCTTCTTCTAATTTCTTGACTATTGTCTCCATTTTGGTTAATGACTGTGCCAAGGTATTGATAATCCTTGACAAGTTCAATGTCCTCATTGTCAACTTTACAGTTACATAAATCTTCTGTTGTCGTTACTTTAGTCTCCGTGACATTCAGCTGTAGTCCTGCTTTTGTGCTTTCCTCTTTAACTTTCAATAGCCTTTGTTTCAAATCATTACTGGTTTCTGCTAGTAGTATGGTAATCTTCTTAATTTAAATTATTGATATTTCTCCCTCCAATTTTCACACCTCCATCTTGGTCCAATCTCAGACTGGGCTCCTGCTGGAGGAAGGGCGGGATATAAATCAAAGAAATGAATGAATGAATGAATGAATGCCGCTTTCTGTATGATGTGTTCTGCATATAGATTAAGCAAAAATAGGGTGATAAAATACACCCGTCTCATACCCTTTCTGATTGGGAACTAATCGGTTTCCCCATATTCTGTCCTTACAGTAGCCCCTTGTCCAAAGTATAGGTTGCATATCAGGACAATCAGATGCTATGGCACCCCCATTTCTTTTAAAGCATTCCATAGTTTTTCATGATCTACACAGTCAAAGGCTTTGCTGTAATCCATAAAGCACAGGGTGATTTTCTTCTGATATTCCTTGGTCCATTCCATTATCCAACGTATGTTTGCAATATGATCTCTGGTACCTCTTCCTTTTCTAAATCCAGCTTGGACATCTGGCATTTTTCACACCATACATGGTAAGAGCCTTTGTTGTAGAATCCTGAGCATCACTTTACTTGCATGGGATATTAAGGCAATAATTTGATAATTACTGCATTCCCTGGGATCCCCTTTCTTTGGAATTGGGATATATATTGAATGCTTCCAGTCTGTGGGCCATTGTTTTCTTTTCTATATTTCTTGACAGATTTTTGTCAAAATTTGGACAGATTCAGTTTCAGCAGCTTGTAGCAACTCTATTGGTATGCCATCTATTCCTGGTGATTTGTTTCTTCCAAGTATTTTAAGAGCAGCTTTCACCTCACATTCTAAAATTTCTGGTTCTTCATCATACTGTTCCTCCGTGGATGAGTCTGTCATCCTGGCATCTCTTTTATAGAGTTCTTCAGTGTATTGCTTCCATCTTCCTTTTATTTCATCTCAGTCAGTCAGTGTTGATTATTCAACATCCCTACTCTTGGTTCCCTTTAATTTTTCTAATCTTTTGGAATAGGGCTCTTGTTCTACCTTTTTTGTTGTCCTCTTCTATTTCTGTACAATAACTATTGTAATAGTTCTTTTTGTCCCTACGTACTAGTTGATGTATAGTTGCATTTAGGATTCTGACCATGTTTCTGACCAGGCCTTCCCAGTTGGCGTGCAAGACCAGTTTGGACAAGCCACACTCACCTGCCTTACACCATATATGGTTTCAGGCAGATAAAGTCATGGCTGTGCCAAAAAGGGGCTTGCAGCACCACTGATCATCTAAGTCTGCAAAGCCCTGTACATAGCACTCAGCACAGCTCTTGCAAGCTTTGACAAACAGCTGCTCTGTGGTGCTTGCAGAGAGTGTTGTGTGGTACTTTGAAGCCCTGAAGTCAGGATGTGACTTTCCAATGGACTAGATGCAAATAAACCGAGGTTTAATCCAGACATGACAGAGGTGCTGTTGGTCAGTACTGAAGCTGAGGTGAGTGTAGAGCTTTGTCCTGCTCTGGGGAGGGTTGTACTCCCCTTGCAAGACAGGCCTGCACCTTGAGAGTTCTTCTGGAGCTGGCTCTACTCCAGGTCTGATCATTGGTGCTTGTAAAATACTGTACCTAGCAATATGCACAGGGCTTTGTAGGTGCTGCCAATCAGCTGATAAATGGTGCTTGCAGAAAGTGGGACATAGCACTTTGAAGCTGATTGTCAAGGGCTTCAAAACACTATGCTTACACGGCAAAAACAGGTCACCTGGCATCATTGTGACATCAGGTGATTGACAGGAGGGCAGTCTGCCCACCTGTCTGCCTTGGCCCTGCGCTGATGTAAATCCCATTGAATTCAATGGGGCTTACTCACAGGTAAGTGGGGTTTGGATTGCAGCCTTAATCTCTGTTTGAAGAGGCCCCTGAGAAGGATTTTCTCTTTCTGAACTTGGACTGCATAGCCAAATAGCTGTCTCCTTTGCAACACTTGGCATGTTCTTTGGTTGCTAGAGCTTATATTAGAGCAATTTTTTTAAAAAGCCTTAGTCAGATGGAGTCAAACGTGGGGCTTCTAGGTCTGAGAGTTTTTTGTGAACTTAAGAAGAACATTTGTTCACAGCACATTCAGTCCCCACAAGCAACATGGACCACTTACACACAGCCTATACAGATGTCTCACTCATCTTCCTGAAAGTAGTCAAAGATAAGTGCAGGAGGGGTTACCGTTCTCACACTCAGCACTGGGAAAGAATACTGTGGCAGCCAAGCCTATGAGCCTTTACTCAGAAGTCCCACAGTGGGACTTAAGTGTGCACAGTTGAGGTGTGCAAAATCCTTCATGCCAAGGCATACTTCTTGGGCTAAGTGGTGTTTTCTGCTCTTCTAGTTTTCTCCTAAGTACTTAAAGCAAATGCTTTGCAATATATCTATTTCGTTTAGAAAATTAAGAAATGGTGTTGACATTTGTGTGGAAAGATCTTCTTCAGCCAAGGTGGATAGCCCCTCCAACAGGAACTGTCTCTTGCCAGACTATGGTCCCCCTGAGTTTCTTTAGTGCCATTATACTGCAGATAGAAGCTCTGTTGCCCAGGTGATACTGAGTCATCCTGCAAAAAGCTAGCCATAGAGACTGTGCTGGGCCATGAAGCGGTAAAACACAGAGCACATTTTGAATCAGTACAGTACATTTCTGCATCCCTGCATGTCCTTGGAGAACTCCAGCCCAAGTACTGACCAGACTAATTCAGTCTTTGGAACTCTAACAAAATCACATTGGCAGAATTGGACATATTACTTTTTATGATGTTTATTTTATTAAATGTATATTGTGGCCTTCCTCCTAAAGGAGTCCAGGGCAGCAAACACATCTGTAATAAAAATACAATTGAAAACATTTAAAAATCTGTTTAAAACATCTACAAATATACCATGAAATGCACAGAAGAGGCTGGTTTGGGACAGCATTGGAGAGAGCAAGACTGTTGCAGCCCAGAACCCAAGTGAGAGGGAAGGGGCAACAGGCTGATCACCCATAGGGTTAAAGGAGAAGCTATCCCCATTGGGCCATGGAACCAAGCAGTGAGAATGAGTGAGTAAGTGAGTGAGTGAGTGAGAGAGAGACTGACTGACAAAGTCCTAAAACCAATTTTGCATACTATTTGCTGCATTTTAATGCCAGTTGCTTCCACAGAACCTGGCAATCGTTCTGCTTTTGGGCAGAGAAATGGATACAATTGACTTCTGCTACCATGCTGTTTCCTCTTGTGGACAAATAACTAGATTCTTCCAAAGGAATTTTTCAAGCTGCTGGATTTTATGGAGGTAACAAATGTAACTCACACAGTGCCAACTTGCTACATTACACTTGTGGCTGTTCTTTCTTTTCAAAACAAGCATGTGTTTAATGGTCATGCTGTCTTGTGCCTTTAAACGGGAGTTTTCCCAGCACAAGTATTTGCATATGCAGCAGGCAGTGAATTAGGTAGTAAGTTTGTAATGGGTAGCGGGGTTGTCTTCTGTTCCAGTCCATCAGCAGCTGTGCTGAAGCCCCCACAGTTTTAATTTCTGGGGCATCACTGGAGCAGGTGTGGCACATTACACTTTCAAGGGAAAGGTGTATGGCTTCTTTGGCTCTGTGACAATGTAATTTTGCCTTGGAAGAACTGGCCAGAGATTTAGTCACCCATCATACATGGAGTTTTTCTTGATGAATGACTGTAAACAGCATCCAGTCTCTCTCACCCCTCCTTCTCACATAGATACATGCATATGCACATGAATACCCACTCCACTCTCATATATCCATCCACACGCTTGGAAAAGTGAGCACTGTTGGAATTGTTCTGTCTCCTCTGCAGTCTTGTCCACCAACAAAACACAGCCTTTTCTGTCTCTGGGGCCCCTTGCAATGGCAATGTTCACTAGCGTTTCAGACAGCATATCAACTCGGTCAATGCTGTGATGAGTGAAGCCTGATCTCTTGTATCCAAATCTTGATTAATTTATAAAAACTGTAGCCTGTGTCCATTTTTCAGGCTTGTCTTAAATATCTGCAACTGTATATGTTCTGTGTTTTGAGGCCTTGTTCGTATTTTCAACATCTGCAGTCCATGCCATAATGGCTTGCCCAAAGGGTGGTTTTAAAATTTGCTTTTAGTATATAGATGAACTGTGATTCGTAATTCTGTGATTCATAATTCTGTGCCTCGTAATTCTGACCTGTTGAGCATATTCATCTGCCAAGATTCATTCAGTGACAGACAGGCTCACAACATTCACAAAAGAACAAACGGATGGTCCATCCTTAAGAGTTGTGGCTAGGCTTCCTCCCTTATGCCCTGGTGGCACAGGATAGGGTCAGAGTCACACTATTCCTAATGCTAGGCAGGTGAGTGGTATTCGACATTTTCATGTATCTCATAAGAGAACATAATCACTGCTCCTCTGTAAGCGGCTTGTATATTTGTGCCTTTCCTGCTCTATAAATCTCAATATCTACACTGGGGATTTTCCAAAGAATTAACCCGTAGGAGGAATCTCTGTTTTGTTGCTGCAAGGTGCATAGCATAACAATTACTCTGAAGCTGAATGCCAGCAATAACGATGCCCTGCATAGAGAGTCACACCTCACCCCTACAGTGATGGTACCCTGTGCCATGCTGGGAAGCAGTGGGGCCTTCCTTTCCTCACTGTGGACTAACCTGTTACTTCATAGCTGGCCAGTCTCACTATAAAGCAAGCCAGATGTGCAAGAAAATGGAGGATGGGTGGCATGACACCCTCCTCCCAGTCATATGGGCCTATTTCTTGGCTTACCCTCATGGAAACAAGTTAGGCATGAAGAGAAATGAAAGCCTGCTGTGAACATGTCTAGACCTTCAGTCTTTTGGACAGGGTTGGGCTTTGTGCTGTGCAAATGGCCCCTGGAAGGCAGGAGGCTACACCAGAAGCTTAGTGTTACCAAAAGACAAAAGAGATGCGTCATTATTAAAAAGGTAATTGAAGGTGAGGAGTGGCAATAAGACAATTGGAGTAGGACTGGGGAAACCAAGGTCTTTCCCTACTCAAGGAGCGTGACGCTCACTTGGTGACCATGGACCAGTGACTATCTCTCAGCCTAACTTGACTCACAGGGTTGCTATGAGGATGCAATGGGGTGGGAAGAGATGCATGTATGCTGTCCTGAGCTCCTTGAAGGAAGGGTGGAGTATAAATTAAATAAATATTAGCAAGTAAATATATGGGGAAGGGCCACAACTCAGTGGTATAATATCTGCTTTGCATGCAAAAGGTCCTGGGTTCAATCCCTGGCATCTCTAGGTAGGGCTGGGAATGTCCCCTGCCTGAAATCCTGGAGAGACGCTGCCAGTCAGTGTAGGCAGCGTTGCGCTAGATGGGCCAACTGTCTGACTTAGTATAAGGCAGATTCTTCTGTTCTCTGTGTTTCCACCATAAAAGCCTGGGGTGACATTATGAATTTCCTGGCTGGGTCTTGCCCATGTTGATCGGTTGGCCTAGATTGTTTCCCTCTTCTCTGCCAATAACCACTTAAGTCCTAATGTGTGGGGGGGGGAGGCAGAGAGGGCAGTCCTTGTAAGCATCTTGATTTACAACGCCCCAAAGAGTTGGATCCTTCTTCAACACAAAGACTTGGTGGCGTGATGGCCTTGAAGCCATTGCTACCACAACTGTATTTGCTGCAAACCGCCATCCTCTCTGATGAAACTATGCTACTCTAAGGGAACTGTTTTTCTAAAAGACTTTTACAACCTTATTAAAATTCCTGGTAAGTAAGCTATGGGAATCAGGAAGGCAGCCAGAGAGTGGCAGAATACAGAGCATGTCCTGTTGTACAAAACAGGAACTTTGGTGTTGTTTGCTTTGAAGCTCGACAGTCTGCTCTTGCTGAGCAAGAAAAATGTATGCTCTTTGCCTATGTTATAGTACTATTGCTATATTTAGTGTTCATTTATTGCAAGCAGACTAGAAATTATCTCACCTTCTCTGAAGGCTGAAATCCGTGACTTGAAAGCAGTTTCCATTGTTGCCCACTTTAGCCAGGCTCTTATCACAACACTACATCTGAAGTGTTAAAATAATAATAATAAACTACGTTTTCTTTATTTGAAGTAGTGATATGAAACAGTCCATGGTCTGGCATCGGTAGCGGTTCAGTGGCTTGAGAAACAGTGTGCTAGACATTGTACAGAGCACAGCCCAGACATGGTGGCTTATGGCCATTTTGGCAATCCGTGACACACAGAGGGAGGGAGTGTTGTTCACTCAGCAGGGAACTGCAGCCAGTCGTGGCTCTCTGACAAATGTAGGTGTATGATAGATGCATTTGCTGCATTCACACTTTATATTTTTAGGAGTGAATACTTAAAACATCGTAGGTGCACACCTAAAATTTCCTGTGTGGAGTGAGGTCTTGAAGAGACTAAATAAAATAACAGGAGTTAATGATTTGATAAATGAGCTGCCTACAAGATTTGGTGGGAATAAGAAGTTCAGCCCTGTACAAGCTCCACCCCTTTCTAATCAGGTGGTCTCAGAGGGTCATGCTGGGGGACTCTTCCTTGGATTCCTGGGAGTTGCTTTGTCAGTTCAATCCAGGCTCCACCTTATCTTCCCTATTGTTCATTGTCTTTATGAAACTGTCGAGAGACACTGGCTGAAGATTTAGAATGAAGTGTCACCAGCAAACTGACACCAGGTCTATTTTTAACAACTGTGCCACATAACATCTTGTCTGATCTGAGCAGCAGTCTCTGTTCTTTTAACCAACATTTGACAGCTGTGGTTCAATGGATGAGAGCTAATAGACTGGAAATGAATCCAGACAAGGCAGAAATGGTACTGGTCAGACATCTATTGCTCTCGTGATGTGGGTAGTCATCTGATTATTGATGGCATTTGATCGCTATTTGTTAGTCAAATAGCGATGGACATGCTTCAGGAAGCTGGTTTGTTCCTAGATGCACATGAGAGACACATTTGTCCATCTTCACCTTACTCTCTGGCTGTTGAAGTACTGGGGTTTTGTACTGTTATCCATGCTGTTGTAACATTAGACTTGACTACTCTTCATTTTGCATGGGACTGCCCCTGAAGAATGCAACAGCCAGTCTTCTAATGGGAACAGATTGCTGACTATGTGGGTGCAGTTCAGGTTAATGGTTTTAAAGCCATAGCCAGCCTGAGTCAAGCCTACTGTTATTATAATCTTTCCCCATAGGAGTCCATAGCTTTAGGAGGCTCCCAACTTCAAAGAGCTCTCCCTTCTGCTTTCCTTAAAAAAACAAAAAACAAACTATCACTGAGAGCAAACAACAAGGCCATTTTGGTTATAGCCCTTCAGAATTCTGCTCCCACAGATATTCTAGATGCTTGTCTTTATCAACTTTTAGGAAGCTGGCCAAGATTTACCTCTTCCAGCTGACTTTTGATGTCCCTCCCATATACTCTTTTGAATTGGAGAAATGGCTATTTTAAAGGGTCATTAGTAGGTGTAATGTGTTTTAATGGGTTATTGTCCCCCTATATCAACATTTAAGCTGATAATAATGTAATACATTTCCTTGCACATGTTTTTGTATCTTTCGTTTAAGTTAAGTGGTATAATAATATTCAAATAAATAAATACTCCAAACTTGGTTGCATAATATATACTGTCACTCTTCCAAAAACCTTATGTAAGATTGAACAAGGAAGTCTGCCTCTCTTCTAGGTAGTAGATTTTAAACTGCACACATTGTTCTCAGAGGGCCATGCCACACATCACACAACATCATATCTGGGTTTGCTAGTGCATGGACATTCAACAAGGAGTTGTGGCCAATCCCACTTTTCTGACAATTGGGCCTATATGAGAGATATGTTTGACACATTCATGGTTTACATTTTTAGGTGTGCCCTTCAAAGCTGAGCAGGAAGTAGCTGCCCTTTGGCTCTGTGTACAGACTGCAATCTTGGCCAGGCTAGGCTTCTGTAAGCATGGCAGGTGCCCAAACACTGGCATCTGGACTATGCCCACTTCCTCTAATATCAGAGGATAAAGAACAGCTGACAGAAGTGGTTTGGGAGGGAAGGATGGAGCACAGGAGGAAAAGCTTTGACAAACAGCAGAGGCAACCAATGGGGGATAAGTGAGGAGGCAGTTGGCTAAGTCAACCCTGACGAAGGGCTTGACTTTTACAAGCCAGACACACTGGCACCAGTGATGACATAATTCCCCCTTCTTATTTTGCCTGCCATCTATCTCCATAAGGCTGGAATTGTGCCCTCTGAGGTGCAAAGTAGGAACCTCTAGACCAGCCTTTCCCAACCAGTGTGCCTCCAGATGTTGCTGGACCACAATTCCCATCTTTCCTGACCATTGGCAATGCTGGCTGAGGCTGATGGGAGTAGTGGTCCAACAACATCTGGAGGCACACTGGTTGGGAAAGGCTGCTCTAGACCAACAGTAGCTAACTTGGTGCCCTCCAGATTTGCCGGACTACTCCCATAATCTCTGGTAATTTGCTATGCTGACTGGGACTGATGGGAGTTGTAATCCAACAACATCTGGCTACCCCTGCTCTAAACAGTAATAGGACTCCCCCCCTCCCAATTCCTGTGGTGATTTATGACATACTGTATCTCTCTAAAAGCATACTGTGTAAACAAGTCCTGATTTCCAGATATTTTTAGTCTAGGTCAGGTGTGGTGAACCGTTGGTCCTCCAGATGTTGCTGAACTACAACTCCCATTAGCCCCAGCAAGTATGGCAAATGACCAGAGATTATGGGAGTTATAGTTCAGCAACATCTGGAGGGTCAAATGTTTCCCACACTTGGCCTAGATGCCCCAAGTCAGCTATTGGCTCTTTATATCATCTTTAACTCTGCATTTGCTTGAAGGGAAGCCATAATCTAAGGTAGCATCCTCAAATATTGTGGATTTCATTCTGCCAGTTACTGAGTAGTAGGAATGGTGTAGAATATCTGCAACATTGCATTTGGTATTGAATTCTGGGATAATCCACAAGTACATCTCATCACTGAACAGGCTCACACTCTGTGTCCATTTGTGGCTGTTAGTGA
Source organism: Rhineura floridana (assembly GCF_030035675.1). Lineage (NCBI taxonomy): Eukaryota > Metazoa > Chordata > Lepidosauria > Squamata > Rhineuridae > Rhineura > Rhineura floridana. Next base: position 43,398,228 of record NC_084482.1, read on the forward strand.
CACTGTAATTTTTTTAAAATCCACACTGAGAATTATATAATTATTTATGTAATTATTTTTGTAGGCTGCTGCTGCTATATACATTACATAAATATACCACAACACAAGGCATAACGGAGAAAATTACATAATTTTTCAGAAGAAATAACAAAAAAGGGAGAACTGGGCATCATGATAACTAGCAGAACAGAATTTATAGCAGATAGGAACTGGCATCCCATCTGATGAACTGAAAAATGGAATGGAATCAGATAGTGAACCCCATCCCTACTGAGTTGTCTGGTCGTGTCTACAAAATCACTTAAGCTCATAATCAGCCTTAAATAATGAGATAACCCACACTACTTAATAAGATTAACTGCATGGCAAATGCCTTGTTGGTATCATAACCTCAGATTAAACTTGGAGCTTAAACATCTTAGATGGGGCAGGACATCCAATGACTTCATGAATTTCCTTTCATATAGTTTGTATAGAGTCAGAATGCTAACAGTGGGTTTCAACTGAAAGAAGATGCAGGATAGAATCATAGACTAGTAGAGTTGGAAGGGGTCTATAAGGCCATCGAGTCTAACTCTGCTTGATGCAGGAATCCAAATTAAGGCATACCCAACAGGTGACTATCCAGCTGCCTCTTGAATACCTCCGGTGTTTGAGAGCCCACCACCTTCCTAAGTCATCGGTTCCATTGCCATACCACTCTAACAGAGGTTTTTCCTGGTGTTCAGTCAAAATCTGGCATCAGGGATGTTCATCTTGAACAAGATATACTAAACAGGAAACAAGAATTCAGATAAACCCAGAATTACACAGAACTACACCTATTCACTTGTTACTAGTAAAGTATAAAATCTTTCTGTTTAGACATTAAATATTAGGCCTGACTTGCGTATTTATACAAGTGGCATTACACTTTATACTTATACACAACAGTCTGACTAGTGGTCCAGAACCAGCAAGCCCTCTTGTGTGCCAACAACAACTTTGCACATGTGTAGCAAGGCTTGTACCTTCTTCTGAAAGAAAGTTCCTGAGTATTGCATTTGAACATCCTTCAGACACCCTGCTGCGTTTCAGAAGCAGTGCCTTCTGTTTGTTGCTTAAAAAACAAAGGTTAAAATCCCTAGATATTTTTTTGTAGGTCACAGTTTGCTGCTCTTAAGCCTGCAGCATTTCAAGAATGTTCTTAGTTTTTTTAGACTTGTTTTTTTAATTCCTTTGTAGACTGTGTGCTGTCCAACTCCAGCACAGAAGTGCTTGCCCAGCATTTTTTTTAAAGCAAAAGTTACAGCAAGCTTATCCCAGCAGCAGCAATAGTCTAGCAGTTAGGGAAGGTGCATACTCCCACTCTGTTAGAAGGAAGTAGATCCAGCCAGTTGTGTATGTGTGTTTTAAGAGCTAAACAACAGTATAAGTATTCTCCTGCAGAAAGGATGTTATGTGTGGATAAATAGTGCACTGTTGAAAAGGGACTTGTGAAAATATATATTTGAACAAGGGCTGAAATGTTGTTGGTGCATTCTTTGAAAAATTATGATGTTGAAAGGGGCCTAAGAGCAGGGTTGGTCTGGGAACTCTCATATTATTCTTCTGGGCATTTCTTTACTAATAATGCTTAGCATTTATACAGCATATAACAAACATCCAAACTGCTTCACATGTATTATCTTGGTCATCCTTATAACAGCCCTGCGAAGTAGGCCAGTATCATTATTCCTATATTGTGGATGCAAGGCTGCAAGAGTTGTTGAAGCTGAGAAAAGAGTGGCTTGCCTAAATTAATTGCAGAGACGAGATTTGACCCTGATATTTCCTAGTGTGCACTCTGACAATGCAATCCTTTCCATGCTCACTCAAATGTAAGCCCCACTGTGTGTGTCTATTTGTTTTTATTTAATAAAATGTATATACAGTTTAATTGTATAAACCTCTACGTAGTTTCAGTGGGGCTTATTCCTAGTTAAATGAGCATAGGATTGCAGCCTTCGCCACTAAGCTATACCAATCACTTCCTGGAAAGAGAAATAGGCACCCTGTGCTAAAGTATCAGAATGAGATGCAGCATTTCCATGGGAGCCCTGTATCTGAGATCAGGAGTGGGCAACCTTTTTTTTCCCTCTTGAGAGCCATATTCCCTTGGGGACAGTAGGAGCCAATGTAATCAGGCAGTACTGTGGAACCCCTGCCCCCAACACACTAGTATTGCATAGCATTACATGGATGTCACTGGAACAAGGCAGCAGCAAGGTTGGGGGGGCTGCACAGACATACCAACAGGACCTGTGTGGACACACCACATCAGTACTCTTGCTGGTGCATCCATGCAGCTATGACCATAGTGCTATCCTACCCTTTCTCGGTTTCATCCAGGAAAGCTGCAGTGACGCTAGTGATGGAAGGGTGGCTCTGCAGGTAATCTGTTAGGTGGAACTAGAACCAAAACTGGTCATTGTTCTGCTTGCTTTCTTGCACCCTCTTCACTCCCTCCCCACCTAGCAGGTTGTGTGGGCAGCAAAAGATTACTCTAGTCTTGCCACAGGTCCGGTTTGTTTGCAGAGGGCTTTTGCTTCTGAAATTAGTCTCAGAGCTGCATAAAAATAGTCAAAGGGTCCAGATGCCCTCCTCCCCTCCCCTGCTTTAGAGGATAGCTCTAGCAGAGAAAACCATAATCACTAGACATAATTAGTGGTGTGCCTCGATTTTCATTTTTATTTATTTTTGTCTCACAGCAGTTAGCTGTCAGCTAAATTTAGACTCTCTAGTTGGTATCATGCTACAGGCATGGATTAAATGGCCCACTCGATTGTGTTTACAAAATGGGAGCAGTCCCAACAAGTACACAGACCTGGGCAAATTTGTTTTGCAACAATATTATCCTGTTTGAAAAGGTGGGCGTGCTGTGCCCCACTGGAGTCACACACGTCTCAAAGTAAAGAGGTAGGACCCTCCCAACATTCATCTATATTCATACTGGGCTGCTCATGTATAAAAGACATTGCAGCTGGTACAACTGAGAAGTTGGGGGTTAGAAGCTCTCGTGAATCACCCATCTTTATGGCACCAAACTCTCCCTTTCCATGCTGAGTAATGTGCATCTTCCCGGAGAGCAAAAGGAAGAGAAGAGTCGTTGCCTCACTTCCTCGTGCCCAAGACTGAGTCAATTCACATTATCTCAGACTCATATAATCATGAGCATTGTGTTTATGGGAAAGTGTTCAAAGGTTGTTCAGTACTTTCCACGTTGGTAGTCCATGTGCTGTTACAAGTCCAGGTACAACTGAAATCAGTCCTCAGTGCTAGTCACCCAAGGGCAATAGATTTTTGTTGGATACTGTGGGCAAAGAGAATTTCAGGTTGACAAAGTGTTTTGTAAAAATCACCCCCCTCCTTTATTCCATTTTCTGGTTTTTTATTGTATTTTTTAAAAGAATTACATGCTGCCTTTACCATTGTTGACATGTGGGCTCATTGCACCATAATATCGGAGAGTTCTCCATGGTTTACCTTAGAGCAGGACTGGGGAACCTCCATATATTCCTGGGCAAGGATGTATTCTATAGTATATAAGCTCTTCCAGTTTTTCCAGCTAAATTAAAAGGTCTCTGCCTAGGGGTTCATTCTGTGCTGTTTTTAAACCTATGCCTGGTTATTTTTGTCCTGTTTTAAAAATTATTTTAGCTGTTTTTAAGTATATGTTTTTCCATATATGTGGAAGGCCATTAACTAACTAATAACAACACCAAGGACATTAGTTAGTGGAAGCCACTAATTAACAGAGCTTGGAAAATTTACTTTTTTGAACTACAACTCCCATCAGCCCCAGCTAGCATGGCCACTGGATTGGGCTGATGGGAGTTGTAGTTCAAAAAAGTAAATTTTCCAAGCTCTGCTAATTAATTAACTAATAACAACACCAAGGAGCTTTATATACTGTGACTGAAAGGAGTACCAAGCCTGTACAGCTGGGCATAGTTTTGGGGAGAACCTGCTCTGCCTCCATGCTCCTTCAGACTTTATTTATGTATTTATTTATGAATTGTATATACCACTTGATTGTAAAAAAAACCTCCAAGTGGTTTATAAAATATATTAAAATGATTTATAAAACAGTTAAAAACAGGTAATTAAAATATTTTAAAAGAATTAAAAACGGCAACAGTCCAAAAAGAAAATTATAACCATCAGCATCTATGTATCTGGATAGGCTTGCCTAAACAAAAATGTTTTAAGCAGGCAACGAAAAGAATACAGCCTGATGTCAGTCGGCAGAGAGTTCCAAAGAGCAGGTGCTGCAACAGTAAAAGAATGATTGCTTACAAGTGCAGAACGGATATTATGTGGCACCTGTAACAGAGCCTGTTCCGCAGAACAAAGTGCTCCAGTGGGCACATATGGCATAAGGACGAAAGCTCTAGCGTCTTACCTGAATTAGTCAGAATAACGAACAACCCTTTCCCATGACTAGCAGACACAGACTTTTATTTTATGAGTAATTGTATTGCACTCCCTGGGACAGCAGCTGCCATGTTTTCCTGCTTTGTGTACCTACTTAACACGATGCAATTCTGGTCTGTGACAACAACACCAGGTCAAAGCCACGGCAATGACTCTAAGGATGTTTATTTAGATAAGCAGACTGCTCTATCTTTGGGGCAGACTGCAAAAACAATTTTAGTTGTGTACTCACTTAACTAGAAAAGCAAAGACAACCCAGAGAAGGGGGGCTGGGAAGGAATATCCGTGCTCTGGCATGTGCAACTGGCAGACTGGCATAAGCTGTGGTATAGGGAAAAAAGCTCCCGTTGGTGCCGACGAAAGAGAAAAGCCAAGATCCCCTCACATTCTGACGGCATAGTTGTGGGCCTTGGTGCAGGTCCAAGGCTGCTGGGCCAAGACACCATGGTTTGACTGCCGCTGACTACTGCAGTTGGAAGGATGCTTGTGGGAAGTGCCTTCCCCATCACTCACTCACCCATGATGCCCCCATGTGCCCCTGAAGAGCTGCTGCAGAGGGTTGGGGAAATCACCTTGAACAGGGTGAGTTGGGACATGGGCTGCCATGCTGGGAGTGAGTGAATGATACAAACCAGGGGCATTCTAAAATGAATGACAATGGCCCCTGAAATATATTGGTTCCTTCTAAATGGCCATAGAAATACATCAGATTTCAAACATTTATTTTAAACATTTTTACCCCACTCTTTAGCTGACAAAGGCTCACAGAACTGCTTATGAAGATCTAAATCAGGCTGTCCCTTCCCTCAGGTTTATAATCCAAAAAATACAAAACAGGCCTGGAAGACAGGAGAAAAACAAACTCAGCCCCTAGCTCTGAGTTACAAAGTTCTTCTGGCAACCAGCTGGATTGGACGCAGGTGTCCAGATCCTGTCTAACTCAGACCTGGGGATATCTCCTTTGAGGAAAAGGCATGGGACTCCGTGGAGAAGATCTGAGGAACTGGAAGAACCTGCAATAGTCCCAAGGCAGCCTGAAGTGCCTTGGCTCCTGGATGTTTCTCCTCTGATAACCCCTCTGAGCCATTCCTTCATCACTGATTCTCCCACAAGCCTCAAGAGCGAACCAGTGAAAAGCCAAAAGCCAGCATAGGAGTGCCCATCCAGCTGCCAAAAGGACTAATTCCAGGGGAGGAGAGAGAAAACCCAGCTGCAAACAAGGAGCCAGCCAATAACTAAGAAGAGGAGAGCTAGCAGTGAGGATGTAAGTCTCACAGGTTACATCCGCAACCTTGACAGCCAGAGTGGTGTAATGGTTAGAGTGTTGGATTATGATCTGGAAGACTAGGGTTCAAATCCTCACTCAGCCATGAAGTTTTCTGGGAGACCTTGGGCCAGTCACAGTCTCTCAGCTTAATGTACCTCACAGGGTTGTTCTGAGGTTAAAATGAAGAGGGAGGAGAACCATGTGTGCTACCTTAAGCTCCTTGGAGGAAAGGTGGGATATACATGTAATAAATAAATAAACAATATATTTGAAATGCATGTTTCCTGCAGAGTCCTGCAAACTGTAAGGCTGGAAGAAATTATAGCTCTGTGAGGGGTATCCCATGACTCTTTGGGGGAGTCTCTGCTGGGTTAATAGCTTCCCACTGGAGCTACTGCCAGTGTCCACACTTGGTGCTGGTTATAGACAACAATCAAGGAGGAGCCAAAGGTTGCTGGTCTCTCAGCAGGGCCAATGGAGGGCTCTGTCCTCCCCCTGTTGGAATGGCTGCTGCCAGGTGATAGTTGATGGAGGAAGGAGCCTGATGGAGCTGGCTCCTCGGCAGAAATGACAGAGCAACCTTCCTCTGCCATTAGAACCCAATTAAACCTAGATGGATTGGTTGCTTATGCAATGCATTTTAGGGACCATCCACAAACAGCAAAACAATATTGTCCATCCAAATGGCCATTGGAATGTACTGAGTTGTGGTGGATCTTGCATCCTGATCTATAACTCAGGATTAAAAAGAAGAACACATTGTTAATTTGTTTTCTGAATTACTATCTGCAACTATCCACCCACACCTTCCCACCTTCTGGAAGCAAGGATGGGATATACATTTCATAAAATAAATAAATACATACATAAATATTATGTTGTTCAATATAGTTTGCTGAGGTGGGAAACAGAGGATGGGAGAAGTCCCCTTCCACAAGTTTCCTTCTGCTTTTGGTACTCAGGATCCTGCCAAGCCAATATCTGGACTTTTCTTTTTTGTTTTGCTTTTATTTTTTGACATACAGTTTTCAGAAATGTAGAACTTCAGAGGGTGTTTCTTTCCCTTAACAATAACACTGGGCCGCTTCAGATAATCACAGAATCCATATCTGAATGTAATCACCTGCTATAAAGAGCAAAAACAATGCTGTGACACTCCTGCTTGGAAAAAAACAATCTTCTCCTTTTACTGTTGAGGCAGGAGTGTTCAGGGTAGTTCAAGACATGACTTACATGGATGAAATTAAATGGGCTAAATTTATCTTTGTACTTTACATCAGGACTTAGATGTCATGTATAATTACATGATACCCTCCAAATAATACCTTGTGGAGAGAAAAAGAAATACTTTTTATCTTTAGCTCAGTTGGTTTGCTGATGCTGTGCCAAGGAAAACCATATACTGCAAAACACATAATCTCTTCTTAATTATTCACTTGCATTTACTGGACTCCTTTGCAATTAATACAGCTATGAGTTTTAAGCATGCTTCTAACAGACCAATCCTATATTCCAGTTATTACATTTGAGGGCTATAGGATCTGGCAGAAGCCCTGCTTTGCGGGTGGAATGCCAAACATGCAGCTGCCATGATACCTAAGTCAGTGGAATGCTCCTAAAACAGGCCAAAGTACGGGAGCACGGGGGGGGGGAAACCACACTCACTCCATATACTATATTCCTCCTCACCACCTCACCCCAGGCAGCAGTGGAGCTTTAGAAGGAATTTCCCACCCGCTGATTTTGCCATGACAGCTCATAGGATCTGGCATAAATCTCACAGCATGCCACCGCTAGTGTATAAACCTCATAGAGGAAAGCGGCAGCCAGGGCCAGATTAAGGCAGGCTGAGGGCCTAAGCCATGTCAGGATTCAGAGGCCCCAGACTATAAAAAATGAGGGGGGGGGGAGTATATTACATTACTATAGAAAGAGTAATGGAAACCATTATATTTGCATATTTACATAGGCAAAGATGCAATGAAAAACAACTAAGTAAAATGCACTTCTTGCAAAAAGGTTAATTTGCATTATCATATACCTTATGATTTCTTAATTAGCATATATCAAACTGAAGACTTTTATAGAAACACAAGAGCAGTTAAAGAGATTAGAATTTAGTCTATGAAAGTACAATGTAGCTTGTAATGAAAAATTAAGACTTGTATTTACAGACTTGCAGTAATCCTATATACATTATATACAAGTTTTCCTGGATGAATCGGACTATCTAGACCAGTGGTTCCCAACCTTTATGAATACGAGACCCCTTTGTAAGCTCAAAAAATGTTGTGACCCCCCCTCCCACATATTAATTGTAATTTCAGTCTCTGGTAATTTAAAAAATGGTGCATGGCAAAATCACATCTCCAAATATCCCTTTCCATAAAAAGCTCCCTGCAGACAGTTAGGTGTTGCTTTCTTTTCTTAATGCAAAGATCCAATCAAATTGGGATCCCCCCCCCAATAGTCTGAAGATGTACAGTCCTGTCTCCCAACACCAGTGGTTTACAGTGTTGGGCTAAGAACCAAGTTCAAATCCCCACCCAGCCATGAAGCCCACTGGGTGACCTTGGGCCAGGCACAGTCTGTCAGCCTGACCTATCTTCACAGGATTGGTGTATGGATAAAATGGAAGGGGGGGACCATGTGCACCACCTTGAGCAACTTGGAGGAAAGATGGAATATAAATGCAATAATAATTAAATAAATAATACTTCAGCTGCAGTATGTAGAGCCCAGTCTCAGCCAACCTGCTGAGCTTTTTAAAAATCATCATCATCATCAAAAAACAACAATGTGGTAGTGGTGGGGATGCTAGATTGTGAAGACAAAAGGGTGGGTAGATTGAGGAGGGGAGTTAGTGCTTTTAGGCCTTGGGATGATCATCGGAACTGAAGACTTGGTTAGCATGCACTTGGAGAATGAGAGTGGAGCAGAAGACAGATCGGCGCACACGGACACACACAAACACACCTGACCCTCCTACAAGCATCTGCAGACGTGCATGCATTTGGGCACGTGGAAGGGGGGACACCCTAAACTGCTGCAGCATCTTGGAGAGAGAGATTGGGGTGGGTGGAGTGTAGGTGGAAGAAAGGGCAGCATTGGCACACACACACTTAGCCTCAGAGATGGGGGGTGAGCAAGTCCTGAGCTTCCTCACGGCTCCTTGTTTCCGTCTGGGTCGAAGGCGAGATCTGGGCAGCCTCGCAAATAAGAATAATTTTTAAAAGGAGATGGCAGTGAATCAGGAGCCAAGAAAGGCAGGCAGGCTGGCTGCCAAGAAGGAAGAGGGAAAGCAGCCTTTCCTTGCAGCCTTGCTTCTTTTTTTCACAAAAAGCCGTCTCCTCTTGTTCTGAGCAAGGGTGTCGTCAGCAGCAGCAGTGTGAGGAGATGGGAGTTGGTGATCCCCTCTTCTTCCTGGCAGCATCTCCCTCAGGCTCCTTTGGACTCTGCCATGTGTTCGACGCGCCTGAAAGATGCTCTGGCTCTTCAGCAAAGTCCTCCCCTCTCGTTTGGAGCAAGGGGGAGCTGTCATCTGCAGTGGCAGTGGGAAGCAGACAGCGCCCAGGTTGTGAAGACTTTTTTTTTTTAAAATTCATTTCTTTACTGTTCGTGACCCCCTCTGGATTACTTCGCGGCCCCTCTGGGTATTATGGCCCCCAGGTTGGGAACCACTGCTCTAGACCCTTTTCAATCAGGCTTCGGGCCTGGCCGTGGGACAGAGACTGCCTTGGTCGTCCTGCTTGATGACCTATGCCGGGCATCAGACACGGGGAGTGCATCCCCGTTGGTGCTGCTGGACCTCTCGGCAGCCTTCAATATGATCGACCATGGTATCCTTCTGGACCATCTAGCTGGGATGGGATTGGGAGACACTGTTTTACAGTGGCTCCGGTCCTACCTGACAGACAGGACCCAGAAAGTGGTGCTGGGAGACTACTGCTTGACCCCCTGGCTGTTGGCCTGTGGGGTACCGCAAGGTTCCATTCTGTCTCCCATGCTCTTTAACATTTATGTGAAACTGCTGGGAGAAGTCATCCAGAGATTTGGAGTGCAATGTCATCAATATGCTGATGACATCTCTCCCTACCACCTGATTGCAGGGAGGGAGTGCTCATCCTAAACCGGTGCCTGGAGGCTGTGAAGGGCTGGATGTGGGAGAGCAAAGTGAAACTTAATCCAGACAAGACAGAAGTACTGCTGGTCAAGGGAAAAACTGCACCAGGGACGGGGTTGCAACCTGTTCTGGATGGGGTTGCACTCCCTTTGAAGGAGCAGGTCTGCAGTTTGGGAGTCCTCCTGGATCCTGCCCTTCTGCTTGAATATCAGGTGGCTGCGGTAGCCAGGAGTGCTTTTGGGCAACTCAAACTGGTCTACCAGCTGCATCCATTCCTGGAGGCAGTTGACTGGGCCACAGTGACACATGCATTGGTGACATCAAGGCTTGATTACTGTAACGCACTCTATGTGGGGTTGCCTTTGAAAAAGGTTCGAAATTGCAGTTGGTTCAAAATGCATCAGCCAGAATGTTAACTGTAGCACGCGGGAGAAAGCTTTTTCAGCTGTGGCCCCCAAGCTTTGAAATACTCTACCCCAAGAAGTTTGCTCTGCTCCCTCTCTGATGGTTTTTCGGAGACTTCTGGAAACGATCTTCTTCCGGAGAGCCTTTGGGAGGGACTGAAGGTAGAGCCTGACACTGATTTTATGCCTTCTACATTAAATTTTACCTTTGTAGTCCTTTTAGTACCAATCCCTATATATATGTATATATGTGTGTGTATTGTATTTTATGTATTTTAATTGTATTTTATGTATTTTAATTTATTTTAATGTTTTTGTGATTTTACTGTTTACAATTTTATTATGTACGTGTTTGATTTTATTTTTGTAAGCCGCCCTGAGTGCCCTGTTAATAGGGTAGAAGGGAGGGGCAGAAATATTTTAAATAAATAAATAAATATTGTATACTTTTAAATAAAAATACCTTACAATTTCTTACTCAGTATATATGAAATTGAAGACTTCTAATGTGAAGGAACACATGACACAGATTAGCATTTAGTAAATGGAAGCAGCAAAGTAACCTTGAGTACGAGGTCCCTTCTCTATAGCTATAATGAAGTAACTGTCAAGTTTCAATAATTTTTTTAACTGCCCTTCAAACTGGTTCTTCATTTTTTGCTTCTGACATCCACTTTCAAAAGTTTTCTTCATTTTTTTTTTGCTTGGCCGATGATACTATAAAGGTAGTCAATAAAATGGTCTTCAGATTAATTAAGGATGGACGAGGAATTTGATTCAATGCATGTTTCAGAGCTTGGAAAAGTTACTTTTTTAAACTACAACTCCCATCAGCCCCAGCCAGCATGGCCACTGGATTGGGCTGATGGGAGTTGTAGTTCAAAAAAGTAACTTTTCCAAGCTCTGGTTTCAATCTATCAAATTTGCACTTTCCGAAACAATACGAGAACCAAAACACTGCAGTCTTCCAAAATCTGCAAGGATGCAAATTTTGCGCTACAGTTTGCCAACCAATGTTTACAAAAATGCATATCTGAGGGGAAAGTGTACATAAAATTGAATATATGGGTGAAAATAACATACAAAAATGCATTCTATTGAAATTGAAACTCTATTTTTACCCCGCCCTTTTTCCAAACTGGAACTCAGGGCGGCTTACAAATAAAACTACATGTAGTTAAAAACATACAATTAAAATACAATTAAACTATGCACAACCTTAAAACCGTAAAAGGCACTTAAAAATCTAAAAACAATTTAAAATAATACAGATAATAATATAAAACAATAAAACAAGCCTTGTAAAGCCCAATCCTAAACACCTTCTATCCCAAAAGCCTGTCGGAATAAAAAAGTCTTTACTTGCCGACGGAAGGACGGCAAGGAGGGGGCCATTTGTGCCTCCCTAGGAAGGGAGTTCCAGAACCTAGGAGCAGCTACCGACAAGGCCCTATCTCACGTCCCCACCAATCGCACTTGAAAGGGTGTTGGGACTGAGAGAAAGGTCTCTCCTGAAGATCTCAGGGCCCAGGCAGGCTCATATAGGGAGATACGGTCTGACAAATAGCCTGGACCTGGGCCATATAGGGCTTTATAGGTCAAAACCAGCACTTTGAATTGTGACCGGAAACAAACTGGCAGCCAGTGGAGCTGTTGTAACAAGGGAGTTGTATGGTCCCTGTAACCAGCCCCTGTTAATACTCTGGATGCAACTCTTTGTACCAGTTTAAGTTTCCGAACAGTCTTCAAAGGCAGCCCGACGTACAGCACGTTACAGTAGTCTAAACGGGATGTAACTAAGGCATGCATCACCATAGTCAAATCAGGCATTTCCAGGAACGGGCGCAGCTGGCACACTAGTCTTAAATGGGCAAAGGCACTCCTGGCCACAGCCAAGACCTGGGCCTCCAAGTTCAGAGCAGAGTCCAGGAGCACACCTAAACTGCGAACCTGTGTCTTCAGCACAGGCTGAATCCCTATTCCCTGATCTGCCCTTCGAATCCCTATTCCCTGATCTGCCCTTCGACTGACCAGGAGCACCTCTGTCTTGTCTGGATTTAGCTTCAATTTGTTCGCCCTCATCCAGTCCATCACTGATGCCAGGCACTGGTTCAGGACCAGGACAGCTTCCTTGGCTTTAGGTGGAAAGGAGAAATAGAGTTGGGTGTCATCCGCATACTGATGGCACCGAACCCCAAACCCCCGGACAACCTCTCCCAGCGGTTTCATATAGATGTTAAATAACATGGGGGACAAAAGTGAACTCTGAGGGACCCCATAGGTCAACGACCAAGGAGTCGAACAGGAGTCCCCCAGCACCACCTTCTGAGTTTGTCCCTCCAGAAAGGAATGGAGCCATCGTAACACGGTGCCCCCAAGTCCCATCCCAGCAAGGCGGTCCAGAAGGATACCATGGTTGATGGTATCAAAAGCCGCTGAGAGGTCCAGTAGAACTAACAGGGATGAGAAATGGCTTGCAAAAATGTGTATATTAGCCAAAACTGCCTATAAAATTGCATTTATTAGGAGAAATTCACACTAAAATGCTGAGAATTTTCATGAGGATTTAAAATCATCATCATCATCATTATACATTCCTGCAGAAATGTGGAGAATTGAATTTAAGATTGGAAAAATGAGAAACTGAAATAACCGAAATGGACGACTCTTTCCATGCCTAGACTAGATAAACAGGTCTCTTCCCCCCTGTGGTGTTGTAGTGGGTGAGTTGCATGCTGGGAGTTCTAGTTAGAGGCATGGAAGAGAGCTGGGAAGAAGAGAGGGGGCAGAGCCAGAACTGTTTAGTTTTCAGTTATTTCAGAATCCCAATTCAGTTCAGGGGAGGGCACGTAATCACTCACCAGTTCAGAACATTTGTCTGCCTGACAAGATCAGACAAATAAGTAGAAAAATTGTGCCCACAGCTCAGGGATACAGAGAATTTGCCAGCAATATCCAGGCCCAAACAAAACAACAGTGTTTTAAAATATTGACTAGAAAAATCTATGTGGCATACTTACAGTCTTAAGCAAAGGTGTTGCTATATTATTCACTAAATTATTGCAACACATACCTGTTTGCTGTTACTTAACAATGGACAGATCAATCCTATATATTAGTTCTGCTAGGGTGGGTGGCAGATATGCTGCTGCTCCAGGGGCAGAACAACTGCTGTATCCGATATATCAAAGATGGGGAATTTTTTTTTTGCCCGAGAGCCACATTTTGCCATGGGGAACCTTCTGGGGCCTCATGCCAGCGGTGGACAGGGCCAGAGGCAAAAGTGGGCAGAGCAATAATGTGAAGTTTACCTTTGTGTAGTAGGCTAGTTTCTTTCACTTATACATTTCTCTCTGTCCTCCATCTAGGCAAGCAAGAAGCATTTTGCAGAATTCAAGGGCACGTTCCAGCTGGGCCAAAACACTCAGGGAGGGTGCGAATCTGGGCTCATGAGGAAATGTGGCCTGGAGAGAGTCCTGAGGGCCAGACAGAGAAACTTGGAGGGCCACATTCCCATCCTTGCTACACAATATCTGCCTGGAAGGAGAAGGGAACGCCACATGACCAGAAAAAAACAAAAATGGTGTAAGAACGGCATAAAATTAGAGAAAATTATATATCAATATTAATATTGTATATTTATTCCAATTTTGACCTATTTTGTATATGTTTATACTTTTAAAAGTTTTTTAAAACTTATATCGCACCATTTTTGCCACTGGACAAGTCATGTAATTTCTTATCCCTGTCCAAGACACTGCAGCACTAGACTGGTTTTCCCAAAGTGTATTTCTAAATCAAATATATTTAAAGTGACTATCTGAACTATATCATCTGTCTTGATATTGTTGCTTGCTCCCTGCTAAACCAAAATCAGTGCAGCACATGTCTTGTTTCTGTTATTTGGGCTGCTTGCAGGTGTGGCCAAATTCTTCCAAGCTACACAGGAAGTGGATTGGACTGTGAAAGTCCAACCCAAATTGTTTTTGCATTTTTACAAAGTTGTAGGGCAGTCCAATATCTCAGAGAGGTCAGGACTCCTGCTCCCCTGGTGCATTCACTATAGCTGCCCAATTTCCCTGCTTTTTAAAGTTTGATAGAAAGATCTGTGGGCTATAAGTATGTTCTTAAACCACAAGGTGTTTTTATTTTTTTTGCCTATTAGTGAATTTCTCTGCTTTTTCATCCAGGAGGCAAGAAATGGGATCCTGTGCAAGTTTGCTGAGAATGAATTGATCATTTGTATGCTTATTGAGTTCAGTGGGATTTATTCCCGTGCAATCATGCTTAGGATAGGTGAAACTGATCACAGGAGAAGAGGAGAAGGTGAAGGGAGGGAGGGGTGGAGTGAGCAGGGAAGGAGAAAGAAGGAAGAGGGGAGGGGAGGAAGAAGGAAGGAAAAGGGTAGAGGAGAGAGGAGGAGAGGAAAGACAGGTCTGATTATTTGCATGTTTATTGAGTTCAATGGGATTTATTCCCATGCAATCATGCTTAGGACAGGTGAAACTGATCACAGGGAAGGAGGAGAAAGGGGGAGAAGAAAGGAGAGGGAAGGGGAGGAGAAGGAGGGGGAAGGGGAGTGGCAGGAGGGAGCGGATAGGAGGGAGGAGGAGGGAAGTGTAGGTTTGATCATTTGCATGCTTATTGAATTCAATGGCATAAACTCCCATGCAATCTTGCTTAGGTTAGGTGAAACTGACCATGGGGGAGGAGGAGAAGGAAGGAGAAAGGGAGGGGTGTTGAGGGGTGAAACAAGGGGCAGGAAAAGGGCAAGAGGGAGGAGGAGGAGAGGAGGGCAGTTTTCATCATTTGCATGCTTATTGAGTTCAGTGGGATTTACTCCTGTACAGTCATGCTTTGGATAGGGGAAACTATTATGGGGGAGGGGCAGGGAGGGGGAAAGGAGAGAAGGGGAGGGGTGGGGGAAGGGAGGGGAGAAGATTGGGTGGGTGATTACTGGGCAGAGGGAAACCCCCTTTCCTTTCCTTTCCAAAAGAAAAACATTGTGAACAATATCATTGTTTTTCTGGGTTTCCCCCGCCTTTGTATTCTACAGCAGGCACATGTAGCCTCCCATCCAAATTTAAACCAAAGTTGTCACTGGCCACATCCACACCAGACCTATATTTCACTTTAGACAGTCATGGCTCCCCCCCAAAGAATCCTGGGAAGTGTAGTTTGTGGAGGGTGCTAAGAGTTGCTAGGAGACATCCTATTCCCCTCACAGAGCTACAACCCACAGATGAGGGCCTGACTGTTAAACCACTCTGGCCACTGGTGCTTTATAGGGGAATAGGAATCTCCTAACAACTCTCAGCACCCTTCACAAGCTACACTTCCCAGGATTCTTTGGGGGAAGCCATCACTGTCTAAAGTGGAATAAATGTCTGGCATGGGTGTGGCCCCCTGATTAGCCAAACCAAGCAGCTGTGAGTCTGGGTTTTAGAACACTGACAGTTGGTTCTTACTGAGCATGCCTATGCTTATCATTGACTTCAATGTTAAATTAATTAAATTAATTAAAAATCAGCCATGCATGTTTTTAATGTTTAAACTGCAGAAGATAAACGTCAGAGTAGGGGGCAAAGTCAGCAATAGGATTACAGGTACTCTGTGAACATGACTGATTTTTAAATAATTTCAACATATTATGAGACTACTGACAGAAACAAGTCTGACAGTGTTTTACACTTTAAACTCTAGATTTTCTATGAGTGTTTTGTGTATCACCATGAAAACTTAGAGTGTTGTTAAGGAATCATTTATGAGTTCAGGACTATACGTTTTGTAAGATGTTGGTTTGGAATGAGCTTATGGGAAGCATCAGAATGGCATGGTGGGTATTTCCAATTTAACATTGTGGAATGCGAAAAATCCATGCTGGCTATACTCTTGTGGTTGTATAAACAGTCTTACATGTATAGATATTTGCTGGTGGGGAGGCAGGCTACTAAATTTTTTGTTAGGCTAGTAACTTGGGTAAATGCACTTGCAAGGCTGTATTCAGTCTTTGTTGGGTCCCCCCCCCACCAGTTTGAACTGCTTTGTCTCAGTCCAAATGTCAGGGCTTGTACATGATAGAGAGGTGCCCATGTGCAAACCATTTGAACACCTGGTAACAGGTGTGTTACTACACCTGTGTAGTATAGTGGTTAGAATGCTAGACTAGGACCTGGGAGACCAGGGTTCGAATCCCCACTTGGCCATGAAGCTCACTGAGTGACCTTGGGCCAGTCACTGCCTCTCAGCCTGACCTACCTCACGGGGTTGTTGTGGGGCTTAAATGATGAGGAGAGAGGATCATGTATACCACCTTGAGCTCCTTGGAGAAAAGATGGGCTATAAATGCAATAAATAAATAGATAAATAAATAAATAAATAGAAAATAAATTCCTGTACAAATGCTCCAATGCAAAAGATCCCAGGTTCAGTCCAGGTTTTCTGGCAGGGCTGGAAAAGGTTCCTGTCTTCAACCCTAGAGAGCTGCTGCAGTCAATGTGTAGACTCCTACGTGGAGGAAGGGCGGAATAGATAGATAGACAGACAGACAACAGACAGACAGACAGACAATACTGTGCTAGACAGATCAATATTGTATTTAGGCAGCTTCTATGTTATAAGATAGCTTCCTTAGTAAGTCCCTTGTATTTGGTATCCTCTCTCTCAGAGATCAGAGCAGCATTCAGTGGAGTGGGGTGGAGCTGTTACAGCAGGGCCGTGATGAGGTTAGGGCTGTGCAAGTGAACCAACAGAGCCAACCTGGCACTCCCTTTAATGTAGCCAGGCAGCCCCAAACTTGTTGCCACCCTCTGCTGCCATAGTCAGGTAAGCTGTGGTGACACCAGAGTCAGGAGGGTGGCTTTGTGGCTCTGCCTCACCACATGGGCTGCTACTATTTGTGTTACATGTTTCAATCTCTAAGGCAGCCTTTCCCAACCAGTGTGCCTCCAGATGTTGTTGCACCACAACTCCCATCAGCCTCAGCCAGCATTGCCAATGGTCAGGAAAGATGGGAATTGTGGTCCAACAACATCTGGAGGCACACTGGTTGGGAAAGGCTGCTAAGGTGTCAAATTCCACTATGATAAGGCATTGTACATTGTATTTGGGTTGAGGGTCCACATGTCTATACATTCTTCCTCCTCTGTAGTCGATTCCAGGACTACGTCCAAATGGTTCACCCACAGCAAGTGTTCTCACAGGTTTTAAGTAGTAAAATAATCAGATTTGTACCTGAAGCCGGTTTTTTGGGTTTCAAGATAGCACTGTGAAGTAGGCTTGCGATGCCGCAGGCTGTAAGTCTGCCCCCTGAAAGAGAAGCAAAGCAAGTAAACCAGCCAAACGAATCCCTTATTTTTAACTTCACTATTGCCACCGTATCTTTTTTATTCTTCAGCTGCCTCCACTAAACAGCCCTGGACTTTAAACTGGCCCAACCTACTTCCTATACTAGAAAGTGGTATGGCACTTAGGAGTGGTGTGAATAACAAGGCCTCACACCAATTCCCCACAAAACCCAAAACAACCACCCATGCTTTTAATTTAAGATTTAGTAAGCAGTAAGTTAAGCAGTTTTTTGGGGGGAAATGATGTTAGAAAAAAGCTATTTTTTAAATAAACAGTTATAATAAACAGAGATAAATGCATACAGTGATTTATTCTAGACTGTTTCCCTAATCAAGCCAATACCTGGCATACCTCAGTTTAGCTTCTTGTCTCTTCAGGGTCCTCGACTGGCTCTTTTCTTCTGTACCATCCAACTGTGTTCTCTAACAGTTTTCAGTGTTCCAGTTCTCTTGAAATGTTTCCGCCCTTTTTCTCTCTTGCAGCTCATCAACTCCAGCTCTTCAAGTTTAATTAACTATCGGAGCAGCAATCTGCCCTTGGGAATTAAGAACTACAACTATAGTTGACAATGAGATTTCTGACTGAAAAACACAGAAAACCATGCTGTCTGCATATCATTCCAATTTATATGTTAGACTTTTAGACAGAACAACTGTAAAACCTGGGTACATCCTTAAAGAGGCTGCGATAGGTTCTGTTAAAAAGGGAAATAGGATTGGGAAAGCAGGCAACCCTGGTTGTTGCCCTGCAGGCTTTAAATGGATTAGAGGTTGCACCACTAAGTGACTTCAAACCAGAATTAAGGGAAATGGCGGCCAAAGACAAAAGAAGATGTTGAAGTATTTGTATTCTACCCTGTCAAAAGCTTTATCAGAGCCACTTCACAGGAGTAGAAAGGGGCATTTTTGCTTTTTAGGAGCATAAATATTATTTAGACTACTGGTGACACAATCAGCCAATTGTTTATTAGGCATAAAGCCGAATCAGTTCTTGTGCACATATATACTGCTCTATACAGGTTTATAGCCTTTGGACGAGGACAGTTGTAAAAAAATGAGCATCCTGAGCTATTTATCTTTTTCTTATTTAGGTCCTTTCACTTACTTGGACTAGGACCAGGATGAAAGGGTTGTGCCTTTGGGGACCATTTAATTACACATCTCTGTGGAATATAGTGAGGGTGCCCCAAATTTTTGGGGGTACTCACTTTGTGTAATTCACCTATACCTGGCATTATCAGCCCTTATGACTTTCGTCAGTTCAGTTACTTCATCCTGTGTAAACTTTGCTTGCATTGGGAACCTGTGATTCCATTCTAGTTTCTTCAGAGGGGAATTTCACAAACAATTTAAAATGTTCTCTTACTGCAGGATCTGTAGAACTGTATAGCTTGGAGAAACTGGAATATCACATTTTTGTTCGCTTAGAAAATATACTTTGTTTACCTTGTAGTTAAAGCATGCTGTATTACTATGTATTGATAATTATTTGAGCTCTTGCATACTTTTGTATTGCAACTTATTTTGTTATATGTGTTGTGATATATTTTCATAATGATTCAGTTTATTGGAATACCAGCTAGACTGTGTATATATTTATCATTGGTTGAGTTTGTATGTATGTATAAACGCCCAAGTAAAACAAATGTACTTTGTTCTTTGACTCAGCAAGTTTAGCAAACTTCTTAGGAAATACCTCCATGATCTCTAAACTAATTTAAAAAACAGAATTTACTCAAAAGCACTGTGTGTGGTGGGACACACAAAACAGATTAATGAATTATTAATCCTTTAGTAGAAAGTAAAACATTTGTACCTTGAGCGCAAACATAGAAGGTTGGGAGGGGGGGCGACACCAAGTGGAAGCAAAAAAGAAAGTCTGCTAGAGGATTTGGCACACAGAGAGAGCTACCAGTGCTATGTTTTCTTTCTTTGTCAAGTCTCCTGTGCCATGCCGCTGTTAAAGGCAAACTTGCACAGAAAAAATTAACAGCATCAGCTTTTCAGCATGACAATCGGTGATGCCTCTCCAGCTACACTGATACTGGTCGCATAACTGTTAAAGAAACAGAGGCCTGCTAAGAAAGGGATATCAGTCATAGATTTAGCTCTCCAGCACACCATTTCTATACCCACCATTGTGGCATAACTTTATCAGGCCCTTTGTAGGCTGGGAATGCCCTCTGCAAAAAGATTTGTGAAACGGCTGCCTTCCTCCTCCTCTGTTGTATTCAATTGCCATCTAAATTCTTGCTCTCAATATATTCCATGGAACAGCTGCCTGATGAAAAATGTTCTTTATTTGGCAGGAATGGGGACCATCAACCCCAAGGGCTTCTCTCTCTGGCCTTTGGATCTCTCCCCAGGCCACATAATCTCCCTAGACACACCCCTCGCCAACTCTTGCTTTGCACCTTCTGAGAGTATTTTTTGCTTGGCTGGGATGCATCCTTGAACTCTGATAATGCTTCTTGTGTGCCTTGATGGAGGACAGAGAGGGATGTGTGAAATGAGGCTACAGTACAAAAGATAAAATTCACATTCACTGCTCTGCCCACTTTTGCCCATGGCCCTAGCAACATATCCCCTTCCTTCCCCCCGCCCACATCTATTCAAGAGGCTAATGAAACATTCTGTCCAAAAAGGTGGGATGTAGAAAAGATTCCCAAAGAAGAATGAAATCTTCAAACTGGAGCTTTATGTGGATTCTTCGCAGGGCCTCTGAGAGGAATTTTATCAGGGGGTACAAAGTTTCTTTTGGGCCCCTTCCCTTCTCCATTAGTCATTCTGTTTTTATCCACTACGGTTTTATGCCATGAGCTGTAGCCTGTAAGGTCAAAAAGGGTATGGAAGACGAGAGAGGGGTGGAGTGGAGCGCTCTGTTAATTTTCTGCATTTAAGGCTTTATGCTCTTATACTCCCTCCAAGATAAATATAAATAAATATAAATTAAATAAAAGAGGATCAGAGATAAGAAAGCACATTTGATTTGAACATCTTTGTTTATGCTACAATACAGATAAGGAGAAAGAATCACATTGAAACAAGGTAGATAAACTTACTATTTACTTTAAAAAAAGAGCTTTCCTGGCCTTTTTTTGTGAAAAATTTCGAATCACAGCATGAAAATTAATTGTTCTGGCAATGTCTGATTCAGTACTTAGTCTGGCCAAATCCACAAGACGTTCCTGAGACACTGTAGACCTTAAATAATTCTTAATTAGCTTAAGTTTGCTAAATGACCTCTCTCCAGGAACTATTGTTGCTGGAATTGTTAATAGTATTCTTAAGCTAACACAAACATTTGGAAACAGGTCACCAAGTCTGTACTCTGTTAACAAGTTCAACAGATCTAATGGCTTTAACTGTACATTTACAAAATTTGCTTTATGTACTGAGGGTAAATGTTGCATTTCTTTTCCAAAATCATCACCATTAAGGTAGGCAGGATATTGCTCTGATAAAGATAAAGCTTTTCTCTCCACATCACTTTCGGACATGGTGAGATATTTCTACAAGCAATCAAATTTTTCTGCCAACTGCTTAACAGCATTGAAGCGGACAGTTAATCCTGCTGTAGCATTGTCTACCAAAACGTAAAACACACACTTTCTGAAGTAGGCCTCTTCTGGTGTATCATCTGTGTCATTCATTTCTTCCAAGTCAGCATCAGGTGTGCTGTCGTCATGCGGCCTTGCCCTCTTGCGCCTAACTCCATCACATCTACGGGAGAGTTTTATTTCTATATTTAGGTTTGACGCAACCAATTTGGCTTCATTCCACATGCATTTCCAGTTCTTTCGAAGTTTTGTCAACTCTGTGAGGAGAGTTTCTATGTTTGCTACTTCAACATCCAGTGTGGCATCTCTAGCTTGGATGACCTTGTTCCAAATATCTATGCCAGCTAATATTTTGTACCACATGGCTGACATTAACACACAGGCAAAAGATGTCACGTATAATAAAACTCCATGGACTTCATTTCTTGTTTTGGCCGTCAAATTTAGTTCTAGGAGGTCTTCCAGTGCTAATTTAATGCCAGGCAAGTGAGCTGCAAAAGGCTTTACACATTCAACACAATCTGACCATCTTGTTTCAGACATACCATGAAGAAAACAACCAATACAGTTTTGTAATAATTCCCACCACTTAGCACTGGAACTGAACAGGTGGTACACAGTTTGAATTGTTCCGAAAAAAGGTTATTGCTTCAGGTATGCATTCAGCAGCAACATTTCCACATAAGCTGAGTGTGTGACAACCGCAAGGTGAAAAAATTGCTGTTGAGCATTGTTCTTGTATTTTTGCTTGTGCGCCGTTGTATTTTCCGGCCATATTTGCCCCATTATCGTAGCCTTGAGCTCTACAATCACTGAGAGGAATAGCATGTTCTTTCAATGTATCAGTTATCAATTGAGCAATTTCTTCCCCTCTTTTGTTGCTACAATCTGCAAACTTGAGAAATCTTTCTTGAATCTCATAATGCGTTTCTTTTAAAAGTACGTATCTCAAAAGAAATGTTGTTTGTTCAATATGGGAAGAATCCGGTGTGGAATCTACTATTATTGCAAAGTGCTTTGCAGATTGCCTCTCAAGCAAAATGTGTTGTTTCACAAGATTCGAGCATTCTGCAATAAATTCATTATGTGAGTCAGGGGACAGATAATGAACTTGAAGCCGCTCACTCCTTTTCTGTGACTCCTCTACACTTAGCACATGTTCCTGAAGGATGGGGTCCCACCTGGAGAGCAGTTCAATGAGTCCTAAAAAGTTTCCATTGTTTGAATCACCAATTTGATGGGATGAACTAGTAAATGCTAGACCAACCCAAGAAGAGTACATCAATGATGCGCTTTAAAAGGTTGTACCATTTCACAGCTTCAGTTTTGATGGACGCTTCTAAGATGATGTCAACTCCTGTCTCAGACAGCAAGCGCCTTTCTAGTTCTCGCTGAGCTAGGTAACATTCTCTGTGACTATTGCCTTTTTCATGTTTTGGGATCCTGTAGGAAAGTTTCCGCCACTTCCCATTAGAATCCCAGCCTTCAGCAGATACCAGTGCAGACTTAGACGCAGAAGTGCTAGTCTTGACTGTCCTGTGCCAAAATAATCGACATGGAAAGCAATATAAAGCTTGTTTCTGTTGACTCCAGACAAGCCAGTCTCCTACATGTAGTTCTCCATTAGTGCTTTGAAATTTCAGTATGCTTTCTGGGAACACTTGTTTGCAGCTGTCTTTTGGGAATGTTTTAGGCAGAGGGATGTGACCATTCGTAACATACTTTTCTATTTCCTTTTGAGATGGAAACTTGGTTGTGATACATCCAGTGTCAAGGCCTACATTATGATTACTCCTCTCATCTTCCAAATTCACTTCCACATGCGGCTGTATGTCTGTTTCTTTCTGTTTTCCATTTTCATTTTCTGCATCTGCCCCTTCATCAAAATACTGTGCATGATTACCCAAATCAACTGCTCCTTGTTTGGGGATGAGGTTCCCAACAGTTTCTTCTTGCTCCAATTCTGTAGGTGAGTTCAATGAAATTTATTTTGAAGCCGCACTTAATCCAAATTGAAAGAGCATTTGTTGACCCCTTTTTTCATTTTCCTCTAATTCTTTCTTGTCTTTTCTTTTCTGGGCTCCTGATTTGTAAGAATACATTTTGGAGAGATGATTTTCTCATCGTGATAGGGTTTAAAGGTTCACACTGCTTACCTTATATGAGCCCTCAAACCGCATTTTTTCCTTTCATACTAAAGGAGAAGGGTTAATCTAGCTTCCTAATGACCACGCACTCTTAAGGTCAAAGTATCTCTTCCTCTTGTTACCTTGGCCACCGAGCATGCTCAGTTTCTTCCAGAGTAAGTTTCATAAAAAATGGGAAAAAATCCTCAAGTTTGATTATTTGTATTTTCAGAATCCAACAGAAATACAAATATTTGTTTGAACAATGTTATGCTTTTTTGTACAAGTTAGGGGGGAAAGAAAAAAAAAGCACCATTTGTAGCAGGCTTGCAGAATGGGGCCAGCAGGAAATGACATAACAAAGGGAGGAAAAGGGAGCTTCCCTCCTTTGGCTCCCGGGGCCCCTTTTTGACCCCGGGCCCAGGTAAGATGTACCTCCTGCACCCCCCTCTCATGGGCCCTGATTCTTCGAGGTATTGCAGAATGTCTTGCATGTTGTTGCTTGTTCAGTCTGTTTACCCAGCAATTTTGGGAATCTCTCTTTTTTCTCCTCTCCATTTGTTTACAAGAATCAAAATAAATACAGGGAGTTAATATTTAGCCTTTTGTTCTGTTTATTTTAGGATGCTAAGTGCTGTGTTTGGGCTTAATTTTGCAGTCTGTAATTCAACAGCAATGAGTCCTGTCCCACTCATCTTATGGATGGTTGCTGTAGCCCACACTGTTCTTGCAGGACGTGGTAAGCATCTCTAATCTTTCAACAGGACCAAAAACAAAAATAAAAAGTACTTCGATATCTTAGAGACTGAAATGTAATGCAGCATGAGATTTTTTTTAGGTTATGACCTACTTTTCCTGTTTTGGGGGTGGAGAGAGGTTCAGTGATTTTTCTAATGCTTATTTTTATTGTATGCTACTTTGAGCACTGGAAAGGCACCTAATAAAATTGTTTCAATAAAAATACATATTTCATTAGATCCATGAAGACTGTGTACCCCCTTTCTCCAGGCACTGGAACACAGCAAGACAAACTATGCTTTTCTGGGACTGCCTGCACAAATGGGCAAACTCCCCCAAAAGAGTTTGCAGCCCCTTGGCTCCACCCTGTTTTTTTGTAATGCTGCACTGCAGTGAGCTGAGCCAAGGTTTAGCTTAGTGTGTCATATGAATCACAACTCAGGGTTAATCAGTGGTGTCCCAAGGGGTGGGGGTGGGGCAGCCCGCCCCGGGTGTAGCCAATAAGGGGGTGCAAGAGGGAGTAGGGTTACCAGGTGTCTGATTTTCAATGGGAGTTTCTGGTTTTCAGGGGGTCTCCTCTGGGTCTCTGGCTAATGTACCTTAATCTCTGGACTCTCTGCTTCAATTTAAAAAAATTAAGTTTCTAGATGGTCTGGTTCCCAAGATATACACCAAAACGTCAGCTGCCCCCCGCAACTATTTAATCTGTTTATTAACGGATCTGTATAGCAGCTCTTAGCAGAGCTTGGAAAATTTACTTTTTTAAACTACAACTCCCATCAGCCCCAGCCACCATGTCCACTGGATTGGGCTGATGGGAGTTGTAGTTAAAAAAAAATAACTTTCCCAAGCTGGGACTCTAATCCTGCCCTTTCAGGATTGTATCCAATAAGGGAAGCCAGGGTTGTGATTTGTTGATCCAGGCAGTGCTTGGGCTTCATTGCAACATCAGAAAATGGTGGTTTTCAGATGTTCAGTTCAGTTTCAGTAATAAGTAAGAATATGGCTTAAAGTTTTTTTTCTCTTGTGTGCCCCAGGCTGACCCTGGGCTGTTGGAGAGGGCAGTGCTTTGAAAACCTTGGCAATATGAAAGTATTTAATCCAATACTTGCTTTTAATGCTAATCCCATGTACCTGGAGTAAACCCCATTGAATTCATTAGGACTTACTTTTGAGTAGACATGGTTAGGATTGTGCTGTAAATTAATGGGACTTCTGAGTAAACATAACAAAGAATTGTGTTTGTGTTGTTAATCTTTCCCTCTCTCTCCAATCCAATTTTTAAAGCAATTAGGCAGGGTTTATCTAGGTATCACATTTTTTATTATGTAGGAAACTAATACTGATCTTTTAAAAAAATGTTCTGCAATGACCAACTGGTTTGACAATAAACTATTATACGGGGTGTATTTTTACAAGTGTGTGTGTGTGTGTATGGAGTCTTTCCAACAATCCTGTGAGGTAGGGTTGGTGATTGGAAACCAAGGCAGCTCACAATAAGAAATAAATCCCTTTAAAAACCAATAACCATAAAACAAGTATAAACAGTTGCAAAACAGCTTAAAGTGGCATGATTCTGAATTTTGGGTTGGGTGAATGAAGTTTATTTATTTTGCCAGGGCGGCAAACAAAAGCATTGAAACACTTTACAAAGCATAAAAACAGACTTTAAAATATATTAAAACAAAACTTATTTAAAAACATTTTTAAAAGCTGTGACTCCAAAAAGTATTTATGTATTTTATTTACAACAGTTATATACTGCTTTATTGTAAAAAATCTCAAAGTGGTTTACAGAAAGAATTAAAACAATAATATTATTGGCAAAAACAGTTAAAGACATGTATTGAAAAACATTCAAATTAATAAAACCAACAATGAGTTAAAAACATATTTAAAAACACAATAGCTTCTACATGCGTGGATAGGCGTGCCTAAACAAAAATGATTTTAGCAGGTGCTGAAAAGAGGCGTCTGCCTAATGTCAATAGGCAAGGAGTTCCAAAGCATAGGTGTTGCCACTTCGTTGTTGTTGTTATGTGCCTTCAAGTCAATTTTGACTTATGGCGACCCTATGAATCAGTGACCTCCAAGAGCATCTGTCGTGAACCACTCTGTTCAGATCTTGTAAGTTCAAGTCTGTGGCTTCCTTTATGGAATCAATCCATCTCTTTTTTGGTGTTCTTTTTCTACTCTCTTCTGTTTTTCTGTATTGTCTTTTCTAATGAATCATGTCTTCTCATTATGTGTCCAAAGTATGATATGTGTCCAAGTCAGAGGAAGGCAATGGTAAATCGCCTCTGAATATCTCTTACCATGAAAACCCTATGAACAAAGTATCCAAAATGCTGCCACTTTACAGGACTGATTTCTTACAAGAGCAGAACAAGTACTATGTGGCACCTATAACATGGAAAGCACAGCTTGAACTTGGCCTGGTAGCAAATCAGCAACCAATGCAGATTTCAGAGCAGAGGTATTATGTGCTGACAGGTCTCATTCATGTCAGCAATCGTGCCCCAGCATTCTGCATTAACTGAGTGGCTGCCACGCCAGGACTTTTTTAGTTTTGGTTTTCGGTTATGAATCCTGACTGGTTGTGGGATGCTAAGTTGTCTGCCTTACTTATAGGAATCTTTAACCTCACTCCCTTACATCCATAGAAGCAACAGCAGTGGTTGAATGTACTCAGTTCAACCCCCTAAAACCCACTGATGATGCACCTTGTCGGTTGCATGGCAATTTGTTTCTTGCCCAATAGTGGTAAAAGAGAATTCACATATTTGAAAGTGTGGCTGCAGTTGTTGTTCCCAAGCTGCTGCCTGTTTTCTCTCTGTCAATTATTACTCACTGGAATTGGGTTGGCTGTCAAAGTGAGTTTATAGCAGCCCACAGGGTAGACAGAAAGGGTAAGAATCTTCTTCCTTTCACTCATTTCTCAGACCTCTTTCTGAAGTGAAGGGTCAAATCTGTAAAGAAGTTTGGAGCAGCCACATTAAAAGATAAGGGCAGGGCATTCCAGGCAGCGGGTTGCCAACCCTGCTTGGATATGGATCTCTTTGCAAACGATCCCTAGTCAAGCTTTACCAACAGCACAATCCAAACTGCTCAGAAGTAAGTCCTGTTGAGTTGTATGGGGCTTAGTCCCTTAGTGCGTGCAAGTTTGCTGAGAATGGATTGATCATTTGCATGCTTATTGAGTTCAATGGGATTTACTCCCCTGAAATCATGCTTAGGATAGGGGAAACAGACCACGGGGGATGGGGAGGGGAGGAGCAGGAGGAGGAGGGAGGTGAGGGAGGGCAGAGGGGAGTAGGGGAGCAGGCAGAAGGGGGAGGGGAGAAGGACAGGTGTGATCATTTGCATGTTTATTGAGTTCAGTGGGATTGGGATTTACTCCCGTGCAATCATGGATAGGATAGGTGTAAAACTGACCAGGGGGGAGGGAGGGGGGAGTGGGCAGAGGGAGGAGGAAGAAGAAGGGAGGGGAGGAGGAAGGGAGAGTAGAGGGGAAGGAGGGGAAAGGCAGGTCTGATCATTTGCATGCTTATTGAGTTCAGTGGGATTTACTCATATGCAATCATGGTTAGAATAGCTAAGACTGACCATGGGGGAGGGGGAAGGGGAAGGGGAAGGGGAAGGAGTGGATTGGAGAGGGGCAAAGAGAGGGGGAGGGGAGGGCAGGTTTGATCATTTGCATGCTTATAGAGTTCAATGGTATTTACTCTCGTGCAATCATGCTTAAGATAGGTAAAACTGACCATGGGGGGGAGGAAGGGGAAGAGGAAGAAAGGGAAGGAGGGGATTGGAAGGGGAGGGGAAGGAAGGGGCAAAGGAAGGGGGGAAGGGGCAAGAGGGAGGGGATAGGAGGGAGGAGAAGGGAGGGTGGGTTTGATCATTTGCATACTTTTTGAGTTCAATGGGATTTGTCTGCAAGCATGTTTGGAAATGGACTGCCTTCATGTCGATCCTGACTTATGGCAATCCTATGAATAGGGTTTTCATGGTAAACGGTATTCAGAGGTGGTTTTACCATTGCCTTCCTCTGAGGCTGAGAGGCAGTGACTGGCCCAAGGTCACCCAGTGAGCTTCATGGCTGTGCGGGGATTTGAACCCTGGTGTCACAGGTTGTAGTCCAACACTGACCTGGGGGAGAGACAGGGAGGGTAGGAGGAGGGGAAGGGTAGGAGATTAGATGGGTGGGCACTGGGCAGAGGGGAAACCCCTTTCCTTTCCAAAAGGGAAACATTGTGAACAGTATTGTTGTGAGTTTGGGGGGTGGAATGGATGATCCCTGTGAGTCCCCTTCCAGCCTCTGATTTGGAATACTGTGCCTTGGGGTGAAGGGCTGGCTCTGCTGGAGTTTCTTTTGTTAAGCTAATAGAGTGGCCAGTTTGCTAATGGGTCTTTCAAGTGCCCAGCAACTGGTGAATGGGACAGGAAGATCCTTTTGTCATTTAAACTCTGCAGGAGAGCCTCCCTCCCTCCTGGCGGCTAGCAGAGGTTTGTGTTTGGAGTGTTTTGAGAGTTGTTGATAGAACGGCTGGGAACTGGAGGCAGGCAGAGAGGCTGGCTCTCTGCACGATGGCTTTAGGATGCCTCCTGTAACACTGATGGAAAAGCTGGATATTGGACTGCTGATGCCTTGAACCCCTCCATCCTAAGCTCAGGTTGGAATGTGTGTAAATAAATAAACCATATTTCATAAAGACACCACAGTCTTTGCTGACCTTCTTCCCAAAGGAAACCAAACCCTGGATGAGTGCAGGGACCCCTGAAATCTCACTGCTTGGAGAGGCGCACAACAGTATCATTGCTTTTCAGCATTTCCCTCACCTTTTTATTCTACAGCAGGCACATGTAGCCTCCCGCACAAATTTAAACCAAAGCTGTCCCTGGCCACATCCACACCAGGCCTTTATTTCACTTTGGACAGTCATAGCTTCTCTGAAAGAATCCTGGGAAGTGTAGTTAGTGAAGGGTGCTGAGAGTTGCTAGGAGACACCCTCTTCCCCACACAGAGCTTCAATCAGAGTGGCTGACTATTAAACCAGTCTGGCTGCTGGAGCTTTTTCAGCAGAATAGGAGTCCCCTCTTAGCACCCTTCACAAACTACACTTCCCAGGATTCTTTGGGGGAAAGCATGGCTGTCTTAAGTGAAATAAAGGTCTGGTGTGGGTGTGGCCCCCTGATTAGGCAAGCCAAACAGCTATGAGTCTGGCTTTTAGAACACTGACAGTTGGTTCGTACTGAGCATGCTTGACATTATCATTCAGTTCAATGCAAAATTTCTTAAATTAATTAAATTAATCGACTGCTGTTGTGTAACACCAGGTCTGTGGCACAAAAAACAACGCTCATCCATGATATGATCTTGGATGATGGATGAGAGTGCAGACCTGGTGTGTATTACGGAGACCTGGCTGGATGAGGCCTCGGCTCCTACACTCGAGGCCATGTGTCCAGCCAGTTTCCAATACGCACAGCAGCCGAGGGTTGGTAGGCGGGGAGTGGGAGTGGCAGTCATCTATCGGGGGTCCTTGGTTTTCACCAGACCCCCTCTCCATGAGACCAAGTTTGTTGACTGCATGTACTGGAGGTTGGGCCCAAAGGGCAGTTTAGGGATTCTGCTTCTGTACCGCCCACCCCGCTGCACAGCAGACTCCCTGACCGAGGTGCTCGAGGTGGTCTCGGGTGTGCGGTTGCTTTCCCCCAACCTACTGGTTTTGGGGGACTTCAATGTACACGCCGAGGCAGCCCTCATTGGAGCCCCTCGGGATTTCATGGAAACCATGGCTTCCTGGGAACTGCACCTTAGTAATATAGGGCCCACCCATGTAGCCGGTCATGCTCTTATTTATTTATTTATTTATTACATTTATTAGTCGCCCATCTGGCTGGTTGTCCAGCCACTCTGGGCGACGTACAAGATAAAAAACAATACATTAAAACGTTAAAATTTAAAACCATAACAGTAAAAACCTAACCCACCCCAAAAGCCTGCCTGAAGAGCCAGGACTTCAAGGCCCGGCGGAAGCTCATCATAGAAGGGGCATGTAGCCGGTCATGCTCTTGACCTTGTGTTTGTCTCAGGAGGGGAGGGAAGTGTTCTGAAAACGGGGGTTGTTCTTTCCAAACCCGTGTCATGGTCAGATCACTATCTGGTGAATATAGACCTCTCAATGCCACACACCCTCCGCAGGGGACAAGGACCTATTAGGATGGTCCGCCCCAGACGCCTGATGGATCCTAAAGGATTCCTGAATGCGCTGGGAGATCTGGAACTGGCTGAAGGAAGCCCGGTCGAAACCTTGGTGATGGAGTGGAACAGGGAGATCACTAGAGCAGTAGATCGGGTGGCTCCAAAACGCCCTCTCCCCCTGAATACAGCTCAGATAGCACCCTGGTATACACCACGGCTGCGGGGTCTGAGACAGGAGGTGATACGACTAGAGCGACGATGGCAGAAATCGTGCTCTGAAGACGATCGGACACTGGTTAGAGCAGCAATAGCTGCCTACCAGGTGGCAACAAAGGCAACAAAGAGGGAATTCTTTGCTGCCTCTATTGCGTCCGCAGAGTGCTGTCCCAGGAGGTTGTTCCAAGTGGTCCAAAACCTGGTCGGTCCAGTTGCTCAGGAACCCATGGAGCATTCTAAAGCCTCCTGTGACATGTTTGCTACACACTTTGCCGATAAAATCGAACACCTGAAGAACATGATTCCGTACGTCGTGGATACAGGAAGTGAGCCAGAGTCGGCCAGTTGCATTCCGGTCCGGTGGGATCAGTTTCAGCCTCTTCCCTCTGAGGAAGTGGACAAGGTGCTCTCTACTGTGAAGCCAACCACCTGTCTATTGGACCCTTGCCCCTCGTGGCTCATTATGAGCTGCAAAGAGAAACTGAGCGAAGGGATCAAGGCAATGGTAAATGCATCCTTGGAAGAGGGTGCAATACCACTAGCCCTCAAGGAGGCAGTGATAAAACCTATCTTGAAAAAGTCCTCCTTGGATCCCCAAGAGTTGAATAACTTTCGCCCAGTCTCTAATTTACCATTCTTGGGCAAGGTGATTGAGCGAGTGGTGGCCAAACAGTTACAGACACACTTGGATGAAGCAGATTATCTAGATCCATTCCAATCGGGCTTCAGGACTGGACATGGAACTGAAACAGCCTTGGTCGCCCTTGTGGATGATATGAGGAGGGCGTTAGATAGGGGAGAATATACCCTCCTCATCCTCCTGGACCTCTCAGCGGCTTTCGATACCGTCAACCACGGTATCCTTTTAGGTCACCTGGAGGGATTAGGAATAGGGGGCACTGTTTTACGGTGGCTCCGTTCCTATCTCTCAGACAGGCACCAGCGGGTGGCATTGGGGGATGAGGTTTCAGACCCTTGGCCTCTCACTTGTGGAGTGCCACAGGGTTCTATCCTCTCCCCCATGCTATTCAACATCTATGTAAAGCCGCTGGGGGCCATCATCAGGAGATTTGGGCTGCAGTGCCACCAATATGCGGATGACACTCAGCTCTATCTCTCGTTTAAATCCTCACCAGAGTTGGCTGTGGATACCATGTCCAAGTGCCTGGACTCCGTAAGTGAATGGATGGGAAGGAATAGGCTGAAGCTAAACCCCGACAAGACCGAAGTGTTGCTAGTGGGCGACAAGGGAAGATTGGGAGATATAGACCTGGTGTTCAATGGGGTAAGCTTGCCCCTGAAAGACCAGGTCCGTAGCCTTGGGGTCATTCTTGACTCCCAGCTGTCTATGGAGGCTCAGATTTCAGCTGTGAGCCGGGCAGGTTTGTATCAATTACATCTGATACGAAGGCTACAACCCTACCTTCCAGCCCATCTGCTCCCACGGGTGATACATGCTCTGGTCTCCTCTTGCTTAGACTACTGCAATGCGCTCTACGTGGGGCTACCCTTGAAAACGGTCCAGAAATTACAACTGATACAGAATGCGGCGGCTCGGTTGCTCATGAATAGCTGTTGGCGTGATCATATTACTCTGGTGTTAGTAGATCTACACTGGCTACCAGTTATTTACCGGGCCCAATTCAAGGTGTTGGTGTTGACCTTTAAAGCCCTATACGGTTTCGGCCCAGTTTATCTGAAGGAGCACCTCCAGCATCACCAATTACGCCGCCTGACGAGATCAGCCACACAAGACCTTCTCTGGGTTCCACCAGTTAAAACAGCGAGACTGGTGCGGACCAGAGAGAAGGCATTTCAATTGTGGCCCCCACCCTCTGGAATTCCCTTCCTTTCGATCTTCGCCATGCCCCCTCCCTAACAGGTTTTCGCCGGGCCTTGAAAACCTGGCTATTCAGGCAGGCCTATGGGATCTCTGGGGCGGGTTAGTTATTAATGTTGTTATTAATTGGTAGAGTGGTGCTTAGATGAATGATGGTTTTATTGATTGTATATTGTATTTTATTGTATTAATGTACGTCGCCTAGAGTGGCCGTTAATTCAGCCAGATAGGCGACTCATAAATAATTTATTATTATTATTATTATTAAAAATCAGCCAGGCATTTTTTTAACTTTTAAACTGCAGAAGATGAAGGTCAGAGTATGGGGCAAGGTCAGTAATAGGATTACAGGTACTCTGTGAACATGGCTGATTTTTAATGAATTTCAACAGGTTATGAGAACTCCGACAGAAAAAAGTCCAAAAGGGTTCTCAGGTGTTTTTCTCTCTTTTTAGACTGAGCCCTCTATTCTCTCTGACTGTTTTGTGTATTGCCATGACAATTCAGAGGGTTGTTAAGCAAGCGTTTCTGAGTTCAGGACTATAAGTTTTGTGAGGTTTTGTTTTGAAATGAGCTAATGGGAAGCATCAGAATGGCATGGGGGTATTTCAAATTTAACACTGTGGAATTATTTATTTATTATTTATTTATTATTATCTAATCCATGCTGAAAAATCCATGCTGGCTATAGTATACATCCACTCTCGTGGCTGTATAAAAAGAAAGGTGATTTAGCTCAGTGTGTTCTTACTGATAAAACCCTTCAGCCAAACACCTGGTGAATTATTCCAATCAACATGTGATTCCTCACATCTGTAGCTCATAGGCGAGTGATCTGCCTCCTTAATTTCCCAGTTTTTATTTTGGCCATATCCTCTTTCCCTCATTCCTTGGACCTCTGTGACCAGCCCTTGCTAGTGGCTATAGTTAAGCATTTATGCATTTATGTGATGAGCCAAAGGCAGAATGTGCTCTTATTTATTTTCTGTTTATATAGTTGCTTGAAAAAATTGGAGAAGCTACAGCTTTTCATGCATACAGGATTGGTTAAAGTTCTTTGTGTCTTCTAGTTTGTCCAAGACCACCTGAAATACCATTGGCTACTGTGGACATAAAGAAGGAAGAATACAACCTGGGAGAAGAAATTACATACAGTTGTAACCCTGGTTATGTTCCTCAGTCAGGCTCAAGAAGATTCACATGCCCTTTGACTGGTAGATGGCCTATCGTTACATTGAGATGTATACGTAAGTATATTCTTCCTCAGTTGTTTTTCTTTACTCACTTTTTACTCACAGTAAGAACCAATCATTTCCTGTTTCTTTGTTAATATACAAATTGATCCCTGTTTCCATCCTGGTTTTGCATACCAGATCTGTGTCTGCCTTCAGAAACCCTTCTCCTTAATGTTTGATACCTTGGATCTTCCAGATTCCCGCAGGTGCTCCCTGCATCTCCTTACCTGTCTCTACTACCTCAGCAAAAGCATGAGAATCATATCATATTGACCCCGTTCTGGAAGTAACAAGACATCATACTCATATTATGTGTTTTAGAGCTCAGCTGCACTAAGATTTTGCCACAGTGTTTTTTTCATGGACATGTAATAAGCATCTGATCTGCGTTGCCTGTATTGAAAAGAGCTGGATATACATCAGTGTAGCTACAATGTTGCAATGGGGTAAAAGATAATAGTTTAAAGCAGTGATCTTCAACTACAGCTCCCATTATCCTTGGCCATTGGCTAAGTAGTTCAACAGCACCTGGGGACCCAAGGTTGAAGAGCAGTGGTTTAAAGGAAAGTAATATTTTCATGCTTTAACTTAACCCACTACAAGATGATGTATGGATGGCAATCTCAACAAGCAGACACATTTCCTGGCACAGGTCATCCCCTTAGGTGGCAAAAGCTATGTCTATTTAACAAGGAAGGAAACTAGCTGGGAATTATCCAATACAGTGAGATTTAAAGAGGGTTTCTAAAGCAATGGTCTTTCCACTACCTCCTTTAGGCTTAGTGGGACAACTCTCTCTTGTGGGGGCAGTTTTTCACTACTCCTTCAACCAAGAAGGGAAAGACTCAAGAATACATGTGGCTGGTCTCACTTCTACATGAATCCTGTCTATATCTTCAGGCTATGCAAACTTTTAAAATATCAATATAACAAGCAGTCACCACGGCTTCATCCAACTGAATTTGTAATAACTGTGGAATCCAAGGTGGAACAAATCCAAGTGACTTTATCTGCATAGTGTTTCACAGAACAGTCACAGTGGGCCACTGAATGGTCCATTATCACCATCATCCATTTATTCTCCCTTTTAAATAGTTCCTGAGAATTGCTTTTAGCAGCTATGTAACAGGCTGAAACGCATAGTTAAAGCTCTTCTTGCAGTGATGGGAAAAGCTGTAACTGTTGGTTTGTGCCTGTCATGTAGCTGTGAAAAGCAATTTGAAGTAAAAATGTTAAAAAGGAAAACATTGAATGATCCCTAATAATGCATAATGATCCTTGCATAGAACTGGATTAAGACAAACAGTACTGAATGCCTTCCAAAATATGAGTTTGTGGTAAGATGTGACAGGAACATCTGTCGCATGGCAGGTTGTTATTTATTTATTAAATGTATATCCCACCCTTCCTCCTGAAGGAGCCCAGGGCTGCAAACAAAACAAATTAACAACAAAAAAGCATTCTAAAAACAATTAAGACATTCAGAAAACAGTTGCAACATTCCACAAAACAGTTGCAGATAAACACATTCTAAAAAATGATTGCAGAACCAGGTTGCCAGCAACAGTCTCCTTCAGCCATCAAAGTTTGAGACAGCAGGGAATATTTTCAAATGCTTCCTAAAAGTCATTAATGTTGGAGACAGACACACCTCACTGGGGAGGGCATTCAACAATGGGAAGCAACCACTGAAAAGGCCCTGTCACAGGTCAGCACCAGCTGGGCAGCCCCTGGTGGCTGCACCACCAACAAGGCCTCGCGTTCTGATTATAGGGTCTGAGATGACTGATATTTGGGAAGGCATTCTTTTAAGTATTGGGTCCCAAGCCATTTAGGGCTTAATATGCTAGTACTAACACCTTGAGTTGGGCCCAGTAGTTCACTGGCAGTCAGTGTAGCACTTTCACGACTGATGACACATGGTCCCATCAGGTTCTTCACTTACCAGCCTGTTGTTGTTGTGTGCCTTCACGTCGACTACGACTTATGGCGACCCTATGAATCAGCGACCTCCAACAGCATCTGTCATGAACCACCCTGTTCAGATCTTGTAAGTTCAGGTCTGTGGCTTCCTATATGGAATCAATCCATCTCTTGTTTGGCCTTCCTCTTTTTCTACTCTCTTCTGTTTTTCCCAGCATTATTGTCTTTTCTAGTGATTCCTGTCTTCTCATTGTGTGTCCAAGGTATGATAACCTCAGTTTCATCATTTTAGCTCCTAGTGATAGTTCTGGTTTAATTTGTTTTAACTCCCAATTATTTGTCTTTTTCGCAGTCCATGCTATCCACAAAGCTCTCCTCCAACACTACATTTCAAATGAGTTTATTTTTCTCCTATCTGCTTTTTTCACTGTCCAACTTTCACATCTATACATAGAGATCGGGAATACCATAGTCTGAATGATCCTGACTTTGGTGTTCAGTGATACATGTTTGCATTTGAGGGCCTTTTCTAGTTCTCTCATAGCTGCCCTCCCCAGTCCTAGCCTTCTTCTGATTTCTTGACTATTGTCTCCATTTTGGTTAATGACTGTGCCAAGGTATTGATAATCCTTGACAAGTTCAATGTCCTCATTGTCAACTTTAAAGTTACATAAATCTTCTGTTGTCATTACTTTGGTCTTTTTGACGTTCAGCTGTAGTCCTACTTTTGTGCTTTCCTCTTGAACTTTCATCAGCATTCGTTTCAAATCGTTACTGGTTTCTGCTAGTAGTATGGTATCGTCTGCATATCTTAAATTATTGATATTTCTCCCTCCAATTGTCACACCTCTTTCATCTTGGTCCTATCCCACTTTCTGTATGATATGTTTTGTGTATAGATTAAACACACCCTTTCCGATTGGGAACCAGTTGGTTTCTCCATATTTTGTCCTTACAGTAGCCTCTTCTCCACAATATAGGTTGTGCATCAGGACAATCAGATGCTGTGGCACCCCCATTTCTTTTAAGCATTCCATAGTTTTTCATGATCTACACAGTCAAAGGCTTTGCTGTAATCTATAAAGCACAGGCTGATTTCCTTCTGAAATTCTTTAGTTTGTTCTATTATCCAATGTATGTTTGCGATATGATTTCTTGTACCTCACCCCTTTCTAAATCCAGCTTGGGCGTCTGGCATTTCTCGCTCCATGTATGGTAAGAGCCTCTGTTGTAGAATCTTGAGCATTACTTTACTTGCATGGGATGTTAAGGCAATAGTTCAATAATTACTGCATTCCCTGGGATCCCCTTTCCTTGGAATTGGGATATATATTGAATGCTTCCAGTCTGTGGGCCATTGTTTAGTTTTCCATATTTCTTGACAAATTTTTGTCATAATTTGGACAAATTCAGTCTCAGTAGCTTGTAGCAACTCTGTGGTATGCCATCTGTTCCTCGTGATTTGTTTCTTCCACGTATTTTAAGAGGAGCTTTCACCTCACATTCTAAAATTTCTGGTTCTTCATCATATGGTTCCTCCATGAATGAATATGTCATCCTGTCATCTCTTTTATAGAGTTCTTCAGTGTATTGCTTCCATCTTCCTTTTATTTTATCTTGGTCAGTCAGTGTGTTCCCCTGTTGATTATTCAACATTCCTTGTCTTGGTTCAAATTTCCCTTTCATTTCTCTAATCTTTTGGAATAGGGCTCTTGTTCTTCGCTTTTTGTTGTCCTCTTCTATTTCTATACAATAACTATTGTAATAGTTAAGAACATAAGAAGAGCCTGCTGGATCAGGCCAGTGGCCCATCTAGTCCAGCATCCTGTTCTCACAGTGGCCAACCACGACCTGAGTGCAAGCACTCTGCCCTCCTGAGGTTTCCGGCAACTGGTTTTCAGAAGCAAGCTGCCTCTGACTAGGGTGGCAGAGCAAAGCCATCACGGCTAGTAGCCATTGATAGCCCTGTCCTCCATGAATTTGTCTAATCTTCTTTTAAAGCCATCCAAGCTGGTGGCAATTACTGCATCTTGTGGGAGCAAATTCCATAGTTTAAAATGTGCTGAGTAAAGAAGTACTTCCTTTTGTCTGTCCTGAATCTTCCAACATTCAGCTTCTTTGAATGTCCACGAGTTCTAGTATTGTGAGAGAAGGAGAAAAACATTTCTCTATCCACTTTCTCAATGCCATGCATAATTTTATACACTTCTATCATGTCTCCTCTGACCCGCCTTTTCTCTAAACTAAAAAGCCCCAAATGTTGCAACCTTTCCTCATAAGGGAGTCGCTCCATTCCTTTGTCCCTACATACTAGTCGCTGTATTGTTGCATTTAGGGTTGTGACTGTGTTTCTATCTCCTTTTGCTTTTGCTTTCCTTCTCTCTTTAACCATTTTAAGAGATTCTTCAGTCATCCATTGAGGTCTTTCTCTCTTTTTAACTAGAGGTATAGTCTTTTTGCCTTCTTCTCTGATAATGTCCCTGACTTCAGTCCATAGTTCTTTTGGTTCTCTATCAACTAAGTTTAAAGCCTCAAATCTGTTCCTTATTTGATCTTTATATACTTCTGGGATGTTATTTAAATTGTATTTTGGCATTATGATTGCTTTGTTCTTCTTCTTTAGCTTTACTCTGATTTTTGAAACAACTAGTTCATGATCTGTACCGCAGTCTGCTCCTGGTCTTGTTTTCGCAGAAAGTATGGAACTTCTCCATCTTCTGGTACCAATTATATAATCAATATGATTCCTATATTGACCACTGGTGATGTCCACGTGTACAGCTGTCATTTTGGTTGCTCAAAAAATGTGTTTGCAAGAAACAAATTACTGGCTCCACAGAATTCAATACGTCTTTCTCCTGCTTCATTTCTGTCTCTGAAGCCCCATTTCCCCACAATTCAGTGTTCTTCCCTACTTTTGCATTCCAGTTCCCCATGATTATCAGAACATCTTGTTTTGGTGTGTGATCAATTTCTTCCTGTACTTCTGCGTAAAGTCTCTCCAGTTCCTCTTCTTCTGTATTTGCCATTGGACCATAGACTTGGATGATGGTTATGTTGATAGGTTTCCCATTTAATCTCATTGATATCACTTGCTCAGACCTTGCGTTGTAACTCCCAATTGTTTTTTCTACATCACTTCTCACTATTAAAGTAACCCCATTTCTTCTTAATTTCTCATTTTCTGCATAAAATATTTTGTAGTTGCCTGATTGAAAATGTCCCATTCCCGTCCATTTTAATTCACTCACGCCAAGTATTGTAATGTTGATGCGTTCAATTTCTTGCTTGACAATTTCTAACTTTCCCTGGTTCATGCTTCTCACATTCCATGTTCCTATTGTGTGTGTCGTATAACTCCGGACTCTCCTTTCGCATCTGTGTGCATCACCCTCTGGGCTTCCTTTTGGCTTTGACCCAGCTGCGTCATTAGTCACTGTGCTACTCGTACTTTGTTCTTCCCCAGTAGCTCGGTGAGTGCCTTCTGACCTGGGGGTCTCATCTTCCAGCACTATCTCCTGTTGCATTTTGGATAATCTGTTCATAGGGTTTTCATGGTAAGAGATATTCAGAGATGGTTTACCATTGCCTTCCTCTGAGTTTGGATGCATCTTAGTCTGGTGTCTCAGCTTTGACCATTCTGCCTTGGGTGCCCCTGCTAGGAGTCTAGCCTCTTGGTCTAGACTCCTGACGCATTGCTCTTAGCTTCTTCAACACTCTTAAATCCCCTCACCACATTAAGGTGTGCATTCTGCATTAGCTTAAGGCTCCAGATAATCTTCAAGGGCAGCCCCATATACACAGCATTTCAGCAGTCAAGACATGAAGTTACCAGAACATAGACAACTGAGGCCAGTCCATCCCAGTCCAGAAACGGCCATAGATGGTGAATCAGCCTAAGCTTGGGATAAGCACTCCTAGCCAGAAATACCACTTGGGACTTGGGACGAGTTGGAATCCAGGAGTACTCACCCAGATCCCAAACCTGTTCCTTCAGGGGGAATACAACCCTCCCAAAATAGGTCATAGATCTAATTCCTGGACATGGGAACCACCCACCCACAGGGGGTCTTACCAGGATTCAACCCCAGTTTATTGGCCCCCATCTAGCCTATCATTGCCTCCAGTCATTTGTCCAACACCTTCACAGCCTCTCCTGATTCAGATGGAATGGAGAGGTAGACCAGTGTGTCATCAGCATACTGATGACATTGTGCTTTAAATCACTGCATGACAGCTCCCAACAGCTTCATATAAATGTTAAATAGCATAGGAGACAGCCCAAAAGCCATGGAGCTGAGCAACAAGCTGCATTAAACAAACCACTTAGGAACATTTGAAGATAGGGCATGGCCTTATACTTAATCAGATTATTTGTCTATTTAGCCAGTGTTGTCTGCTGGTCTCAGGAGAATGGCGATTCATACCACTTACAACTTTACCTGTTTAATGGAAGCACCAGGAATTGAACCCAGGACCTCCTACATGCAAAACATGTGCTCTACCAATGTGCTACTACCTCTACTATGTAGCATTCCACATTAGTTAGGGATTTAATGTATACTTTATGTGGCTGCTTGTTTAGGTTCATTGGCTGTTATACTATCCCTAAGTGACTCTTGTGATTAAAATATGGATCTTTTGAAATGAATTGATAACCTTTGGTCTGAAAATATTTATCTGTCTATCTAAAAATAATGAAACATTATCTTATATTAAAATAGCAAAGAAATGTTCCTACCCTGGACCTTTGAATAATGGAAAGATCCATTATACACATCTCAGCTATCAGAGCCTTGTAAGCTTTTCATGTGATGCTGGGTAAGTTGTATGGTGTTATTCTATTGAAATGAACCATTCATTTCCAACATATTTTCTAATATGCTCTCCCTGGTAAGGACAGATAGCATACAGGTAAAAAGCTACATATTGTCTCTAATGTGATGTTGTTCACCTGGTTGGTTTTTAAGAGAATTATGAATAGCTTGCTCTTTAAAGAAAGCCTGCTTCAGACCTTCATGGTCTTCAACAGGATCTTGAGAATGGTATGCTATTGTATCTGAAAATAAATAAGAGCTACTAAATTGTATTTACAACAATTATACATGTCCAAATGTCAAAACGTTTGGCAAGTGATTCTGTATCAATTCCAGTGGATGAGATTGCTCTTATTTGGCCATCTGTTGGTGTAGGAGTATGTAAGCTTCTGATTTAACACAGAATTGTTCATAACTCATTTGTAGCTTGGGTCAGAGATATCACCTTATATATTCTGGTGTTGATTGGCAGGAGAGACAATAGCCTCAAAGGTCAATCTTGGCATTCTTATAAGTACTGATAAAGCATTGAAAAGCAATAACAGCAAGGCTATATGATTATCCCCATATGGGATATCCAATAGCTGGTTTAACACCCTACCTTTAATTGATGTGGTTGTACCATTGAACAATTCCACTGTGGCTGGCTCTTACAGTACTTTGATAACGTATAAACCTTTTGCCAGTGCAGGGCAACATGGTTATGACCATGGCCTATTTTGAATTTGCATGGGCATAATCAAACAGTATCTTAGGAGTAGGGTCTTATTTGTTACCAGAGCAGCTAGCCATATTTGACTGCTTTAATGGCAATTATACAGCTAACATAATGCTGGCCCTGAGAATTTCCATTTCTGTAACTGGCTCTGCTCTTCCAGACAGACATCTCTGACATTCAGGGAAACATCAGAAAATATCTTTGTTAGAGCATTAACAGTTTGTTCAAGTGAGGAACAAAACAGTGAGGAAACACAAGTACTTACATGTAAGCATTTATATGCCTAACAAGTTTTTTTGGATTGAAGCCTAAGCTGAGGGTAAGTTCTACAATAACTATAACAACAGTGCAATCCTATGTATGTCTACTCAAAAGTAAGGCCCACTGAGTTCAGTCGGACCTCCTCCAAGGTAAGTGTGGTGCTTTAGAATTGCAGCCTAAATGCATACATACTTTTATATAAGAATGCAAATATGAAAACACCTACCATTACAGATTCCCTTTCTTGTAAGTATTTCTCTTGGCAGCTAATTATAAAACTAAACCTGGGAAAATACAGAATTTATTTATTTGTTATCATTTATAAAGCATCTAAAATATACTAAGCCCCTACCTGAAGGCTTACAATCTAAAGGACCAGATGCAAAAGAAAAAGGGATGGTGAGGAAAAAGAGAAATGAGCAAACTCAAGCAGGCATCAGTTTTAAAACTTATACAGTACTTCTTATAATGATGAGCTTACATTGAAAGAGTCTCGGGGGGAGGGGAGCCAAGTGGCAACTGCTCTCTCAAGCATGCCCTGCTGTTCACTCTTCTCTCTTTGCTGAACTTTTATACAACTTGTATATCCTGAGAATGCCCATTCTATTCAATTTATAGCGGAGGGGTGTGTCCTAATTGTAGTATTTTAAAAACATTTGTGCAAAGCATGTGTACAATTTCTAAATTATCATGGTATTCAAAACCCATATCTCATGTATGTGTGTTGTACAAATGGATTTTCAAGGCTGAATGCTAGTCATACAAACACACCCACAAAATTCAAGGTTGTTGAATCTAGACATGTTTGTTGGCTTCCAGCCATCTTGTTTTTGTTTCATTTGTCCGGAATATATTTAACCTTTTAAGTCACCCCAGCCTGAAGACTGGTAGGCCTTTAATTAGTGGAATAGGCCTTTAATTAGTGGGAGATCTTAATAATCATGTGCTCCCACCTGTGGTACATGCCCTGATCACCACTTGGCTAGACTACTGTAATGCGCTCTATGTGGGGTTACCCTTGAAAATGGTTCGGAAGTTACAATTGGTACAGAATGCAGTGGCGCGTCTGATTGCAGGCAGCTGCCGTAGAGATCACATCACTCCTGTGTTGAAGGATTTACATTGGTTACCGGTTGTGTACCAAACCCAATTCAAGGTGTTGGTTTTAACCTTTAAAACCCTATACGGTTGTGGCCCAGCCTATCTGAAGGAGCGCCTCCAGCATCGACAGGGATGCCGCTCAACAAGATCAACCTCAGAGGGCCTTCTCTGGATCCCACCAGTCAAAACAGCCAGGCTGGTGAGGGCTCGAGAGAGGGCCTTCTCAATAGTGGCCCCCGCCCTTTGGAACTCTCTCCCTAGTGACCTACGCCATGCCCCGTCTATAATGAGCTTCCGCAGAACCCTGAAGACTTGGCTTTTTAGGCGGGCGTTTGAGATGGGCTAGTTTTCTACTGTTTTTAAATTTTAATTGTTTTATATACTGTTTTATCTTGTACGTCGCCCAGAGTGGCTGGACAACCAGCCAGATGGGCGACTAACAAATTTAATAATAAATAAATAAATGTTTTGAAAAGATATTCAGGATTTGGATCAGGTAAATCTAATCAGGAAATGAGTTGTTTCACAGCTACTTGCCTCTTCTTGTGTTCTTGCTATCTGAACTTGATGAAGAGATGATGAGCTCAAGAGAGCACTCT
The DNA here is from genome assembly GCF_030035675.1 of Rhineura floridana. NCBI lineage: Eukaryota > Metazoa > Chordata > Lepidosauria > Squamata > Rhineuridae > Rhineura > Rhineura floridana. The sequence continues at coordinate 43,441,159 of NC_084482.1, forward strand.
TGATCAGTCTCAGAGATTTTAATGGGTCAGGATGGAGGAGATGACCTATTAGGCAGGTTGGTCCCAAGCCAAGAAGCATTTATTTAGTTAAAATAGTTATGAGGAACCTGCCACCCTTCAGATGTTGTTGGACTTGAACACCAATCAGTTCCAGCCAGCATGGCCAATGGCCAAGGATGCTGGATGCTGTTGTCCAATGACATCTGAAAGGCCGCTGGTTCCCCATCCTTGGATTAAAGAAATGAGAACAAGAGAGTAATTCAGTGTAAATATTAGAGCACAGGTATGACACGTTGCTGCTGGCAGTACTAGAGATCAGGCAACCAATTGCTGTAATATCAGTAAGATAAAGCTCTTGTTGACTCCCCCCTCTACATAAGATATTGCTAGTGTTGTATGCTAGATCTGTACTTGACAGTATGTGTGAAGCTTCTCATTTAACAAACATAATTAAAAATGTTTAAATAAACATTTGTAAAATGCAAAAATAATTTATTGTGATTATTCTATTGTCAGCCACTGTGGGCTCCCATTGTGGGGAAGGGTAGGATATAAACATATGTATCTAAATAAAAGATACCTACAGCTATGGTGTGGCCTCAACTAAGGTCTACAGACATGAGGGAGCAAAAGGGGATTTTATGTTATGTTATTTTAAAGACCATAGGTTTGACAGGGCATGTTCAGACTCTATGTGGGACTGGAGATAAGGACATATCTTCCTGAGTGCCAGATTTCTACTACAAATTCACTTTACAAGACCAGTTTGCTTGGTGACCATTGCTATCACGGCTGCTCTCAAGCTTAGAATAAGAATCCACACGTCAAACAGTGCATTATAATCTCCAATTCAGCCCCCAACCAATTCATATTTAGGGAGGCTTAAAGCATTTAATGGTTGGCATGTGTGGAACAGGGAATCCCTATGACAAACTTTGAGAACACTGACAGTTATTACTATAGCTATTACTCTATTAGCAGGTCTAACAGTAATTTCTGATGGAAAATTAATGGAAACCAGGATGTATCTGTGAACCCAATGTAACTACAAGGAATTCCTATTGGAGGATTTTAATTAAGCACTAGTACAAATATTGTCCAAACTGCTGTTATAGAAGTGTTTTTATTTGCAGGTATATTCTTCAAGGACATAAAACCAGCCAATGCCTGGCAGACGGACAGTGGAGTGAAAAACTACCTGAATGCCAATGTATGTTTGAGAAGTTATTAGTTTTGTATATAAAGATGCAACAGGCTGGCCAACTCATTCATGGGGGTATTCAGTTTAACTAATTTTGAAATTTTGTACACATGTAACGTAAGGCATCCTGGATAAATGTCTGAAGATGTGAGGTGGGATGTGACATTATTTGAAGGACTGCCTAAATCCCTCTCAGATTACCTAGCCCTTATTATCAGCCATGAAGGCCTTGGCTGCAGGCTTGCTGGTAAGGTTGAGGCTGGTGGTTGCAAGATATAAGACCTTCTCATTGCTGGTCCTGTCATTATGGAACTCCCTTCCACAGGAAGTGTGCTTGGGTTGCTCATTGATTGTTTTTGTATGGGCCCTAAAACCCTAGCTTGTTACACCAGCTTTTCACTGATTAATCTGAGATTGGCCCAGGTTTTAAAGCATAATTTAACGACTGCTCTGTTTTTCTGTTATATTTTCTATTTTACTGCTGGTTTTTAGATAGAATTGTTAAATATTATGTTCTTTTTATGTATGTTTATTTATTTATTTATTGCATTTGTATACCGCCCCATAGCCGAAGCTCTCTGGGTGGTTTACAACAATTAAAAAAATTAAAAACAAATATACAAATTTAAAAACACATTTTTAAAAAAAGCAATTTAAAGACACATGCTAAAATGCCTGGAAGAAGAGGAAAGTCTTGACCTGGTGCCAAAAAGATAACAGTGTTGGCGCCAAGCACACCTTGTCAGGGAGATCATTCTATAATTTGGGGGCCACCACTGAAAAGGCCCTCTCCCTTGTTGCCAGTCTCCCAGCTTTCCTTGGAGTAGGCACCCAGAGGAGGGCCTTGGAGGTTGAGCATAGTGTATGGGTGGGTTCTTGTTGGGAGAGGCATTCCATCAGGAATTGTGGTCCTAAGCCGTGTAAGGCTTTATAAGTTAAAACCAGCACCTTGAATTGAGCTCGGAAACATATAGGCAGCCAATGCAAGTGGGCCAGAAGTCCTGGGGGATGCTAAAGATTTTATCCTGGAAGTGCCTAGCAAATTCATTACAGCCAGCCTCAGATGGTTCTACCATGTTCTTGGGGCCAGAGTGTAATAGCCCCCAGACAATTCTGAAGAGCTCTGCTGGGTGGCAGATTGATGATTTCATAGTGGCAGCAAAATATTGGGTTTTTTGCTGCCCTCACTGCCCCTAAATACAGCTTACCATAGGCACTTACCAGTGTGTAATTGCATCCACCAGGAGTTCGTCTCCATCTGCACTCAAGCCGTTTCATTGCTATATTGTTTCATTGCTCTCAGCTCTGGGGTATACCATGGAGCTCTACGAGCTCTACACAGGAGCAATCATGTCAACAGCCTGGGTCATTTCTATATTCCACAGTTCAGCCAGAGTTTCAACAGGAGTGCCAGCCTTATCAGCTGGAAAACTCCCCAGAGCCCTTTGGAAACCATCCGGATCCATTAGTCTCTGGGGGTGGACCAACTTAATAGGTCCCCCACCCTTGCAGAGGGGAAAAGCCACTGTAAGTCTAAACTTCAGCAAGCAGTGATCTGTCCATGACAGAGGGACTGATGTAAGGCCCCCACATTCATATCACCATCTTGATGTCCAGCTGCAAAAACCAAGGTAAGAGTATGCCCTAGTACATGTGTTGCGCCAATGGCATATTGGGACAGTCCCATGGTTGTCATGGAAACCATGAAATCCTGAGCTGCCCCGGATAAGGTGGCCTCGGCATGGATGTTGATATCCCCCGGAACCAACAGTCTGGGGGATCGGATCTCAACAGTACACCTGAGACCACCTCTGTCAGCTCAGCTAGGGAGTCTGTTGGGCAGCAGGGTGGGCAGCACACCAACAGTATCCCGTCTGTCCCGCTGTCCCGCACAAGGTACAAACACTCCAGACCAGTACAGTAGGGCCCCGCTTCCCGGCATTCCGCTAATGTGGCAGCTTTCATTCCCTGTTTTAAAGCCGATTTTTGCGCTTTTGCGGCATTTTTGCATCATTTTTGCACGATGCGCCCCATTATACTCAATGGGGTTCCGCTTTATGGCGATTTCTGCTTTACGGTGGGTGTCCGGAACGGAACCTGCCGTATAAGCGGGGCCCACCTGTAGTCACATGAACAGGGTGCTTGCAGAGGGAGATGGAGCTCCTATACACCACAGCAACCCCCCTGCCTGACCCTCAGGTCTACCCTGATGCTGAACCAAGTACCCTGGCAGACATAGCTGGGAGACACTGACTCCTCCCTGCCCGCCCACCCAGGTCTTGGTTATACATGCCAGATCGGCTGCCTCATCCACAATTAAATCATGAGTGAGGGAGATGTTATTATGCACCGATCTGGCATTTCATTTAGGAGCAGCATCCGGAGGTCTGAGAGCTGGCTGATAGGACAACCAACACACCTGCGGGTGTGGAGAGAACCGGAACAAGGCACAGTCGTTAACTGCCTCGGCCACGTTTCCCTTATCTGGCAAGTCCTCCTCACAACGCCATATCTCCCTCTACCCGTCACTACACTAGTTGGGACCCCCTCAAGTCTCCCCGCTTGGCTCTGAGTCCTCTCTCCCAGGCACATAACTTAAGACCTGCAGGTCCCACAAAAAGCCAGGGAATCTACAAAGCAGGAGCCAACTCAGCCAGCCAGCCAGCTTATGTATCCCCTCCAGGGAAGGGACAGGTGGATGATATCAGCAACAGCTGGCTGAGTATCTGGGGGCCTGGCCTGCAAGGCATGACACCTGCAGAGCAGAAGTCCAACAGGGAGAGGGCAGTGGTGGTAGCTGAGGAGGAGGAGGAGGAGCAGCAGCACCAGCACCACCACCAGCACCACCACCACCAGCACCACCACCACCAGCACCACCACCACCAGCACCACCACCACCAGCACCACCACCACCAGCACCACCACCACCAGCACCACCACCAGCACCACCACCAGCACCACCACCAGCACCACAACCAGCACCACGCAGGCAGGCAGGCAGGCAGGCAGGCAGGCAGGCAGGCAGGCAGCAGCAAACGGCTCTCCTGGGTGATGGTGGTCCCCTTCCTCCTGCAGGGACTGGGTCATTATGTGAACAACCTTTAGAGGCCTATATGGTCCTAAAAGGTGCTGTACAAATATCTAAATTGATATTCAAAACAGGACATTCATACTCCTCAAATGGGTAAGATTTCTGCATGGACCCCAAATATGCTCTGGATCCCCCCTCCTCCGCAACCCTCCAGAGCAGATTTGGGTGGGGAGGTACATGAGAGAATGAAGAAAAGTTCAGTTCTGCTCACACAAACTTTGTTGAATCCAACCTGTGGCCTTGCATCCCCACTTCTGACAGCCATGAGCATGTACAGTTTGCATTTTATAAACCATAGCACCATCATGACTATAAGAATAAAATGTTTGCTTCTGTTGTCCTGATGCTAAACATATTTACTTGGAGATATATACCATTTTTTACACATGCGCGAGAATATATTTTAAAAATAAAAATAATAAAATGTGGATCTGCAATCATGCCCATATCTGACCAGCCACTCCTTGACTATAGTAATTTTAAAAAAGAAAAGAAAGGATGCTGTGGTGACAGCATTAGCCCTGGTGGGGCCAGCCGAGCTTGTTTGCCACTGTCCCCATAATGTAGCTCTCCAAGTGGTCATTTGGGGGGCCTCTCGGTTCTGAGGCACTTGATTTTGGCCTCGAGGTCCAGCCCTAGATGCACCATTGTTTCCAAGCATTATAATTCTTTCTCAAAGATGACTTGCAATACAGTTCTTACAACAAGAAACCAAAACTGTATTCTCTGTTGAAATTTTTGAAATGGGGAAGACAGTTATATTCTGTGCACCTTTGAAGTCTCCTCTTTAATTCCTGAATGACTACATTTGCCAGGGATCTTTACATTATCAGTAAAAAGTATTTGCTGGATTTTGGCTAAACTTGCCCAGCAAGTAAGACTCAATATAGCAACAAAAATATATAGGGAACCACAATGCACTTCAGGAAAAGTCTGCCATTTTGGTGTAAATTTGCTGTATTTTGTACTTCCATGTTTACAATACTCTTTAAGGAGATGAGTATATGTCCCCTAATATTTTATAGCCACCTTAATTTATCTTAAATAATTAAGAGCATTTTACAGGTTAGGCATATGCTCCCACATAATACTGCAGAATTAATTTCATAATAAGAAAAAGACTTATGTGTGGTATTTAGCCAAACAGGCATGAGAGTAAACTTTGTACACTGTGTGAAATAAATTTGCTTTGTTTCTTTCCTCCAGCTGTCATTTGTCCTCCACCTCCAGTATCTCCATTTGGAGCCCTTTTTTACCTTAGACTTAAGCCAGGAAACATACTAGTCTTCCAAGATGTAGTCAAGTTTGAGTGTTTATCACCTCTTGCTCTGTTTGGAAATGAAACAGCCAAGTGTCTTGCCAATGGGAGCTGGAGTGCACTACCAGAATGCCGATGTAAGTCCTATAAATACTGTGCCGCTATTTTTAAGATAGCTTAGGTGAGTACGCTGTCCCTGATTTGTCCTCAAAATCCTGACCTGGTAGTATTTCAGCGCCATGTTAACTTTGAAATCAGGACATAAAATCACTTTTCTGAGGTGGCCTCTACACCCTAGCAATGTACTATCTCATTAAGACTTCTTCTTTTTTTTCTAACACAGCTGTACAGTGTCCGCATCCAGTACAAGTAGAAAATGGATATATAAACTTGGCTGTTCGCAGAACTTATCAATATAATGAGAATGTGACATATGGTTGTTATCCTCCATATGTGCTCGATGGACCTGCAGTATCCAAGTGTGATAAAACAGGCAACTGGTCAATAAAACCAACTTGCAGAGGTATAACTTAGCATCTGATATATCTGACCATACACTGGCTCCCCTCCTTTTTAAGTGATAACTTTGTATCATAAAGTTCATTTATTTATTAATCTATTACATTTATATACTGCTCTTCCTCCCAAAGGGAGCCCAGGGCAGAAGAAAGCAAGTGATAAAATACTAAAAATATCTTTTTAAAAAACCTTTAATTTAAAAAAAAAAAAACAATTCCAGTGTGGATGCAGACTGGGATAAGGTATTTACTTAAAAGACTTGTTTAAAGAGGAAGGTCTTTAGTAGGCACCAAAAAGAAAACAGAGACAGTGGCTGCCTAATATTTAAGGGGAGGGAATTCCAAACGGTAGGTACGACAACACTAAAGGTTGGCTTCCTATGGTGTGGAACAACCTGTTATATAAGGGGTGGGACTATCTTTCAGGTATCCTGATCTCAAGCTGTATAGGGCTTTTTACATCAAAACTAGCACCTTTAACATAGCCCAGTAGCTGATTGGCAGCCAGAGCAATTCTTTCAGCAGCAGGGTAACATGTTGGAGATATCCTGCTCAAATGAGCAGCCACAATTTGCACCAGCTGCAGCTTCTGGACCAACCTTAAGGGCAGCCCCACATGGTGCACATTGCAGTAATCCATCCTAGAGGTTATCAGCTCATGGACGACAGTGGTCAGGCTATCCTGGTCCAGAAACAGCTGCAGCTGTCTTACCAGCCAAAGCTGGTAAAAGGTGCTCCTAGCCACTGAGGTCACCTGGGCCTTTGGCAACAAAGATGGATGTACGACCACATCCAAAGCAGGCAACTGACCAATTATCTGAACTTGGGAACCACCAACCCACAGTGCCTCCATCTTGCTAGGATTCAAACTCAGTTTATTGGCCCTCATCCAGCCCACCACTAAATCCAGGCACTGGTCCAGGGCTTGCGCACTTCTCCTGATTCAGATATTACCATGAAATAGAGAAACAGAACTGCTGACCTATTGCCCCAACTCTCCTAATGAATGCTCTCAAAGGCTTCATATTCTGTAGATGTGAAACAGCATTGGGGACAATATGTGGCACCCCACAGCACAACTGTCAGGAGACTGAAAGATTATCACCCAATGCTATTCTCGAAACTGATCCTGGACATAGGATCAGAGCCACTGTAAAACAGTGCCTCTGGTACTCATCTCACCAAGTCAGCTCAGAAGGATACTATGGTAATGGTATCAAAAGCTACTGAGAGATCAAGTAAGAATAACAGAGTCATACCCTACCTGTCCTTCTCCCAATAAAGGTCATCCATTAAGGCAGCCAAGGCCAATTCAGTCCCATAACCAGGCCTGAACCCAGACTGAAGTGGTTAAAGATAATATGTTTCATCTAAGAGTACTTTAATTGTTGCACCACAACCCTCTCAGTCACCTTCCCTAGAAAAGGGGTACAGGCAGGTCCTGCTTTACAGCGTTTCACCTTTCAGCGTTGCGGTAATGCGGCGGCTTTCAATTCTGGAAAGTCCCCGCTTTAAGGCACTTGTTCCGCTTTTATGGCTTTTTTTTTGTTGCGCACCATTTTTGCGCAACACACGCCATTATTTTCAATGGGTTCCACTTTTCGGCGGCAGTCTGGAACAGAACCTGCTGTATAAACGCGGCCTGCCTGTATTTGCAGTAGTTGTCACAAACCAATGGGTTCAGGGCAGCCTTTTTTAGGAGTGGGGTTAAATCATTGCAACTTTCAGGGTAGCAGGGACCACTTGCTCCTGCAAAGACGCACTGACCATGCCCTAGATCTACTTGGCATACCCCCTTGGCAAGCTTTCAGAAACTGAGAAGAGCTGAGAATAAATGTTGCTGGCTGCATTGTTGCAAGCACCTTGTCCATGTCATTAGGCCACATCAACTGAAACTGATCCCAAGAAGTTACAGCAAATGTTGCACTGGACACCTCACTGGGGACTACAGTAGATGTGGAGGGGGCATCAAGACTGCTACGGAAGCAAGCAACTTTACCCTCAAAGTGCCTTGCAAACAATTTACAGTGGGTTTCTGAAGGGTCTAAAAGTCCATTTCCTGGAGTTGATGTTCTCAGTCCCTGGAAAATATGAGAAAGCTCCCCTGGATGGCTGCTTGAGGATGAGATGGAAGCAGAGAAGTGGGCCTTCTCTGCTGCCCTCACCACTACATAGTGGGCACTTTCATGCAATCTTGATGACTTTAATATTAAAGTCAAGCAGGTGTGAAATAATGAATAAACATTGAATATAAAGACGATCCAGAGTTTATTGTGCTGTATTTGAACTGACCAGCTGTGAGCTCATAACCAGTAGTGTAGTGGCAAATTCAGAAGTGAAGGGTCCCTTTGTGATAGTCACACTACTCCCCCTCGCAGCCACACCTCCTTTTCCACTTTCCCTTGTCTTCCTTGCTGTCCATGTCCTCTGCATCCACACTCTACTATAACAGGCTCTACTAGGAGCCAATCTGCATGAAAAGAGAGGCTGAGTGTTAGCTACTGAGAAGAGTCTTCTCAGTGGCTGACTCACCTCCTTTTACTCTGATTGACTCCTAGTAGAGTCTGGCTGCGACCCTACCCCCCACAAATAAAGGGTCAATGACCCCAGATGACTACACCTCTGTTCATACCCTTGGACAGTCTGAATAGATACCCAATATGATTACCCTTCCATGTTGTTAGGTATACCTTCCTTAGCTATAACTATTTCAAGGTACAAAGTAAACACATCATGGCTGCAGTCTAGGCAAAGCTCATTGTGATTAATGTTGCCCCATTGTTTTCTTAGAAACATTTATCTGGATTGGAACCCTTTAAACTAAACATATTACATGTATATTTATAACGGTAAATAAGAATTATGTATCATTATAACAGGTGGAATCTCACAGTTTTCAGTAGTAAACAGACATCACTTCTTGTGAATGATCAGCTGCTTAAGAACATACAAACCATGCTAGAAGGGTAGAACACTTTTGGCATTGCAGATGGTAACACAAGTAAGAATTCAGATTAACATGTTGCTATGGAAAATCCATTGATTAGGCTCCATCAGACCAATTTTACTTGGATTATTAATAAAGTCATTGGCTTGAATAATGCTGTTAACATTTGCCCCATAGTACATTTGTATTATCTGACTAATCAAAAAATGCTTGATTGTTCAGCCATGTTATTTGCATCCTGCCCCTGCCCCTTGCAGCACCATGTACAATACCAGTTAAAAGAGCTACAGTATTATACAATGAGCAGAAAGTAAAGCTGCAAGACCATTTCAGGGATGGAATACAACATGCTGAGACCATCTGGTTTTTCTGCAAAAATAAAGAACATCACTGTAGTTATACTGTACCTGCTCAATGTAAAGATGGCACTCTTTCAGTCCCTCCCTGTTTCAAAGGTATGACCAAGGTTTTCTTGTTTGGTAAATATACCATGTGAAATTCTTTTTCCATGTTAACCTGAAGCCAAAATACTTGGCTAATTTCATATTTCAAAGGGAAGTGCAAGAGGCCCTCTAATGTTGTGTTTATTTACATGCTGTGATGGAAGGTATATTGGGTTGTAGTGATGTCTCAGAAGGTTTGGTCTGATGAAAAAGATTCCAAATTCCAAATAAAACAGCCACAGTCACCTTGTGCCCAGTGCTTTTGGATGAGACTGAAGCCCTGATGTCTGTTGTGACATGGAGAGGGATTGTGGCTTTTTGGAACATGTGCAATCCATACTACAATACAAACAAGCCCAACTTTTCTGTCCCCACATCTCCTAAACAGCCTGGGAATAGACGAAAACATTATTAGTGAATCTGATACTGGTTTTAGCCTACAGTACTGACCTGATGGACCTGTGCTGTAGATCTTTTTTGTATTTAACAGAACCAGTGTTAAGGGTTGCTATGGTTGGGCATGGCACATGCTGAGGCTCCACATCTTTGCAGGGTTATGCCACTGACAAAAGCCCCATGGAGGGGGTCTAGACTGAGGCCTCCCCCAAAATGTGGACCTGACCCTGCTTTTTTAAAAAAACAAGTCTATTGCACAGAGGTTGCCAGACAGAAAAAAACAGACTTTGTAGTGAATTAAAGTGATTTGCTTGATATGGTGACAGTCATCAAATTTAGCAGCATGATTAAGAATCTAATTAAGTCAAAACAAAGAAAGATGAATACATTTGCCCTGAGCTCAGAGTGCAACAAACTAGTCTATGAATGGGGTGCCTCCTCTTCTGCCGCCTTCCACAGTGGCTAGCACTCAAGTCTATACCGATTATTTCGGTTGTGCCCACATTCTGAGAGACAAACCCCATTCTTGCCTGGCACAGAGCTTGATATGTGGCATAAGAGAGGAATTTAGGTTACATAAGCTAATGTTTTTTTCTAAATTGACTTCATGAACACAGGCTGATTTATTTCACTTCAAGGTTGATATTAGAGATGGCAAGTCCTTTAGACCAAGTACACAGACAAAGGAAAGCCTGAAATTGTATATAAACAAATTCAGATGGCAAACACACACACACACACACACACACACTTCTGTATCAAGGGTTTGTATCCAACATTGGTTCTGCAAGCCAACTTCTCCTTGGACAATCCCTCCCCCAGCAGCTTCTCCAGAGGGTTGGGAGAACCTACCAAGCATTGTAGGTTTGGGGCTGCAGTGGGAAGTGGAACTGACAGAAACTGGAAACCTTGCATGAGCAGCACTAGAGTCCTATGCCTGATTTTGGGCAATTCCTTCCTTATTTGCTGGGGGAGAGTGCATGGGGCTGCAAATGGGAGGAGAGGCAGAAAAATTGGCTGTGGAAGCTGCTGTTGCCTAAGCAGGATTGGATGCATCCCAATAATATACAATTTATTCAGAATTATTAAACTTTAATAATTTGCATTTGATATAGTTTTATTTGGGGAAAAGATAAATGCCACTATATTATGACTTTCTTCTGTTAATATACTAAGCTGCTTCGCCTTTGTATGGCCTGGGTTGATGTTCAGTGTGCTGCTGAACGGCACACACAGTTTACCATTTAATGACACCTTGTACTCATTCCTAGTTTATAGGGTATGAATGCAAGTGTAACATAGTTTGAGAAATGAGTATCTCACCTAAATGTTTAACTTTTTTTAAATAGAACGTGGATGGTTTTCATCCTTGGTGAAAACAGATGTAGCAGATCTGACACCGTGTGAGAGCATCAATTGAAGAGATAACTCCATGTGTTAAAAAAATATGGATGTGAATAGAACACCAGAGTTCCTGATAGACAACACCCACCTGCAATGCAAGAATAGCTCTACCAGCATATTCTGAACTGCCATTTTACAGTAGCTTTCAGTCAAAACTGCATTTAAGCTACATTATCTCTTGTTCATTTTTTCCTCATATGTTTAAAGAAACAAAGTTTCAGCCTGCTTACAGGATATAAACATGTAGGAGTTAATATACTGTTGAAGTAGTATTACCAAAGATGCACGAACTAGCAATGATATATTGCTCTTTTGATGTGATCAGTCTTCTCTTTGTCAATGTTTATGCAAATCAGTTTCAGCTTTGGTGTAACTGCACAATATTGTATTGAGCATAACATCATTTTCTTGGTGAAAATTTTGTTAATTTGTAGTATTTAGATTCTTGAATGTAAACTTGCTAAATGTAAGAGAATTGAGGTATCCCGGTTGCCCATTTCATTACATAAATAATCTCTACTTTGTAAAGTAGTCTGACAATACTAATAGTGAGAATTGTTTTTGAAATTAACTAATGTGACATTAATAAAGCAATTAGGAACAGATTGGCTTGAGTGACCTACCAAACTGTCATATAAGCCAACTTATAGAGTTGGAAAAGGTTCAAAAGAGGGCAACCAGAATGATCAAGGGGATGGAGCGACTCCCTTACGAGGAAAGGTTGCAGCATTTGGGGCTTTTTAGTTTAGAGGAAAGGCGGGTCAGAGGAGACATGATAGAAATGTATAAAATTATGCATGGCATTGAGAAAGTGGATAGAGAAAAGTTCTTCTCCCTCTCTCATAATACTAGAACTTGTGGACATTCAAAGAAGCTGAATGTTGGAAGATTCAGGACAGACAAAAGGAAGTACTTCTTTACTCAGCGCATAGTCAAACTATGGAATTTGCTCCCACAAGATGCAGTAATTGCCACCAGCTTGGATGGCTTTAAAAGAAGATTAGACAAATTCATGGAGGACAGGGCTATCAATGGCTACTAGCTATGATGGCTGTGCTCTGCCACCCTAGTCAGAGGCAGCATGCTTCTGAAAACCATTTGCAGGAAGCCTCAGGAGGGGAGAGTGTTCTTGCACTCGGGTCCTGCTTGCGGGCTTCCCCCAGGCACCTGGTTGGCCACTGTGAGTACAGGATGCTGGACTAGATGGGCCACTGGCCTGATCCAGCAAGCTCTTCTTATGTTCTTAAGCCTAATTTTTCTTAATGCAGATCACATGAAGAACCACCATTAAAGCATCCCAAATTATTGGCATCTGACATGTGAAGCATTAAAATGTATGAACACCCATGGCATGACAACAGCTCAACCAATGATAGAGGCAGGGGGACATTTCAAACTGTTTTGGACTATTATAGTTTACTATACACTAATACCGAAAATGGTTCTAGTAGTTTTTAGAAATAATTGTTTATTAGCACATCCTACAGCCATGTATTACCAAGGTGTATGAAGTTATCCTTATGTAACGTCTGTGGATACCATCAAGAAAATAAATCTGAATTTTGCCTTACCACATAAATTATCATGCATAAAATCATAGAAATTCTCATAAAAAACCCAACCTGCTATGCATCTAGTATCTCTGCTGGTAAGAAAACTCATTAGGACATTTTTTTATTTTAATGGGTGGTTTGTCATGTGTTTGGGTGAGGACTATAGTTCAGTGGTAGATCAGCAGCTTTGCATGCAAAAGGTACCACGTCCAGTCCTTGGCATCACAAAGATGGAAGATTCAGGACAGACAAAAGGAAGTACTTCTTTACTCAGCGCATAGTTAAACTATGGAATTTGCTCCCACAAGACGCAGTAATGGCCACCAGCTTGGATGGCTTTAAAAGAAGATTAGACAAATCCATGGAGGACAGGGCTATCAATGGCTACTAGCCGTGATGGCTGTGCTCTGCCACCCCATTCAGAGGCAACATGCTTCTGAAAACCAGTTGCCGGAAGCCTCAGGAGGGGAGAGTGTTCTTGCACTCGGGTCCTGCTTGCGGGCTTCCCCCAGGCACCTGGTTGGCCACTGTGAGAACAGGATGCTGGACTAGATGGGCCACTGGCCTGATCCAGCAGGCTCGTCTTATGTTCTTAAGGTCAAGCTGGGAATGTCCCATCTGATCCTGGAGAGCTGCTACCAGTTAGTGTGAACAATACTGAGCTAGATGGACTAATGGATTGATTGGGGATAAGGCAGCTTGTTATGTTCCTTATGACTTAGTGTCGCCACACTCCTACTTCTGTTTCTTACCTGAACCCAACCTTGCTTTTTTGTTCCTATAAAATGAAAGACACCTATTTTCACTGACTGCTGCATGTCCAAATTTCAACAAACAACCGAAGAGCTGTTCTTTCAAGATCTCCACATGGATCTTGTGAAGGATTACCTTGGGAGACTGTAATCACATGACATACATAGGGCTTTAAAAAAATGAGGCAGAGATCATAGATTCAGTATTGCTGCTGCATTTATTTGGGTGAGGGGAATGTGTGGTTGTGCCGTTAGTGCTTATTACAGGGCATTTCTGGTTTATCAAATATTACCACTTAATCCTGACCCCACTGCGTCAAAGAGCAGATCAATATAGCTAAGTAAACATAACTCTTATGCAAGACCTCATAAAAAACAAGCAAATGTAAATAGATATCACCCACCCTCACCCAACCCGCAAGTATAAGTCACCATTTTGGCTATTGCGAACAAAGGCCTGGTAATGTTTGCTCTTGCATACTTAGTGATTTTTTTTAAAGTGTATATGCACAGGAATAGAAATATATATGCACATTCCCAGAGCAGAAAAATGTAAAGGAGGATTTATTGAGGGGATGAACAAAAACAGAGAAATAAACCCACAGTCCAGACACATAACATCAAATTTTGCCCATAGGTGTGGATGCAAGCAGTGAGATAAGCAACGAATGTCCATGACTAAAAATCCCAGCGTGTGGAAGCTAAGGTGCCAATAACGGCCACCACAAAATCAGATCTGAATGACCCATTCGTGATATAAAGCACAAAGGTACCACAAGTACCTTGCTTTTCTAGCATGATTGCGGAAATGGAAGAATCATCAGTTTAAGGACCACTTCATTCCACATGAGATTCCTGGAACCATGCATTCATCAACAGAGATCACCTTTCATGCCCCTTTGCCTTTTGAAATTAGACAGGTGGGTGCCTTGGAAAAGGTGTTCTTAATTCAGACATGCCATATATAGAATACCCTGCCCTAGAAACATCATCAGTTTAAGGACCACTTCATTCCACGAGATTCCTGGAACCATGCATTCATCTACAGAGATCACCTTTCATGCCCCTTTGCCTTTTGAAATTAGACAGGTGGGCGCCTTGGAAAAGGGCTTCTTAATTCAGACATGCCATATATAGAATACCCTGCCCTAGAAACGTCCACCTAATAACCAACTTGGTATCTTCCCTCTTAGCCAAGCAAATACTTTTATTTACCTTGGCCTTCTAGTATGCTATTAGAGCTCATACGAATTGTGTTATTGCTCCACCTAGGTTTTATCATTGGCATGCTCCTGTCCTCTCCTTTTGATTTTCAGTTATTGAGTTTTATTGTATCTCTTATTTTAGTTGTATGAACCAACAATATTTTAATCCAAGGGCAACAAAGAAAGAAGTAAAGTAAGAGGAACATCAACAAAGATACAAAAATGTGATTATCTACCTTTGGAGATTTCAGGTGTTGCCACCATTCACCATATACTCAGAGGTACGTTACCAAATTCTTCCAAGCTACACAGGAAGTGGATTGGCTGCAGGGTTGAGACTGTGCTGGGACCATCAAGGGGCAAGCATTTCCACCTGTCTTGCCCCATCCCTCTGCCTGGGCCTTGTCAGGAGGAGCTGCAGACTGAGACTGTGCTGGGACCATCAAGGGGGAAGCATTTCTACCTGTCTTGCCCCACCCCTCTGCCTGGGTCTTGTCAGGAGGAGCTGCAGACTGAGACTGTGCTGCTGCAGGGATAAGACTGCGCTGGGACCATCAAGGGGCAAGCATTTCTACCTGTCTTGCCCCACCCCTCTGCCTGGGCTTTGTCAGGAGGAGCTGCAGACTGAGACTGTGCTGCTGCAGGGATGAGACTGTGCTGGGACCATCAAGGGGCAAGCATTTCCACCTGTCTTGCCCCACCCCTCTGCCTGGGCCTTATCAGGAAGAGCTGCAGGCTGAGACATGCTGCTGCAGGGATGGGACTGCGCTGGGACCATCAAGGGGCATGCTTTTCCACCTGCTTTGCCCCCCACCCCTGCTCTTAGTGATGTTTTTCTGTGGCCTGCCCTTTACCAGGAAAATGAATGCTTTTGGTTTGCTGCTCCTGTTTTTTTTAGAGATGTTAGGACTTTGTTAGTTTGATTTTTTTTTTGTAAATTGCATTGTTTTTATTTGTATTTTGTATTTTTATTTGTGTGTAAACCACCTTGGGGGCCTATTTGGCTGAAAGGCAGCCTAGAAATAAAATGTAACATAACAGTGGACTGTGAAAGACCAACCCAAATTGTGTTTGCAATTTTCCAAATTTGTAGGGCGCTACAATATGTCAGAGAAGAGGTCAGGTCTCCTGCTCTCCTAGCTGCCAAATTTCCCTGCTTTTTAAAGTTTGATAGAAATATCTGTTGGCTATAGGTTCATTCTTAAACCACAAGGTTTGGTGTTTTTTTTTGCTTATTAGTGAATTTCTCTTTTTAATCAGGGAGGTAAGAAATGGGATCCTGTGCAAGTTTGCTGAGAATGGATTAATCATTTGCATGTTTATTGAGTTCAGTGGGATTTACTCCTATGCAATCATGCTTAGGATAGGTACAACTGACCATGGGAGGAGGAGAAAAAGAGGGGGGGAAGGAGAAAAGGAGGGAGGGAGGGAGGGGTGGTGGGCAGGGAAAGGGGCAGAAGAGGGAAAGAGAGGAAGAAAGGAGAGGAAAGGGAAGGAGGGGAAAGGCAGGTCTGATCATTTGCATGCTTATTGAGTTCAGTAGGATTTACTCCTGTGCAATCATGCTGACCATGGGGGAGGGGCAGGGAGGGGAGGAAATTGGAAGGGGATGGGGAAGGGAAGGAGCAAGAGCTCCTTGGGCTCCTGTCGGGAGAAAGGGTGGGATATAAATCAAATAAATAAATAAATAAATGGGAGGGAATATGAGGGAGGAGGGAAAGGCAGCTTTGATTGTTTGCATGCTTTTTGAGTTCAGTGGGATTTAGTCCTGTGCAATCATGCTTAGGATAGGTGAAACAGACCTGGGGGAGGGGCAGCGAGGAGAGGAAGAGAAGGAGATTGGGTGGGTGGGCACTGGGCAGAGGGGAAGCCCCTTTTCTTTTTGAAAGAAAAGCCTTTTGTTAACAGTATTATTTTTCATTGTTTTCCCAACCTTTTTATGCTAAAGCAGGCACATATAGCCTCCCACACAAATTTAAAACAAAGCTGTCACTGTCCTGGCCACATACACACCAAACCTTTATTCCACTTTAGACAGTCATGACTTTTCCCAAGGAATCTTGGGAACTGTAGTTAGTGAAGGGTGCTGAGAGTTGCTAGAAAATGCCGTTCCCCTCACAGAGCTTCAGTCAGAGTGGCTGACTGTTAAACCACTCTGGCCACTGGAGCTCTGTCAGGGGAATAGGAGTCTCCTCTCAGCACCTTTCACAAACTATACTTCCCAGGATTCCGGGGGAAGCCATTACTGTCTAAAGTGAAATAAAGGTCTGGCGTGGGTGTGGCCCCTTGATTAGCCAAGCCAAGCAGCTGTGAGCCTGGTTTTTAGAACACTGACAGTTGGTTCTTACTGAGTTTGCCTGGCCTTATGCTAAATTTCTTAAATTAATTAAAAATCAGCCAGGCACTTTTTTAACTTTTAAACTGCAGAAGATGAAGGTCAGAGTATGGAGCAAGGTCAGTAATAGGATTACAGATACTCTGTGAACATGGCTAATGTTTGATTAATTTCAACAGATTATGACAACATTGACAAGAAAAAGTCCAGAAGGGGTCTGTGTTCTCTCTCTCTCTTTTTACGCTTTGAACTCGATTCTCTCTGACTGTTTTGTGTATCACCATGAAAATTAAGAGGGTTGTGGACTTCCCGGAAGTGAGTGCTCAGCTGGTGATTGTCTCTGAGAGATCTCTGCCTCAGAGGAAGCTTTTTTCAGTTTAAAAGCCAGCCAAGAGGCAACTTTGACTGGCTTAAATGTTCTCCAAGGTATAGGTGAACCGATCAGATTTTCCACAGGACTTCGTTGAGCTGTCGGCTGCTGGAATTGATCAGGAATTCCCTGAGATAAGAAGGCATACCGATCGGCTGAAGACGGAGTCAGGACTTCCAACAAGCTGTACTGAAAAAAAGCGAAGCGTTTTTTTTCTTTCTAAAAACGTTATTAACCAGCGAGCCTCCTTCTGTCTAAATCTTATCACTTGGCTTAAATTACTACAATAAAAGGGATTTGTTTACGAATCAGCAACTGAGAAATCTGGGTGAGTCATACTTTTTCTCTTTTAAATATAATTAAGGAAGAAAGAAAATGTAAACAATTTATATATATTTTTTTACAACAAAAAGCTGGCCTGAATTTGGAGTTTTAAAGATTAAAAACGGAGGAGAGGTAATTATTATTTCATGGAAATATATTTTGGACTATTTTTCTCCTTGGATTATTTCTTTTTGGACGAATCTGCTGTTCGTATATGTTACTAATCGCTTGGTGTTGTGAACCAGAATTGTTTTGCATTCCTGGATGTAGATAAGAACTGTGCTGGCCGGACTATAATAACAGGCCTGGAATATTAACTCTTTTGTTGGTGGAGGAAAAAAAAAAAGAAATATAGACTGCCTCTAGGTTTTGGAACAGTGGTTAATATCAGAAATTAAAGGCTTCTTTTGAGAATGACAACTAAAAAAGCAGCTAAGGCTCAGGAGCGAAGAGGTTCAATTGATCCACAGGAAGGGGCTATACCCCCAGATATGTTTCAAAAAATAATGGAAGGGATTAGTGATATAAAACAGGAAATGAAAACTGAACTGATATAAAAGACTATATTAAAACACAAGTGGATGAGATTAAAGGGACAATTGGGCAAATAAAGGAGGATGCAAAAAATACTAAAGAAAAGGTACAAATCTTGGAGAATAGAACAGATATATTAAATCTGGAATTAGAAAAAAATTTGGACTACATGGCTGTGATTGAATTGAGAAATAAAGAACATTGTTTGAGATTCCGTGCAATCCCTGAGGAAACAGGTGAAGACATCAGAGATAAAATTGTTAATGCTTTAGTAAAATTTCTGGATTTGAATGAAGATCGGATGAAATTTGAAATAGTTAAAGTTTATAGAATTAATTCCAGATATGCAACAATGAAAAAAATTCCAAGAGATGTGCTTGTTCACTTTATAAAAAAGACGACCAGAGATATGGTATTACAACAACACTTCAACAATACCTTTAAAACTGATGGGAAGAAAATACTGGTGATGAAAGAAATTCCTATTAGACTTTTACGTAAGAGAAAAGAATATGCTTTCTTTACAGAAAAACTTAAGCAACGCAAAATTCAATTTAGATGGGATGTTCCAGAAGGAGTGATTTTTACATTCAGACAACAGAAATATCGATTGAATACTGTTCAAAAAGCAAGGGATTTCTTGAGAAAAGCTTCAAAAGACATGGAAGAAGATAAACTCAAAGATATGGATATAATTCCTGGGAAACAAAGTCAACAGGAACATGCAGAGGAGGGGAAGGAAGATGATGGATTAAAGGGAGCATCAGGTACATTTTAAAATACACGCTTAAAGATGGATTACAAATATCTAACTTGGAATATAAATGGAGCCAACATGGCGCAGAAGAGAAAGTGTTTCATTATTTGAAAAAATTAAAATTGGATATAATTTGTTTACAAGAAACTCATATTAAGAAGAAAGATTCCAAATATTTGATTTGTAAAAATTTGGGTGAAGAATTTATTTCGGCTGGATCAAAAAAAAATGGAGTTGTTCCCACAATTGCTTCCTAAATTGATATTACTGGATGATAGTGGTAGATTTGTGGGGGTTGAAATTACTTTACAGGGCATAAAAAATTTGATAGTGGGTATTTATGCCCCCAATGAAGATAAAACAAGGTTTTACACAGAACTTATGGAAAAATTGTCAGAGTTTTCATATGATCATTGGTGTGTCATGGGTGATTGGAATGGGGTAATCTCACCAAAAATTGATAGACTTTCTGAAAAACATATTAAAGAGACACAGGGTAAATTACCGAAGATTTGCTTTGAACTGATGGAAAAATTAGAATTGGTGGATACCTGGAGATATATAAATGATAACGCAAAGGAATTTACTTATTTTTCAGAAAGACATAAAACATTCTCGAGGATTGATATGATTTAGATGTCTAAAAATCTAGTGAAAGATATTTTTAAAATGGATATATTACCAAAAACTTTTTCGGACCACAATCCTGTGATATTAACTTTTTTTAAAAAAAAATCTTGGATTTAGATGGAGACTAAATGAATCTTTATTACAGAATGACAAAGTAGTACAAGAATGTAAGAAGAAATTAAAAGAGTTTTTTGAATATAATTTACATAAAGGAACAAATGAAAATATTGTTTGGGATACAAGTAAGGCATTTATGAGGGGATATTTTATTAAATGTAACTCTGAATTAAAAAAAAAGAAACAACAGAAAATGCAATTAATTTTGGAAGAAATAAAACAAAAAGAGGAAGAATTGAAAAAGAATCCAACTAAAGTTTCTATTGTAAATCAAATTAAAATGTTACAGAATTAAGTATCAATGCTGACAGAGAAATTGAAAGGAAACTAAATTTTGCTAAACAAAGGACTTTTGAATTTGCAAATAAACCGGGGAAATGGTTAGCATATAAATTAAGAAAAGAACGTCAAAAAATATTATTTTAAAGATACAAGAAGGAGATGAGATGCTGACAGATAATGTAAAAATCAAAAAGATTTTTCATCAATATTATTCATCATTGTACAAGTGTCAGGAAATCCCATCTGAAAAAATAGAAGAGTATATATCTAAACAGAATTTGCCAAAATTACAGACTTTCAGAGACAAGCTATTAATGGCCCTATCACGTCAAGAGAGATATCTGAAGCTATAAACAAAATTAAATCAGGAAAGGCGCCAGGACCAGATGGGTTATCTGCAATGTACTATAAATGTTTGGAGGAAGAACTCTTGCTACCTTTACAGTATACAATGAATTCTATTTTGCAAGAGGGAAAGATACCGGATAGTTGGAAAAATGCTAACATAACATTAATACCTAAAGAGGAGCAAGATTTAACTAAAACAAAAAATTATCGGCCGATATCTCTATTGAATAATGACTATAAAATTTTTACAATGATCTTGGCAGAAAGAATGAAAATAATATTGCAACAATTTATCCAGGAAGATCAATCGGGGTTTTTACCTAAAAGACAATTACGTGACAACGTCAGGAATGTCTTGAATGTGTTGGAATATTTAGAACAACGAAATGATAAACAAGCAGCTTTGATTTTTTTAGATGCTGAGAAAGCATTTGATAATTTGAATTGGAAATTTATGTTTCAGGTTTTGGAGCAAATGGATTTTGGAGACAATTTTATAAAATGGATTAGATCGATTTATACATCTCAGAAGGCTCAGATAATTGTTAATGGAGATTTAACGGATTCATGTGAAATACAAAAAGGTACAAGACAGGGATGTCCATTATCTCCCCTTCTATTTATTCTGGTCTTAGAAGTGCTGCTTAGAGATATAAGGCAAGATAAAAGGATTTTGGGATTAAAGATAAAAAAAGAAGAATATAAACTGAGAGCATTTGCTGATGATTTGATAATTGTATTAGAAAACCCTTTGGAAGGAATTAATGTATTGATGGACAAATTAAAAGAATTTGGACCGTTAGCAGGATTTAAGATCAACAATCAAAAAACAAAGATGTTGGTGAAAAATTTAACTTTAAGGGAACAGAAAGAGTTAATGGACAAGACAGATTTTACAATAGAGAAAAAGTTGAAATATTTAGGTATCATTATGACAAATAAAAATTCAAAGTTGTTTCATAATAATTATGAAAAATTATGGACAGAGATTTAGAAAAATCTGCTAAAATGGGATAAACTACAATTGTCATTAATGGGTAGAATATCTGTGATAAAAATGAATGTATTACCGAGAATGATGTTTTTGTTTCAAACAATACCTGTAATATCCTCTGATTTACCTTTTAAACAATGGCAAAAAGATATCTCTAAATTTGTATGGCAAGGAAAAAAACCAAGAGTTAAATTTAAATTACTACAAGACGCCAAAGAAAGAAGAGGACTGGGATTACCAAATCTGAGACTTTATTTTGCTGCCTGCTGTTTAGTCTGGATAAAGGAATGGATTTTATTGAGGAATAAAAGACTATTGGATTTGGAGGGCCATAACCTGAAGTGGGGATGGCATGGATATCTATGGTATGACAAAGTAAAAGTAAATGTAGACTTTAATAATCATTTTATAAGACGTCCTCTGTTGAAAATATGGAATAGATATAAACCAAGGTTCTATTCGAAAATACCATTATGTGTCTCAAGTCAAGAAGCGTTTTACAGAAGAGAAATGGCTGGAAAAGAGAAATGGTTAACTTATCAAGAACTATTAGAAAATGTACACGGAGAATATATAATGAAAGAGAGAGAACAACTGATAAAGGAAGGATATAGTTCCCAATGGTTTGCCTATTTACAATTGTTAGAAAGATATAAAATGGACAAGAAAATGTATGGGTTTGAAATAAGTAAATCTGATTTTGAAATAGGTTTGTGTACAAATGATGAAAATATAATTGCGAAAATGTATAAACTCTTACTGAAAATGGATATGGAAGAAGAACAAGTAAAAGAGTGTATGGTAAAGTGGGCAAAAAAAAATTGGTTATAACATACAAATGGATCAATGGGAAAATATGTGGAAAAAAGGCTTGAGATTTACATTATGCTATAATCTTAAAGAAAATTTCTATAAAATGATGTACTGTTGGTACATGATTCCAGAAAAGTTGTCAAAAATGTATAGTAATGTTTCTAATGTTTGTTGGAAATGTAAACAACAAGAAGGATCATTTTATCATATGTGGTGGCTGTGTAAAAAGGCAAAATCATTTTGGGCACAGATAGGTAGGATGATGCAAAAAATTCTAAAGATAAATATTCAGTCAAAACCAGAATTTTTTTTACTGGGTTTTATGGATAAACAAATAGAAAAGAAATATGGAAGAATAATATTATATATGATTACGGCAGCAAGATTATTATATGCACAAAAGTGGAAAATGGAATCAACACCAACAATGGAAGAATGGCTATTGAAATTAATGGACTTAGTAGAGATGGATAAATTGACATGTCTACTTAGAGAAAAATCGACAGACACATTTCTTAAGGAATGGAAGCCTCTCTTAGACTTTTTGTTGAAAGATCAAAATAAAATGATGATATTGGGATTTGACGATTAACTAAGATAGCCTATGGAGGAAAGTGATCCTGTATGTATATATTAAGGGACAGGTTTGATGTATATTATATACTTATAGCTGATCTGCGACAAATTGGAAGTCAACTATATTATTTTTATTTTTTTTGTTGTATTATGTTTTTTGACTTTGTTTTGTCTTTTGAAAAATTTGAATAAAAATTATTTTAAAAAAATCAAGAGGGTTGTTAAGCAAGCGTTTCTGAGTTCAGGACTATAAGTTCTGTAAGGTTTTGTTTTGAAATGAACTTATGGGAAGCAGCAGAACAGCATGGGGAACTATTTTCAATTTAACATTGCAGAATGAGAAAAATCTGTGCTGGCTATAGTATACAACCACTCTCATGGTTGTATAATAAGTGTCACTCAATACATAAGATCTAGTGCAGAAACAAAGTCGGAAGCCACTGAGTTCAAGCATTAAAAGTACTTTATTACATTGGATACCCAGCAACATTCATTTATTCACTCCAGATACACACTCCACTGAGTCAGAGGAATATTTAAATATACAGCAAAACACACTGCATAGATGGCTACCTTATTATAAACATAGGCTATTGAAGAGTAAGATGTGCCCCAATCCAGCAAGAGATGCACAGTCATTACTAATGCTCAATCCTATCTCCATAACAACACACAGTTAAGCTTTACTGAACTTTCTGAATACATCCTTTGATGTGGAGAGGGATGTGCCTATATATCCAGCTAATTAATTGCCCATAATTACATCTGGATTGTATGCAAGTGCAAAGTGATGCACACTGAGGCAAATAAAAAAATCCAAATTTCACATATTCAACTAATGGGCTATGAACTGGCAATGACTGACCAGCGTGCAGCAGCAGCAAAAAAGGTGAATTGCATGTTAAGGACCAGTAGGAAAGGGAGTGAAGATGAAACTGTCAATATCACCCTGCCATTATAGAAATGTATTGTGTGATTGCATTTGTTCTAATGTAGAGCTGTTAAAGATTCAGAAAAAGACAACTAAAAGGATCAAGAGGCTGGAGCGACTCCCCTATGAGTACATGTTACATTTGGAGCTTTTTTTTATTTATGAAAAAAAGTAAGAGGAGGCACAATAGAAGTGTATAAGGGATACATGGTGTGGAGAAAGTAGATAGTTTTTCTCTCTCCCTCATAACAGGGAACCAGGCACTGTCCAATCAAGCTAAATGTTGATCCTTCAAGATAAAGGGCAGTTTAATAATATAATAAAAAAGAATAAGTGAAGTACTTTACTAGTCATAAAATAGTCCATTAATGTATGAAATTGGTGAATTTCATAGCAACTACCAAAAAATAATTCCTAAATCAGGGAACCTTTTTGGGAGGGTTGGGGTAGGCAGATACAGGCAACTAATAACATATTGCTTTGTGCACATTTAAAAAGTTATTCTGCCACTTTAATTAAAGGCCAAAAGCAAGATCTAGAAGCTCTTTTAAAAAAGTTTAACAAGCCCATTTCCAGCACTTTTTATGCTTTCTTTTTATTGTGTGTCCTTTATAGCTGTTTCAGATATTAACCCTCATGCTAGGAATACACATTTTAAAGAAGTAGGATTTTTTAAAAAAAAAATGAGAACCAATTAAGTTATCCAGGATAAAGATCACCCACCCAGAGAGTACAATATAATTGTTGGGAGAGATCCAACATAGTGTGAGCAAGTTCCGCTCATGCTATGGAGCTTCTACCTCATGCAGCCAAATTGCTACTATGACAAAAAAGTGTGGCACATTATTAGTGGGCAATGTAAAAAGGCTGTGCACCAGATTCAAACACATCCTGGACTAAAGCAGGCCAGGTTGGATAGATTCAGGGCTTGTCTGAGCCAAAGTGGAATCTACTTGAAGTGCCCCAAACAGAAGCTATATCACTTCAGGTGATTCAGGACGCTTCGGAGATTTGGGCACTGAAAAACCACTGGAGACAGTATGTCTGCAAAAATGAAAACATTTGTTTTAAAATTTCTACGTAATAGTGAATAGGGGAGGCACAAAGTTTCATTTTTATAAATCAGGATTTGGATCTGAACTGGACACCCTCTGAACAGAAATGAGCTGTTTTCTGAAGTTGCAAATTGGGGTCCAAACTGAATCTTGTGGTTGGTGCACACCCCTACTAAACAAATTAATCTCTGAGGCACTAACTCTCAGAGGATGTCATTATATTGTCACCAATTACTTTTGTATCTGAGATCAACACTGATTCTCCGAACATAAGTAGGATTAAGACATGAAAAATGTAAAAGAACCATAATAAAATGTATGCAAATGAAGCCATATGTTTGTCAATGTACCAGATACTTGTCTCAACATCCTGGGAAAAAAAGCGTTTACTTTCATATGTGTGACTACCTCAGAGGTACAGGCACATTTCATGTAAAATGGTTTATGTTCATCAATTACTTTGCCACAAAGGAGTGTGATAAGACTCCTCCTTCAACTTACGAATCTTTGTGGAGGGATGTTTTTGTTTAGTTTCTATTACATTTAAGTGACATTCATACTTGTGAAATACATAAGGTGTTTTTGGTGACTTTATTGAACTAATTTTTCCTGACCCTCTGTTTCTCCATGTGTACTGTTTCATGCTGGATTTGAGTAATGCTAAACTATATTTTGGGTGAATGGGTGTTGAATTTATGTGAATTTCTAAGTATGTTTAATTTAATGTGCTTCTTTGTATTTATTTAATGTTATAATTCTGATTTTTCATATTGTTGTGAATGCATTGTTTTGTAAATTATAATTTGTTCATATGACAGTTTTTTATTCTGGTATATTTTGTGTTTATTTGTATATTGCAAAAATTTCAATAAACTTTATTTAAAAAAATAAAAATAAAGAGGTATGTGTCTTCATAGGACTAGTCTATTAACTCATGGCGTTCTTATGTGTCATAGGCATAGTCCTATTCTTTCTCCAGTTAGGTTGCATGTAATTTCCTTCAATGTAGTTAACTGCATGAAAGATTGCAAGCTAAAAGTTATATTTCAATTATGAATAATACATTATCTAGGTATTTACAAACAATGAAAAGCAAGCACATATCTCCTTGTTGAAATCTACTAGAACATTTAGTAAGAATGGTTTCAGCACAGATATTTGTCACTCATTAAAATGTTTTTAGATTTCTTTCGACTAACAGTATTGCTAAACTAGAATGCATCAATAATTACATATGTGAAATGGCATGTAATGTCACCAAAAACAGTTATATCCCAGCAGGATTCACATCCTGTCATACTGATTTTTTAAACAAAATCTTGAAGCTTCTTGAATTCTACTTACGCCACCAATGATGGGTCATTCATTCCACTTACCAATTTCCAAGATGGATGCATTAAAGCACTTAAAACACTATTCCCCTGGAGTAAAATGTTGGTATTTTTGTAATTATATCCCTTGGCAAGAAGAATAAAAATTATTACCCCAAAGCCTTTGAAGCTGTGAAATGAATTTTGTGACTCACATTTCAAACATGAAAGGTTTGCACAGAAATCCTGAAATATTGTACTGTGACTAGAAGTGTTTCCAAGAGTTTATTATAATGAATGAAGCCTGCGTTTTTCTTTATAGACAACTGAAAGAGTGCCTCAAGCTGTGCTCATGCTTCTTGTGGCAACCTGCTGTGGTACTCACAAAGATAAGAGAGCATGTGAAAATTAGATTTAAAAAGCAGCAAGCTACTATTCTATCTAAATGAATACAGTTTTTACAATTGAAATTGTGTGTTGTATCACATTGGGGATTTGTTCACATGCACCCATTGTATTTTCAGAATAAATTCCCCTGGAGGGTTAGTACACATCATATGTTTAGTACAGCTGCTTACTTTTGAACATGGATCATGGTGAGTGTAGAGACTTACGGCTTTTTCACTCTCGTGGATACAAGTAAGGCAAGTATCGAGTCATACACTTCTGTGCAAGAGTTCCTTCTCAAGTTGCCTTCCTCTTCTTTATCTTGCTGTCTATGGCTTGCAAGCATTAATCTGTTTCCTTAGGAAATGTGGTCCAGGAGTGAGTGGTAGTTCTCTGGCCCTTCATCTACTATGAATGAATTTATATTTAGGCAAAAAGGATATTGCCAGGCTTGCACCATATTGCCCAGGCTGTTGTCTTCAACCCATTGCTCTCAGATGATTACTGCATCATTCATCTACATTTTTATATAGCTCTGCTCACATTGTACAATATGTCATCACTAGACCAATGCAGTGCTGCATATGGCAGTTGGTTTCAGAAGCCCATTAGTTTTCTCTTTCACTTATAACACTGAAAAGAACAAAATTTCCAATTTCTGGATACCCAGGGACAAGCAGGAGTTTTTTTACCTTGCTCCTCACATGGTAGCATCAGCCAAATTCCCTTAAGTGACTGTAACCACTGGATTTGTTTTGGAGCCAATCAAACACTGTAACATCTCTAAAAGAACAACAAAATATGTGGCTATCAGTAGCATGTAGCACAGCAAAACATGGATGGGCTTAGTGTATTAATCTATTGCATGACAACATGGTGAAATGGAATTACTTATTAAGAAATCAGAACTCACATCACATTTAAAATCTAAACTCAGGAAAACACACACACACCATCCTTGGATGGTAAAAGCCAATTTTCCAAAGCCAGGCCCAGGCCAGGAGGCAGATACTAGCTTTAATGTTTGCCTGGGCAGGTAGTAGACTGGAGAATGTACTGCTGAAAGATCTTGCTAGGTTCCCTACCATACTTTGTCATGCTCTTCTGAAAGATCATGGTATGTTCCCAGGCATGTCTTACAATATTGCTACATATCCTTGAAATATCTTACCTTGCTAGGCTATCTACTCTATATTCCCATGACAGCTACTATATCAAAAGCTATGGCATATGCCATTGTCACCATGCTAACATCATCATGTTCCCTACTGTATTTCCTTATGCCATAATCATATCTTGCTTTATACCCACAACCACATTTTGCTATGTAACCATAACTTG
Source organism: Rhineura floridana (assembly GCF_030035675.1). Lineage (NCBI taxonomy): Eukaryota > Metazoa > Chordata > Lepidosauria > Squamata > Rhineuridae > Rhineura > Rhineura floridana. Next base: position 43,469,031 of record NC_084482.1, read on the forward strand.
CAGTGCTATACCAAAAGATTTTGTTAGCCCCCTTATGATATACTGCTATGCATGTGACTATGCACAATGCCTTGCTGGAATATTTCACTCTGTCCCTATGACATCTACCTATGCATTTGATACACCCCCCGTCTTATCTTTCTGTGACCACTGACCTGTACCTTAGTCTTAAATGCTAACATGGGGGGGGGATAACACCTGTGAGCAATTTGAGCAGAAGCAAAACTGTAGATCAGAGGCAATGCTGGGACAACTTGAAGGAGGCAGTCTGCTGGTGTATAATTTGGGATAGTTTAAACCTTATTTTAAGATGCGTAAACGTCTCAGTAATATATTTAGGATGTCCATGCAAGTCTGTGTTGAACAAGAAACTGGAAATAGTATTCAGCTTCATCCTTGGATGTACTCCATTTGACAGTAACTACTGTCAAAATTTACATCATATACTCCTCAGGGAGGAGGAAACGCTTTGTTACTCTCTACAGCAGAGAGGCTAACCTGTGCCCTTCCAGATGGTGTTGGACTACAGCATCCCTGATCACTGGCCATGCTGCCTAGGACTAATGGGAGCTATTGTCCAGTAACATCTGGAAGGCCACAAGCTGGCCACCCCATCTGAAATATGTTTACCATGTATATTCATGGTACAGTAGAAGTAGTAACAGCTCTGTATTCAAACACTTTTAAATGATGTTTAGTAACTTTTATTGGTCAAGGAAATTGTATTGAGCAGAAATGCCAGTGAATATATTTATTGACAAATCTTGTTTATCTGGCAGAAATATTAGGTCCTGAAGTCACTACATTTACATTTTAAAGAAACAATTAAAGCACATGCTCTCATCAAAGAGGGATAAAGGTCGTGAGCTACTCTTTACTGGTGCACATATTTTAAGGAACACAAACTGCACGATTCTTTATTTCTTGCTAATAAATTGGTTGGCACATTTTTAGTGATCATCCTGATGAAGCAGCACACCATTAGAGAACATTAAAAATATTCTATCAAGACTGTATTGTTTGTTCACCAGGAGGGGAAACATGAACCAGGCATCTCCATCATGCCTGGATCTAGGTCCAGCTAAGAACTCCCATCCAGTTATATTTTGTAACTGCTATGAGTGACTTTGAGAACAGATCTTGGCCAAAAAGCAGGATATAAACATAAATAAGGAAATGAACTTAATGGGATGCATATCCAAGTAAATATGTTTATGACTTTCCTTGAAAGAGTGGGGGCAGAAAATGGAAAAACACAAACAACCCCAAGTTTCCCTATCATTGATAGGCTATCAATACAGCCTTACCACAATGACCTTTTCTCTTAACATTAAACTGGACATTGTATTCATACCCCCTCCAACTTGCCCCATTTACTCACCATCAATAGTAAACTACTGCCCCTATTTTTGCATTTTGGGTATGCCTTGCTAAACCTTTGTTTGTGAGAGTTGTTAGATAGGCCATTCTTCAGGTTTCAGCACATATTTGTAAATACACATGAACATAAAGAAGCCAAGCTGTCCTTGAGCATTCTGACATCAGGCTCACGTAAAAGAACACTTATAAAGGGGGGGGCAGGCCGGGCCAGCGGCTCTTGGGAAAAAGAAAAAAGCGGCGTTACAAAACACACCGTTATTTTCATCTGCGAAATACTGAAGAATAGACAAAGAACTCCTGCGCTATTCCATCCCGCCTAAAAGTCATGAACCCCCCCCCCGGTCTTTCAGGTGCTGCGACCATTTCTGTTGAAACAAGTTACTTTTCCCGAACTTTCCCCCTTCTACCTCTCGCATGGTCACATGAAGAAAAAAAACCAAATGCGAAGAACCAGCGCTTTCCTATCGTGACGTGCACATGCAAAGCGGAGGGTGTGTGTATGAAAGTGGTACTTTTTGGGGAAAACTGCTACCTCCCTCGCCTATAAAAATTGCTCAGGGCCATTCCAACCTCCCCCTCCATACTCAGCTATCCTGGAGGACACAAAAGCAGAGCTTGTCATCTCACGCCTCCCTCCTTCTCCAAACGATTCCTTTCCCTGCAAGACCCACAGAATCCCACCGCCGCCTCCAGCATGTGTTTATGTACGCTGTCTGCGAAACTCCACTGATTATGACTGGACTCCTGCTTTATAGTGACACAATTTTAATTGGTGTGTCTTAATCTCACTCGCACAAACCTAAAGGAGCAGCCCCATTCCCTACTTTCGCCCCAGATGTCCTCCCCAACCACGGCGGCATCAGACCTGCTCCCAATACTACTTCGGTAAGGCCTAGTCGTCCTTTCAGACTCCAACCACATTGCTTAGCAACCCTTCGGCACGGCGGGCTTGCCCCACCGGAAGCGGAAGTAGTTTGGGGATGTTTGGCACACCCTCTCTGAGGGAGTCAGGCGGGAAAGGGCGGGGTTAGGTTTGAACCGTTGGCTGCGCTTGACTGGGCGCCTAGCAGCCGCGGCGGTCCTCATCCCTCAAATTTCCTCTTCGAGCCTGAGCAGCAGCCCGTCTTTTGGGGTCGCTTCGTTCTGTCCCGCTGATAGCGGGAAAAGGGAGGTGCAGGCTTGTAAGGCCGGGAGGGTTTAGGGTTCCCTAAGCCACCTCAGTTTCCTACAACCACCACAGTCCACTTCTACAGCATCTCCTGTAGCCTCACCCTTGTTGGGGGAAGTGGGGTTGTGGCACCCCTTTTTCTCTGGCAAGGTGAAAAGCTGCGCCTAAACCCTCAACGTCGTGGACAGTGCGAGGTAAATGGAGCGGTGTTGTCACGTACGTGGTGAAAGAGGCAGAGGTTGCAATCCTCATTTGAACACTTACTTGGGAGGAAATCCCTTCTGAATAAATATGCCCGGACTTCATTGTTGCAGTCCTGTGCACATTTACATTGATTTTAGTTCCATTGAACTTAGCGGGGGAAGCCTTTGAGTGAACATGATTATAGGTTTGGGTTAAAAAGGTAGCCATCCTATGTACACGGATTTGGGAGTAAGTCCCATGGAACTATCTGGTTTATTTCTGCAGGTGTGTTGAGGATCGCGCTTGCAGGGTTCTAGGTGGTAGGTAGCACTTGCTTTTATCTCCACTGACAATTCTAAAGTAATAGTGCAATCCTGTACATGCCATGCTGTGTTCACTAAGGCTTACTCAAAGATAAGTGGGCATAGGATCGCAGTCTGAAAGATTTGCTGTTCTCGACGGTTTTGGAGAGATGTGACCACGTCATATGCGCATCACGACGAAGAGGAGATAAAACTGTTAATGTAGTACTTTATAGACCATCTTGATGATTTGTTAGTGCGAGAGAAACTATAAAATAACGCAATTAGAATGTGTATAAGCAGAACTAGTAAACAGAAGTAGAACAGAATTGGTAAACAGAAGTAGTAAAGAAATTGTTCTGTGAATAGAAAGGTTGCCTTGCAACCAAATGTAGATTTGTAAATTTCTTCTTGAAAGGTTGGAAGGCTGTTACAAATTGTGGAACTCAGACATTGATATCTGTAATACAAATTTTATTATTTCTGTATATTTCATGCTGTTTACAGTTGCAAACTGGTTTTGTGGCAGATGAATCTTCTCATTATGTGGTGCAGTGATATAGGAAAGCTTCAGTTGGATTTCTGCTTCTCATTGCAGATGGGAGAGGGAGTTAGAAACTGTAAATATAATAAAAGTAAAATAGGGACAGGTGGGGAGGAAATTGGGGAGAGAGTACTTATGAGAAAGGTACTGTACTGAATATTAAGTACAGGAGTTTCAGTGTTTTGATTAGAGGTTTCATGTTAGAGAACCTCTATAGGATAATTTATTTCAGATGTTCCTTACAATAGCAGCATATGTAGTCAATAATGTCAGTGTAGGCTTTCATAGTTACAGTGACAATGTAGGAAACAAAACTAACTCTATATGTACTATATACATAAAATATAAAGGTAGAAATAAGGTTTTTGTGCTACCCTGTGAATTGGTTTTCCTAAAGCTGTAGAAGCTCTGGACAGTAGTTTATTGAATATGGCTGAACATGCAAGATGCATGGGTAGGCTTACTTTCCTTCCTGTTAATGAATTCAGTGAAAGTTCACTTGGTTCAGTGAGGAATTAGTTCTACAGGCTTCAGTCCTATACATGCTTACTTGGGAGGAAGTCACATTGAATATGAAGTCTTATTGAACTTGATGATATTCATGAGTAGACATGTATAGGATTACATAATCAGTTCAGCCCTATTAAGTGTTTTCAGGATCATTGTGTATGTTTACCTGTGCAAACTTCAAGAAAAGCAGTTTAAATAGGCAAGTAAACTCAGAATAACAAGGTACATAATCTGTCAAAGAAACATCTAGTGTCTCTTGCAGCCCTATCATGCATATTACTTGAAAGTCAGTTCCACTTTAGCCAGTGGGGTATATTTTCAAGTAAATATACAGGATTGCAGCCCCAAACTCAGCAAAACATTGAAATGATATTTTGTGCATAACAAAGTGTTGCACTTCAGATGGTGCACAAACTCCACAAATAACTCTGACAATTATAACTAATACCGCTGTTTGTATTCTCCAAATTCTATTTTTCTGAAGCATTTTTATTGTTTGTAATGCTGTTACCTGCCCTTAATACAGAGGATGGACCTGTTATATATACAGGTAGTTCATTTATTCCAGAGGGCCACTTTGAGAAGGGTATGAGGGAGCCAGAATCTCACTCCACTTTAGACGTTAGTTTCTATTGACACTTATGCTACTTCTTATGCTGCTCCTTAGCCTCTCTTTTGTCAATTCATAATGGGCTAGATTTGGCCTAGGCAGGGACACCCATGTTTTGAACTCCTATGTTTAAATAGTATTTGAAATTTTTTTGATATTGGCCGCAGGAAGAAAATGTTTCCATTGCAACTGCTAAAATACAAGCTGGGATAGCTTCTGAGTGTCTCCCTTTATGTGCAATGATTTGTACTTTATGAGGGTGGGGGTTCTGCCTTGGTGAAGATTGTCTGTATGAAGCTATACTGGCTCAAATTTATACTGTGTTAACTGTGTACAGTGGGAGTAGGTAACCCTGTATGCCCTCCAGATGTTGGTTGACTCCAACTCCCATCAGCCCCAGCCAGCATGGGCAGCGGTCAGAGATGATAGAAGCTGTAGTCTACTGGAGGACACTATGTTGGCTGCCCCAGTGTACATAACTGCAGCTGCTAATATTTAATGTTTATTTTTTAATGTTTAATTTAGTGCTAGAATCCTGCCATCTTGCTGCAGTCTGGTCCTGTTTTTCTGCATTATATTTTCAGTGATTCTTTTAAAAACCTCTATACACATACTGTTTCATGAGCACAATGAGTGGTGAAGAAGAAACTCTGGAGAAACTGGATGCAGAATTTGATCACTATGTTGTGGATATGAAGCCTTATGTTTTGAAACTGCCTCATAAATCAGGTAAGGGATGGAAGGAACTACCATCTTTAATATTGTCTTTTTCCATTTTGCAGTGACACACTTAAGCCAAATAAAGTAAACAGATGTGCTCTTTAATCTTAGTCTTGCTGAATAATCAATTTCATATAATTAAGAGAACAATCCAAGATCCTCCAGGATGAGCGAGTAAGGATCTGGGGGAACCCTGGCTCAGCCAGGGCTGCACTGGCATAAGTTCCTAACCCTGACTCAGCTGGGCTATGCCGGTGTAAGTCCTTCATCCCAGTTGAGCAAGGGCTGAGCTGGAGCTTCCTCAGCCAAGGTTGATGTAAGTCCCCCCAAAAAGGGGCATGGTGGAATCCGGCAGTGGGGTTGGGTGGGACTTATGCTGGATCCTAACTTTGTTCAACACAGTCACATGACTTGGCAACCTGGCAGAGTTTACTCTTCATCAGTGTAAGTCAAACTCTATTTTAAAGACTTGTTTTCCCTCTGCCAGGGTTGGGCTGGCTCTCAGCAGTAGCTATGCTCCTGAATGGGGTTTGGATTTGGTGTGTGTTATGGCAGCTTAACATAAGATGGCGCTAGTCACACTGGCTTTCCATAGCTGGGATTCCTCACTTACCAATTAAATCAGTCCTTTTTATTTTGGAATCTTGGTATGTTGTGAATTATGTATTGGGGGTGGGGGGATGAACATCTGTCTGAGTAGATGCATTGTACAGTAGGGCCCTGCTTCTTGGCGGCCTGCTTTTTGGCATTCCGTTAATATGGTGCCAGTGGGGCAATCAGCTGAAGTGGGGGCTGGAGCTCCCCATGCTCCAGCTGATCTCACCGGAGGAGGGGAAGAGCAGCTGAAGCGTGCTCCAGCTGATCTTCTCCTCGGGGCGATCAGACCCCCGTGCTCTGGCTGATCATGCCCAAGGAGGGGAAGAGCAGCTATAGCACACTACAGCTGATCCGCTTTTTGGCTGTTTTTGCTTTTCAGTGGAAGTCTGGAACCTAACCTGCCATATGAGTGGGGCCCTACTGTATCAGAGTATCAGCTATGGCTAGCTTGCTTTGTGTAGTGTGCTTCATCTCTAGACAGTAAGGACTATTATGATAATTTTACAAATCACCTTTGCTTAAGTACCTAAGCAAAAGTAATAAATGTTATACATGCCATTGATATTTAAACTATTGCCCTTATACACAAAATACCAAGATTTCAGAGAAATGGGCGTAATGATGTGGAATTTCAATTAATTGTGAAGGGTTCTGGGAACTGAATGCTGTCACTTGCTTTAGAAGGGCTTTTACTCGTCCCAGAGTGCAGGACACGGATAATGGGCTCAAGTTGCAGGAAGCCAGATTTCGACTGAACATCAGGAAAAACAGGAAGTTTTAGAGCCATACCACAATGGAATCGATTACCTAGAGAGGTAGTGGGCTCTCCGACACTGGAGGCATTCAAGAGGCAGCTGGACAGCCATCTGTCAGGAATGCTTTGATTTGGATTCCTGCATTGAGGAGGGGGTTGGACTTGATGGCCTTATAGGACCCTTCCAACTCTACTATTCTATGATTCTACTCAATGTAGCAGTGTTGATGGCCAACCCCACTCCAGTGTCCCTGGAGCACAGGTTGTATCCAACACTGCTGTTCCATTTGTGCTACAGAGTTCATCTTCTACAGTAAAACTTCCTCCTCTTCCTTGCAGCCCACTCCCACCCTTAAAATCTGCTCCAGAGGATTAGTGAACCCTCTGGAGCATATTTGGGGGGGGCGTGCAAGAAGATGAGGGGAGAGTCCTGTTGTGCCAGTGGAACTCTTCGTGCAGTGTTGGATACAACCCATAATGGTAAAACCTAGTACGATATTCTTTGCTGTGCACAAGAAGCAGGACATAGAATTGGGTTGAGAGATGGGTAAAGTATGCAAAGTATGGAAAGTGAAGATTTGATTATGTGAAGAATTATTGTTGCGACAAGAAAAGGGATACAGGCTCCCTGACACTTGCTCTGTAGGCAGAGGGGAAGTGATGGCATCTAGTGCCAACCTAGGCAAGGAACAAATTGGTGGAATAAAAATAGTTTTCCACATCAAATAATGACGAATGCTGCAAATTTATTCTTGTTTACCTTTTAAACATTCCTGTTAATACTGATTATTCATGCATATCCTTCTTAAGTTAATGGCATAAATATACTTTAATCCAGATAATTAATTGCTTTTATTTTATGATTAATCTCACGGATATAATGAAAATAAAAAATAGGATTTGCCTAGGATTGTACAAGTTTATAAAGTTACAAATCTTTTTTAGAAAATTCTCTACCTGATGTTGCTTAAATACAAATCAACACTGTAGCACATTAACTAATAATGTGGCTATTAATGGATGAAAAAGTTTTTTTATGAGAATGGAGAGACAAAATAATCTTGTTATGTGGATGTAATCTACAAAGTAAGTGCTTGATAAACATTTGGCTGGTCAAGATGATAGTTTTTAATGCTGCTAGTGGTACATCTAGTTACAGGAAAAGCATCAATGTAATGCCATGCGAGGTTGTTGAATTAATTCTTCCAGTTAATTTTTTTGTCACATGTATCACAGTAGGCTCAGTACTTTAATAACTGGAAATGGTTTTCACAGTAATGGGATAGAAAATGGTTTTGTCCTCCAAATGTTTTCATTTATTGTCTGTCAGCACAGCTAAGAAATGTGCACAATATCACAAGAACTGAAGGGAATATAATCTAGTAAAGGGATTTGCTTAGAAAAAAAGTTGCTGAGGCTGTGCTATGATTATATTACTAACACTCCGATCCTAAGACTTAGGTCTGTTTCATGCACAATGCACAGTACAGGAAAATCTATGCATAAAATATGAAGGCTCTCATGTATGAAATCATACAAGTGTCTATTCAGATACCATGACAAAATAGATGGGTGATTTATACATTACACGGGACACATTTGGATTTTTTTTCTTCAACGGATAAAAATACCTTGTGTGGCAAACTTTAAATCTATAGGGTTGTATCTACTGGTGTTGCTCAGTAGACAGTAAGGGTTCCATTAGTGAAATGCGGAGGGAAACAATTTCCAGCGATTCCCCCACTTCCTGAAGCCCTGATCCCCTCCCAAACCTGCACTGGAGGGTCCCTCAACCCTATGGAGCATATTTAGAGTGTGCGGGGGTGCTGCAGGGGGAGGCGGAATTGCCAAAAATTGCTTCATTTCCTATTTCACTTCCTGAAGCCTTACCCTAGCTGAGCTACACTGTGGAATGAAACACATAACCTGTACTTGTCCCTTCAAATTTTTAAGTAGTCTTTACATACAAATGAAGGGTCAAGTTGCCAGTATCCTAATGTTTCCTTGTTTTATTAGTCTGCTTAACAGTGATGGTTTGTGCACTGTTGCTCGTTTTGGTTGTACAGTAGGGCCCCACTCATACGGCGGGTTACGTTCCGGACCCCCGCTGTAAAGCAAAAACTGCTGTAAAGCGGATCCCATTGAATAGAATGGTGCGCGATGCCCGAAAACTGCCGTAAAAGTAGAACAAGCGCCATATGAGTGGGGTTTTAGTCTAATTGCGTCTAATTGAGACCGCTGTATTAGCGAATCGCTGTATTAGCGAATCGCTGTATTAGCGAATCGCTGTAAAGCAGGGCCCTACTGTACAGATTTATTTTGAAATCTTCATTGTAAAAGAGCTTCTTCAGCTCATTGTAAAGTTATTTATTGATAGAAAAAGTAAATGTTTTGGCCACTGTAATTTCACTTTCCTACACTTCATACATAAAATATTTTCCCCTCCTCAGAACGTCAAAGATGCGCCCTTTGGATTAAAAAACTTTGTGAGCCTGCAGGTGCAGGCGCAGGGACTGTTGGTAGGAAGAACCGGAACTTGTATGCAAAGCTGCTTCTGCATATGCTGAAGAGGGGGGTGCTGGAAGGCCCCTTTACTCATAAACCAGAAACAGGAACATTGAAAACTCTTCCTTCATACATGGTGAATGTTATTACTATAGCTTGATATCCAACTGTTGTTAGTGCACAAGTGCTAAGGTTTTTGATCCAGCAGGAGGTATCACTCTCAGAAGAGGAGGGAAAGTGATTTTTGGAGATTCCCCCTTCCCCTGTTCTGGTGGCACATCCAAACAAATTTTTGGGAGCTGTTGGGGAATTGGCAAAAATTGCTTTCCCTACTGTTTTGTGTGTGGATGCCTCCCACTGGTGCAACTGTGCTAAAAACACTAATAGGATTTTGCCCATAGTCAGCAAGTAAGCATAGTTTGTATTTATGTGAATGCATACAGAGATCCTTTTGGGGGTGAAAAGTAGACAAAATATTAACACATATGAACTATTTTGTTGATGCTTTGTATTGTTGTTCATTGTTCTAAACTGCCCTTCCTCTCATGGGAGCCTTGTGTAGTTTTCAGCATAATAACATGCAACCATAAAGCAATAATTAAGATTGCATATTTGAAATAAAAAACCTAACACTGCACACCATAATATTTAGATTGTTGCATCCATTGAGCAGGCCTTGCCTCGTTTTACCACACTGCAGGCCAAATCTGTTGATGGGACCACAGGCAGGGCCTCTTCTCCTCATCTCAAAGCATAGGTCAGCATGAGGAAAAGCACTCCTTTAAATATTTGGGCCCCATACCATTCATGGCGTTGTACACTGGTACCAACACCTTAAATTGGGCCCAGCAGTTCACAACTTCAAACTGGTAAAGGTTTATTGTGTAAAGATATTTCATTTTTTGGTTTATGTTCACTTTAATTAGTGTGCTTTTCAACTTGGAGGAATTTAAACGAGTACTTTGGAGAACCTGTTAGGATAGATGCGGAGGTACAAATACTCAGGTGTGCCAATGGATCACAGCTGTATAATACAGTTAGCATAGGTTGTTGATGTCTGATGATAGTAAAATGTGTGATTATTTCTGAAGATTTTATAGTTCTACTTCTTCAGTCTGTAAATAGAAGGTAGCGTAGTGAGAAAAATGTAAAACCAAGGGAGAGGTTTATCACAGAGTTGACCTTTAATAAATATGTATAAAGGTCATTCCAGTTGAGTCTGACATATATTTTTTATTTATTTTTGGCACTATGCAAATGGCAAGTATAGCTGAGAAGCTGACATATTGTGCTAAACACAATCAGATATAAGTTAGAACTGAGAGCAGCATTTGTGAAAGATTAATACTTTGCTTGATATATTTAGAAGTGTTTCTGTTATAATCCTTAGCTTCTGTTACATAGGATCTGGAAATGCATAGTTTATAAAAAGAACCTACAAGATATTTCTCAAATTTAAGTTTTACATTTTTTAAAATGTAGTCAATCTATTTTGATGAACCAAATTCAACAAGAGTATGGAGTGGCAGTCAAGAAGATTTACCTGATTGGGTCATGGGAGAGCTGGGACAAAGCGATCCTAAACCGGATGAGTCTTGGAAACTTTCTTTTAGAGAGGAATCTGCTCTGGTAACCTCACCACTTGTACGCAGGTAAGAACTGTACACTTTAATTATACGTACTTTACTAATATTCTACATATATATTCAAAACTAGTAATTCCAAAAAACAATGTTTGTGAAGCATGTTAAAAAATAATCTTGGCACTCTGGTAAGAAATGCTGATTATAGTTTACATTGCAGAGAACAGCTATAAATGGACTAACTTGCTCGTCAGATTAAACTAGTTAAAATAAATTATGGTTTAATGTGAACGCACAGAGTACTTGTGGACTCTGACAAGATTGTGGGCACTTGACTCCTCTCTCACTTCTGCTGCTGCTGCGCTGGTGGGGAACTAAACCATCGTCTGTTATGTCCTAATCTGGGCTTGGTTTCTTTCTCTCCAAACAAACCATGAATGATGATGCTGTGCATTTATATTAAACCATAGCTTGTTTCGCTTCATTGGGACTTGTATCAAATGATCTAATGGGCATAAAAAATGGGTTTTTTTTGGTCCTCTTTTGTTTATGCTAGTCTTTAAAGTACATTATCCTATTATGCTTCTCAGTGGCTATCCCCAAGATCTGGAAGCCTACCCCAAGAGAGATCCACCAAGGTTTCTCTTTCCTTTCCCCTCCAGTTCTCAAAAAGGCATGTTTATTTAGACAGCTTTTGATTTGTCAAGCCAGTTTGATTTTTTAATTTATGTCTCTTTATGTGCTTTAGTGTAAACGTGTTTTGTGTAATTTGGTTTTATCTGTTGTCGTTAATCTTACCTTTTTTTAAAAAAAAGGTATTGTTAGCATGATTAGGTGTCTTGGGTGAATGTCAAACGGTGAGATATAAATAGCAAGAAGACTCAAGTACTGAGGCAACAAAATCAATGAATACCCTCAATCCATGTTAAAAATGGTTCTGAAATTTTTGTTAGGTACTCTGGTCTATTATTATTTTATTGTTGCTTTTCATGACTTTGGAAACACTGTTTCAATGACACAGGGATTGCCAGTGTGGCACTTGTCGGCCTGCAGAGGTTTTCCCTGATGCCCACAGGGTCCCCTCTCCCTGCAGATATTAGGCTTGAAAGAAGCATTCTTTTGTTAATAGAGTAATTTGCAGTGTGTGCTTGTTTGTGAGGTGTGTGGTGCCCACAGCAGTTTCTCTGGTTTGCAAATGGGTCCATGGGCCCAAAAGAGTTGGCGACTCCTGCAATAATAAGTGAAATGATTCCATGAGTTACTTATTTTGTAAATTCATTTTGAGGTTTAAACATACTTGTACGTTCAGGCTATTGGTACACAGCTGGAGTAGAGTTTAATAGTCCAGCTATTGTTGTCTGCTGCATTGTATTTTATGTTTAATTGTTTTATGCTGTCTATTTTTGTATTTTTTGTTAGCTTCTGGGCTTCTACAGTAGGAAGGATGGGATATACAATAAATAGTTATTGCTCCTTGTAAAGGAATTTTAGATCCTTTGAAAAAGATATATAAAAGTAAAAATCATTATTGTGATTCTCTTTTGATGTTGAAATTTGTTGTGAAACAGAATGACAGTTTTTGCTTTAACTTAGCTGGTAACCATGAATTTAGCTGTGAATTCGCTTTAGAAATTCTCTTCTTGTATGCTTTCTCCCCATACACCTCCGTGAATTGTTTACAATTCTAGGTATAACACTAAACCATGGTTTAGTGCTACTGTGTGACCAAAGGGTGCATTCCCATATTTCTGCCTTCTGCCATGCTTCTTGGATTAAATATAGTTTGATGTTCCATTCATACTGAAAAACTGATGTGTGCTTTCCCTCAGAACCACAATTTGAAACTGGCTTGCAATCCCGTTTTGGAAGGCAAGCGCAAATCATTTGCCAGTTAGGATGTAATGGCAAACTGGTTTTTGCAAAACAGGAAATAGCTAATTGGGAATATGATGGGGGCATATGAGCATAAAACTAATTCATGTACCTCTGTACTATAGTCTGGTGCAAGATATAACCCAGTCAAGAGTTTCCTTTGCAGCTGAATTTAGAGAGAACAGAAAGAGATCTGTGGTTTGTTGTCTTTTTAAATAAGAGATGTGGCACCATCTCCCCAGTAAGGCCCTACAATACTGGAAATATATGTTGGTTACTCTACTATTAAGGCAGTAAGGTAACCAAGAAGCATTGTGTGAACAAGCTGTTTAGCTGGCTGCTATAGAAATCCTTGGTGACAAATAAAAAACAAATAAAACAGAACCATTTTTGCAGCAAATTTTCTAGCTTGGCAAATACAGTAAAAATTATTAAAAGTTATTTGAATTTTTTTTGTTGGAACAAACTGTTTTGATTACTTTGTTTAGAAGGGTATTTTTCTTATTTTAGTTTAATACCTGTAATCTAATTTTGTCTGCTGTCCTGTTGCAGCTTGTGGGCAATTTTTTAAGAAAGTGTAACTTTGTCTTACAGCAAACACTTTGGGTAGGTAGTTAAAGAAAATGTTTACTGGCCATGACCTGATTCATCAAGAGTAAATTCCTGTCCCCCCAACCAAAGAGGAATGTATTTGATTTGTAATATTTCACACATGTGCTGTTTATGGTGAGTCATTCATTGAAATTTCGTGCTGCCTCAGATTTTACAGCCACCTGTACTTTGAAAAACCTCTTTAATTGTAAAAGCTGTTCCTTCCCCCTGTCCTGTTCAGAGCGGGATTCACGAGGCTGAGATGTAGGTGCAATCAAATCTTGTTTTATTAAAGTAATGGATACATCAAAAGCAGTACGCTTCATAGAAATCTCTAAGCTAGCTCACTAGAAGTCCCTAACTGCACTCCAGACATGCTCTGCAACGCATGAAGAAAGTTGACTCAGCAACTTAATCCAGAGCGTGACAGTCTTAAGTAGGGAAAGTTTTAGATCGTAATCTCTGGCTCCTCCGCAAGTCCTGCCTCTGTCCTGTCTGCTTCTCATGGTGTTGAGAGCGGGGTGACGGGGTGTGTGCCTCCAATGGCTCATCCGAAAGAACCGTCTCCTTAGCAACCGGCTCAAGGTCAGGGGGTGGTGACACGCTCGAGGCATCCCGGGAACCGCTTGGCAAAGGGGGAGTCACCGCCCTCTCTGGAACTTCTTCCAATGGCTCCTCCAACCTGTTGGGGGGCGGCGCGCTCTCCGCTTCCGAGGCCGCGCCATCTGTAGGAACTGGTCCGGAGTCAAACTCCCCTCCCCTCCCAAGGTCATGCTCAGACTCAACAATTCCTTGGTCTTCTGCGTCCTCTGACAGCTGGAAAACCTGGAACTCATGCCTCCTCCCTCCCTGGCCCTCGTGGGGAAGCGGAGTCTCAACACCCCCCTTCAAATGAGGGGATTGGTAAAAAGAAAGCTGAAAAACAAAGTCCAGAGGGTCACATCACTCGAAAATGCTTGGAAGTTGTTTAAAAACACTATATTAGAAGCTCAACTGGAGTGCATACCGCAGATCAGAAAAGATACCGCCAGGGCCAAGAAGATGCCAGCATGGTTAACGAGCAAAGTCAAGGAAGCTCTTAGAGGCAAAAAGTCTTCCTTCAAAAAATGGAAGTCTTGTCCGAATGAAGAAAATAAAAAAGAACACAAACTCTGGCAAAAGAAATGCAAGAAGACAATAAGGGATGCTAAAAAAGAATTTGAGGAGCACATTGCTAAGAACATAAAAACCAACAACAAAAAATTCTATAAATACATTCAAAGCAGGAGACCATCTAGGGAGACGATTGGACCCTTGGATGATAAGGGAGTCAAAGGTGTACTAAAGAACGATAAGGAGATTGCAGAGAAGCTAAATGAATTCTTTGCATCTGTCTTCACAGTGGAAGATATAGGGCAGATCCCTGAACCTGAACTAACATTTGCAGGAAGGGATTCTGAGGAACTGAGACAAATAGTGGTAACGAGAGAGGAAGTTCTAAGCTTAATGGACAATATAAAAACTGACAAATCACTGGGCCCGGATGGCATCCACCCGAGAGTTCTCAAAGAACTCAAATGTGAAATTGCTGATCTGCTAACTAAAATATGTAACTTGTCCCTTGGGTCCTCCTCCGTGCCTGAGGACTGGAAAGTGGCAAATGTAACGCCAATCTTCAAAAAGGGATCCAGAGGGGATCCCGGAAATTACAGGCCAGTTAGCTTAACTTCTGTCCCTGGAAAACTGGTAGAAAGTATGATTAAAGCTAGATTAACTAAGCACATAGAAGAACAAGCCTTGCTGAAGCAGAGCCAGCATGGCTTCTGCAAGGGAAAGTCCTGTCTCAGTAACCTATTAGAATTCTTTGAGAGTGTCAACAAGCATATAGATAGAGGTGATCCAGTGGACATAATGTACTTAGACTTTCAAAAAGCGTTTGACAAGGTACCTCACCAAAGACTTCTGAGGAAGCTTAGCAGTCATGGAATAAGAGGAGTGGTCCTCTTGTGGATAAGGAATTGGTTAAGAAGCAGAAAGCAGAGAGTAGGAATAAACGGACAGTTCTCCCAATGGAGGGCTGTAGAAAGTGGAGTCCCTCAAGGATCGGTATTGGGACCTGTACTTTTCAACTTGTTCATTAATGACCTAGAATTAGGAGTGAGCAGTGAAGTGGCCAAGTTTGCTGATGACACTAAATTGTTCAGGGTTGTTAAAACAAAAAGGGATTGCGAAGAGCTCCAAAAAGACCTCTCCAAACTGAGTGAATGGGCAGAAAAATGGCAAATGCAATTCAATATAAACAAGTGTAAAATTATGCATATTGGAGGAAAAAATCTGAATTTCACATATACGCTCATGGGGTCTGAACTGGCGGTGACCGACCAGGAGAGAGACCTCGGGGTTGTAGTGGACAGCACGATGAAAATGTCGACCCAGTGTGCGGCAGCTGTGAAAAAGGCAAATTCCATGCTAGCGATAATTAGGAAAGGTATTGAAAATAAAACAGCCGATATCATAATGCCGTTGTATAAATCTATGGTGCGGCCGCATTTGGAATACTGTGTACAGTTCTGGTCGCCTCATCTCAAAAAGGATATTCTAGAGTTGGAAAAGGTTCAGAAGAGGGCAACCAGAATGATCAAGGGGATGGAGCGACTCCCTTACGAGGAAAGGTTGCAGCATTTGGGGCTTTTTAGAGAAAAGGCGGGTCAGAGGAGACATGATAGAAGTGTATAAAATTATGCATGGCCTTGAGAAAGTGGATAGAGAAAAGTTCTTCTCCCTCTCTCATAATACTAGAACTCATGGACATTCAAAGAAGCTGAATGTTGGAAGATTCAGGACAGACAAAAGGAAGTACTTCTTTACTCAGCGCATAGTTAAACTATGGAATTTGCTCCCACAAGATGCAGTAATGGCCACCAGCTTGGATGGCTTTAAAAGAAGATTAGACAAATTCATGGAGGACAGGGCTATCAATGGCTGCTAGCCATGATGGCTGTGCTCTGCCACCCTAGTCAGAGGCAGCATGCTTCTGAAAACCAGTTGCCGGAAGCCTCAGGAGGGGAGAGTGTTCTTGCACTCGGGTCCTGCTTGCGGGCTTCCCCCAGGCACCTGGTTGGCCACTGTGAGAACAAGATGCTGGACTAGATGGGCCACTGGCCTGATCCAGCAGGCTCTTCTTATGTTCTTATGTTCTTAATATGTGTATGATGTTTTTTACAAACAAACCCTGTTTGATTAAAACCTTATTTGTGAAGCATTTTTAATGGCATTTTACATTTTGCTGTTTGTGTTCCAGGCCACTTTTTATTAATAACAATGCAGAATCTGTGACACCCTTTTCTTGATTAGACAGATCTTGAATGCTTCATAAACACATTAAACTGTCTTAAATCAACAGAACAAGCCATCTAGTCCCTTAACATTTTTAAAAACTGCCATCATACCCTTGTAATTAGTAGACCATTCCCTGTGCCTAATAATGAGTGGAGGGAGGAATAAAAGGTGACGGAGGATTTTCTAATCACCACCTAATGACCTTCTTTCTAATCATCACCTAATGCCCTTAAAAGCTATCTTGTGCCTTTTGTGTGTGTGTGAGTTTTTTTTTAGTGAAAGCTTTCTCTGGTTATCATATTTCCTACATTCGTTGAGAGTTTCCCATTTCAGGGTCAGCTCTCCTTCCTTTTGCTTTGCATTGGGCTGCCAAAAGGCGGCTCTGTTCATACTGAATGGTAGTCATCGTTTCACACTTTTCACTTCCCTGACCAATAGCAAGTTTGAGTGGCAATCTTTTACAGAAACATATTCTTATACAAATATAATATTGGAGACTTATGGTATATGTCTGTAAAGAAACATATATTAGAAAAAAAGTCAGTGTGGGAATGGGCCAGCACTCAGAGATATTGTGTTAGTCTGTACGCAACATCAAATCTCCCATTGCTTACCCAACCCCCTTTTTGCCCGCCAACAATTTTGTATATTCTTGCTTGATCTCATTCTAGCTGCCAAACCATGTGCCCCACCCAATCAGGCGGGGTATGTTCAGTAGTAAGGAGCCTCTAAAAGCCATCATACATACTTTAAGCAAATGTTCTGGTTATCATCTTTATGGCGGGGGGAGCATATTTAGCTATTACTATAGAAAAATAATCTCGGTTTTCAAGGCTTTAAAATTATGAAATTGGATGAACCATTAACATGGCTACTAATCCATATATTTGTACAAGATTGCTGATTGGTGGAGAGCAATTGGTTTTAAAAGTTCACTTTTAGTTGGCTAAACCTAAGCAGACAAAATGGCATGGCAAGTGAAGCTTGCTCTCCTTTGGAGACAATGTGAGATTAATTTCAGGTAGCATCCTCAAAATCCTGTTTGTGTCAGCGGGATTTATGCCAATAGAATACTTAGATTCTAAGTAGTTCTTAACCTGGGGTGCACACACCCCTGGGGGTGCGAGACACTTTTTCTAGGGGTGCGAGGCATTAACTATACAACCAAAGATTTTGGAAAACTGTCATTTATCTTAGCTAAGTTAGGCTAAAACACACATTAAAATAAAATAAATCAAAATAAAAATGAACGGTATTTTTTCAGGGAGTGCGAGAGCATATTTTGGAAATCCAAGGGGTGCTGGCAGTGGAAAAGGTTAAGAACCACTGACTTGGAAGGACAGAAAGCTCAGCAACAGGTATTTCAAAGGATACCTGTGAATCTTACTTTATTTCCAACTGACTTAAGTGATGTTTAAGTTGTAATTTTCATAATTTCAGTAGGTTCTCCTGGTAGGTTCATATTGGTACTCTTCTGGCTTGAAGAACATTATTGGGATATGGACCAATAGTATTCATATGAATACCATGATCTCTTGTAGATTGTGCATGTAGCCACAATACTTAGTACAGTAGGGCCCTGCTTTCCTGCGCTTCACTTCTTGGTGCTTCACTAATGCGGTAGTTTTGAATTGTATCCATGTTCCATATGTTCCGTGCTTGTTCCATTTTTGCGGCGGATAATTGCCAGAATACAGAGAGACGGTGAGTGCACAAATTGATGGCACCTGACGCCTTTCTGGGACTTAGCTACTGAGTGCGTCCTCAGAGCTTGGAAACGTTCCTTTTTTAAACTACAGTTGGGCTGATGGGAGTTGTAGTTCAAAAAAGAAACGTTTCCAAGCTCTGATGATGCCCTCAGCTGCTGAGTCCGAGAAGGGCGTCCGGTGACATTTTATTGTAGAGGGAGGTGGTGGAGGGCAAGCACACACACACGCAAACAAGCTGGGGGGAGAGTGAGTGGGCAAGGGGGGACAAGCGAGGGAGGTGGAGGAGTGTGAGCGAGCGAACAGGCAGGGGGGAGAGTGAGCGAGCAAGGGGAGATGAGCGAGGGAGGTGGTGGAGAGCGAGCAAGTGAACAAGCAGGGGGGAGGGCGAGCAGGCAAGGGGGGATGAGTGAGGGTGGCGGTGGAGGGCAAGCAAGTGCGTGAGCGAACAGGCAGGGGAGAGTGAGCGGACAAGGGGGAATGAGTGAGGGAGGTGGCAGGGGATGAGTGAGGGAGGTGGCGGAGGGTGAGCGAGTGAACAGGCAGGGGGGAGGGTGAGCAAACAGGCAGGGGGCAAGGGGGGATGAGAGAGGGAGGCGGTGGAGGGTGAGCAAGCGAGTGAACAGGCAGGGGGAGGGCGAGCGGGCAAAGGGATGAGCGAGGGAGGCGGCAGAGGGCGAGTGAGCAGGCGTGGGCGGGTGGGCATCTCCCTGCCTGCGATCTGTGGCAGGTAGCCTGCTGCGGTAGGGGAGCACTAGTCCCCCACCATAAGGAGGGCGAGTGAGCGAGCGAGCAGGGGGGGAGAGGGCGATGCACGGAAAAGCGGAACATCGATCAGCTGTTGTGCGGAGAGCTTCAGGGTCCAAGCACTGTCAGCTGGAGCTCCCTGCACTACAGCTGATCGATGTTCCGCTTTTTGGCGGTGTTTGCTTTTTGGCGGGGGTCTGGTCTCTAACGTGCCGTATAAGTGGGGCCCTACTGTAGTATGACACATCACTAATGACATAACTTGAGAACAGGGTGGCACTAAATAGTCTAACTGCCTCAGAAATGTTAATAACAATTAAGATATAACCCAAACTGGTTTGGAAAAGAGCATCACTATGGCACCATAGGCAGGGTATTTTCTGGATTTTATTTTAATTTTCATATTTCAGAATATAATTTCAAATAACAATTACAATTTAAATGTATTTATAAAAAGTGTCAAAAAATTACTATGAAAGACGGTAGATGCATCCGGGGCTCATTTGGAACAAAGGGTGGGATATAAACTGAATTAGTAGTGGTGGTGGACGGTGGTAGTAGTAGTAGTAATTATAACAATAGATAGTCTGCATCTGTGTTGGAATTGCTTTTTAAGATGTTTTAAAATATATTTTTAAAATGTTTTGTTCTTAAGATGTTTTAAAGTGCTTGTAGTGTTTTTGTTTACCGACCTGGGCTCCTTCTGGGAGGAAGGGTGCGATATGCAGTTAATAAATAATGATGTTTTAATAGTGACAGATATGCAAAATACATGGACTACTTACGTTGTTTATTCTTTTGTGATGGGGATGGCCTGGGCTTCCACAAAGGCAAACCTGTGAGTTATATTATTCTATTTTAGCATTTTATCTCTCTTCTTTGGTTGTTATGTATGTTAAAAGATTTGTTTTATTTACATATTTGATGTCAAAATGAAGCATTTATAGATGGCAACTAGGCTTTTAGAAGTGTAGAAATGAAGTCCACTTTTTATCTGGTACCACTAGAAGATTAATTTCCGCAATTGGCAGTCTAGTGACACCATTTTTTAGGAGAATGACCTAAATTGTTTTCTTGTTATGTTATGGTAATTGACCCATAAATGAAGCAGCAAAAGCACAAATTGTTCTTAGGATGGCTATTGCTGTTTCTTGGTGCAAGTCACTGAAATAGTCAGCAGGTGGAGGTGGTGTTCTGTAGAACAGACTAAAAGACAATACTTTTCTTTGTAGCTGAGTGTTCTGCTGTAGGATGTAGGTGTGTTATCTCAGTAGCTACTCTGTTTCCAACTGAATTACTTTATTTCTTGAAAAGCTTTTCTTAAAAATTCATGGATCATAAGCACTAAACGTAATTTGTCAGATCAGAAACAATTATTTTACTTCAGAAATAGATGGATGACTATAATTTAATAGAAATATTGCTCCTTCTTTTGTAGCTTTTTATTGCCTTTATGTATATAGGTCTAGACCAGGAATGGGAAACCAGTGGTCCTCCAGACTCATGGGATTCCAGCTCCCATCACCCCTGACCATCTGCCATCCTGGCAGGGGCTGATGGGGGGTTGGAAACACATAACATATGCAGAGCCACAGGTCCCCCATTCCTGGTGAACATAAACATAGGAAGTTACCTTATATCCATGTCAGACCATTGGCCTATCATTATTGTTGACACTAACTGGTAGTGGCTCTCTAGGGCTTCAGACAGGAGTCTTTCCAAGCCCTACCTGGAGATACCAGGGATTAAAGCTGGGACCTTCTGCATGCAAGCAAATACTGCACCACTGAGCTACAGCCCTTCCCCTAGTTGGGGTTAACTGTTTGGGACTGCAGCTGGATTCCCACTTCATTACTGTTTATGGCAAAGATGGGGAACCTTTGGCTCTTCAGATGTATTTATTTATTGCATTTATATACCGCCCCATAGCTGAAGCTGTCTGGGCAGCTTACAACAATTAAGAACATTGAAAACAAGTATACAAATTTAAACCATTAAAACCCATACAAACCGATAAGCAAGTTAAAAACACATGTTATTCAAATGCTGTTAAAATGGCTGAGAGAAGAGGAAAGTCTTGACCTGGTGCACAAAAGATAACAGGGTTGGTGCCAGGTGCACCTCATCAGGAAGATCATTCCATAATTTGGGGGCCACCACTGAGAAGGCCCTCTCCCTTGTTGCCAGACTCTGGGCTTTCTTCAGAGTAGGCACCTGGAGGAGGACCTTTGATGTTGAGCATAGTGTATGGGTAGGTTCATGTCGGGAGAGGTGTTCCATCAGGTATTGTGGTCCCAAGATGTGTAAAGCTTTATAGGTTAAAACCAGCACCTTGAATTGGGCTCGGAAACATACAGGCAGCCAATGCAAGTGGGCCAGAATTGGTTTTATATTTTCGAACCATCTGGTCCTGTTACCAATCTGGCCATTGCATTTTGCACAAGCTGCAGTTTCCGAACCATCTTCAAAGGCAGCCCCACGTAGAGTGCATTGCAGTAATCTAGCTTTTGGAGGTTACTAGATCATGGACAACTGAAGCCAGGTTATCCTTCTCCAGATAGGGGCATAACCGGGGCACCAACCGGAGTTGGTAGAAGGCACTCCGTGCCACCGAGACTACCTGAGCCTCAAGTGACAAAGATGGTTCTAGGAGAACCCCCAAACTATGAACCTGTTCCTTCAGCGGGAGTGCAACCCCATCCAGGACAGGTTGGACATTTACCATCTGGTCAGAAGAACCACCCACTAGCAGCATTTCAGTCTTGTCTGGATTGAGCCTCCGTTTATTAGCCCTCATCCAGTCCATTGTCGCAGCCAGGCACTGGTTCAGCACATTGACAGCCTCACCTGAAAAGGGTGAGAAGGAGAAATAGAGCTGCGTGTCATCAGTGTACTGATGGCAATGCACTCTGAAACTCCGGATGACCGCACCGAATGGCTGGCCTGAGCTGGCCTGCCACCACTCGTTCAAGGACCTTTCCCAGGAATGGAACATTTCCCACCGGCCTATCGTTACTAAGATTTTCTGAGTCCAGGGAGGGCCTCTTCAGGAGTGGTCTCACTACTGCCTCTTTCAGGCAGCCAGGGACCACTCCCTCTCGCAGAGAGGCATCAATCGCTTCCCAGCCCCAGCCAGCTGTTCCATCCCTGCTAGCTTTTATTAGCCAAGGAGGGCAAGGAATCCAATACAGAAGTGGTTGTATGAACCTGTCCAAGCACCTTGTCAATGTCCTCAAGCTGTAGCAACTGAAACTCATCCAAGAAATCAAGACAAGTCTGTGCTCTGGATACCTCGCTTGATTTGCCTGCTATAACACTGGAGTCTTAAGTCCTGGCGGATGCTAAAGATTTTATCCTGAAAGTGCCTAGCAAATTCATTACAGCCGGCCTCAGATGGTTCTACCATGTTTTTGGGGCCATCATGTAATAGCCTCTGGACAATTCTGAATAGCTCTGCTGGGCAGCAGAGTGATGACTTGATAGTGGCAGCAAAGTATTGTTTTTTTGCTGCCGTTACTGCCCCTAAATACAACTTACCATTGACACTTACCCAGTGTGTGACTACATCCACCAGGAGTTCATCTCCATCTGCACGCAAGCCATCTCCTATATTGTTTCATCGCTCTCAGATGCTCCTGGACTGCAGCTCCCATCATCCCTAGGCTTTAGTTGTGCTGGCTAGTGCCGATGGGGGTTGGAGAAACATGTATTCTATCTTGAGCTCCTTGAACAAAAGGCGGGATATAATTCCAATAATAAAATAAATATATAAATATCGTAAATATATAAATATTAAACATCTGCAAGGCCACAATGTCCTCATCCCTGATTTATGGCTAGGAGTTCTTACAGTCTTGGCTGTTACGCTAGCTGTTTCTTCCCTTTTTGGAATAGAGGGACACTGATATAGTTCATCCCCAGTAGCCTCTCAATAATTACTGAAATATACTGGATATATGGCTACCTTCTGAAGATAGATCAGAAATATCAGCGGGTCCAGATTATTATGCCTTGGCAGGTAGTCATTGGTAGATGTTTATATCTTATATAATACAATGCTTCAAGAGGCAGTTTGTTTCCATGCTGAATTCAAGATGCTGGCTTTAACCTGTATGGCTGGAACTGGGTTATTTAAAAGATCGCCTGTCTCCATTATGTATCTCCCATATGTTGAGGTCCAGTGATGAGATCTTTCTGTACGGACTGCCCTACTATCAAAGGTAAAATTGTTTACTACAGTGGGACTTTCTTGTGGTGTCTTCCCACTTGTAAAACTTTCTACCAGCTGATACATGTCAAAAATTCTTATTCAGCACTTTTACGAGGATTGTAAAAGTACTTATTTTAAAATAGGTTTTTGGTTGTTATGTAAGTTTGGGAGGGGTATATGTCATTTGTTCTATTTTCTGTGGCTATTGAGTCATCTTAAATTTTAATATTAGTGTTTTTACATCGTATTCTTACCATACTGTTTGTATAGAGAATTGGAAAACTGAGTATTA
This sequence comes from Rhineura floridana, assembly GCF_030035675.1. Lineage (NCBI taxonomy): Eukaryota > Metazoa > Chordata > Lepidosauria > Squamata > Rhineuridae > Rhineura > Rhineura floridana. The sequence continues at coordinate 43,492,623 of NC_084482.1, forward strand.
ATTCTGAAATACATACCGTGCCTTGACAAAGGTGGCATTTACATGTAATGCTAAACCATGGTTTAGTGTTACGAGAACAAGCTGCAGTAAGACCTGCTACCCTTCGTCATTCCTCTGGCATAGCTATAAGGGGCTCAGAAGCGTTTTCTTCTGTTTTAGAACAGCTGCAGTTGTCTTTTTTTAGATTTGGTTAGTCTTAACTATGGTTAGTGGATACAACCCAACTTCAGAAAATAGTATTTTTATTGAGAGTTAGTGCTGCTCTGAAGCCTTCATTCAAATTTTTCTGCTGATTGGGCATTGGGGAGGGTGAAAATGAGTGGAGATTTTTTTCACAAAGCAAAATTGGGTGGTACGGTGACTAAGCAATAAAGGCAGGAATGGCAACATCGCTCTTTCTTTCTACCAAAGTTTATTTATTATTTTTTGCACCACTTCAAAAACGGTCAGCCAGGCAGTCACAGTCCCCTACAGTGGCTTAGTTGGAATGCTGCTATGTCATGATGGTGCATATAATGGGATGCTGCTAAATGAGAATATGTTATAATGTTATATGACGCTATTTTGTAAAGTGACCACTCCTGTCATCCAAGAAAATCTAACATGGGGCGTGGTTAATGAGCAGAGTCAAAGAAGCTATTAGAGGTAAGGCTTGCTTCAAAAAAAATGAAAGTCTTGTCTGAATGAGAATAAAAAGGAACACAAACTCTAGCAAAAGAAATGCAAAGACAATAAGGAATGCAAAAAAAAAAAGAATTTGAGGAGCACACTGCTAAAAACATAAAAACTAATAGCAATTTTTTTTTAAAATCCATCAAAGCAAGAGGCCGTCTAGGAGGCTGTTGGACCATTGTATGACAAGGGAGTCAAACGTGTGCTAAGCAGGATAAGGAAATTGCAGAGAAGCTAAATGAATTTTTTACATCTGTCTTCACAGTGGAAAATATGGGTCAGGGAGGCAAATAGTGATGACAAGAGATGAAATTCTAGGCTTAACAGACAAAATAAAAACTGATAAATTGCTGGGTCTGGAAGGTGTCCACACAAGAATTCTCAAAGAACTCAAATGTGAGATTGCTTCTTCTAACAAAAATATGTAACTTGTCCCTCAGATCTACCTCCATATCTGAGGACTGGAAAGTGGCTAATGTAACACCAATCTTTAAAAAGGGATCCAGGGGGCATCCTGGAAATTACAGACGGGTAAGCTTGTCTGTCCTGGGAAAACTGATAGAAAGTATTATTAACAATAAAATAACAAAGCATTTAGAAGAGTGAGTCTTGCTGAAGAAGAACCAGAATGGCTTCTGCCAGGATAAGTCCTGCCTCATTAATCTATTAGAGTTCTTTGAGAGTGTCAACAAACATATTGATAGAGGTGATCCCGTTGACATAGTGTTCTTGGACTTTGAAAAAGCTTTTGACAAGATACCTGACCAAAGACTCCTGAGTAAGTTTAGTAGTCATGGAATAAGAGGAGAAGTTCTCTTGTGGATCAGAAACTGGCTAGGAAACAGAAAGCAGAGAGTAGGACTAAATGGACAGTTGTCCCAATGGAAGGATGTAGAAAGCAGAGTCCCTCATGAATCAGTATTGGGACGTGGGCTTTTCAACCTGTTCATCAGTGAGCCAGAGTTAAGCAGTGAGGTGACTAAGTTTGCCAGTGATACTAAATTGTTCAAGTTTCTTAAAATAAAAAGATTACGAAGAGCTCTGAAACGACCTTTCCATAATGAGTGAATGGGCTGTAAAATGACAAATGCAATTCAAAGTAAACAAGTGTAAAGTTATCCATATTGGAGCAAAAAAATCTTAATTTTGCATATACGCCCATGGGGTCTGAATTGACAGTGACTGACCAGGAACAAGACCTTGGGGTTGTAGTGGATAGCTCAATGAAGATGTCGACTCAATGTGCTGTGGCTGTGAAAAAGGCAAATGTAGTGGTAGGGATCATCAGGAAAGGTATTGAAAATAAAACTACTGATATAATGCCATTACATAAATCTATGGTGTGGCTGCATTTGGAATACTGTGTACATTTCTGGTCCTTTCACCTCAAAAAGGATATTGTAGAGCCGGAAAAGGTTCAAAAAAGGGCAACCAAAATCATCAAACCTATGATGAGAGGTTGCAGCTTGTTTACAGAAAAGATAAGAGGTGACATGATAGAACTGTATAAAATTATGCATGGCATGGAGAAAGTGGGCAGAGAAAAGTTTTTCTCCTTCTCTCAGCACTAGAACTCTTGAACATCCAGTGAAGATGAATGTTGGAAGATTCAGGACAGACAAAAGAAAGTACTACTTCACACAACAGTGTATAGTTAAACTGTGGAATTCGCTCCCACAAGAGGCAGTGGTAGCCCCCAACTTGGGTGGCTGTCAAAGACAAATTAATGGAGGATAAGGCTATCAATGGCTATTCGCCAACTTGTATTCAGAAGCATACCACAACTAGCTGGCTTCTGTGAGAACAGGATGCTGGCCTGGATGGGTCATTGGTTTCATCCAGCAGTCTCTTCTTACGTTCTCTGGCAGGAGTGAGCCAGGAGGGATTGAGAATTGGTGGTTTCTCTGCCACAAAGTTTCCCCTCCTCCACATCTTGCGATTGCTTGACCAAGCAATAAACTTCCTGTAAAATGAAGGAAAATCCTACCTAGTTTTTATCTATCTCAGAAGAATAAAATCCTAATTGGAAGTCTAATTGATCAGCAGTAAAAAGTAGTTCTTATAACTTGCATTGTTTGTACTAGTGCAGAGGATGAAGTATAACAAGATGTTATGAACATTTCTAACATATTTTAATAATTTATTTAACAATTAGAAGAAAATAGAATGGTTAAAAATTTAAACATTAATGAAATATTGAAAAGGATTTCTTTTTGTTTTCATCTATTCAAACAGATAGGAAGTTTGCTTGCTATCTTTTATGCAACTTTTATGTCACCCTTTTTTGTTTTTGAAGTGAGAAGGCTGCTATAAAGTTAGTGTATCAAATACTGCACTTCTAAAATTAGTCTATCGTTCTGTAGTGCTTTTAATTTCTTTGTTTATTGAGATATGATCAGTTATCAGAAGCAGTGGAAGTAACTTTTCCAAACAGCAAAGTATTGATAGAATTCTGGATTTTATCCTGAAAAGTAGAAGTGATAGAGAAGAGACAACATAGTGTTAGTGTTTTGTTCAAATAAAAATATTTTGATAGTTCCAAGAAAGTACAAACATTTATGGGAGAGTTACTGTAGTTATTACAGTTTTGTCCATTTTGTTTGGTAGTGCTAGATAAGAAATTGTGACTTGACTCATAGTATCCTCCAAATCATATAAACATAAACTATTCATTTGGGATTGAGTGTCACAGCTTTGGGGATCTTACGCTGTCAGGTAGTTAGTGTTCATGAACTTTGTGAGTAAGCTTTGATTGTGACAAAATTTTGTATTGATAAAATACAGATGACATTGTTATGGTATTGATGTTAATGTTGGTCTGATTGCTGCATTGCAAAACATGTTTTACAAAATGTGTTTGGCTCCAATCCACATTAGGGCTCATTTTGTGATGTAGACTGACTTACCTCTTTTTAAAAAAACACAACACATCCAAAGTTAAAATGCAGGTTTAAAAACCAAGAGGCCCAGACAACATAAGTTGTCTAAAGGGTCTGGCTGAACAGAGATCTTACCTGGTGTTGAAAAGATCACAGGATGACATTAGTTTGACCTCCCTGTGAAGGCTGTTACATAATTGGGGTTGGCACTACTGAAAATGCCATTTTCTTGATGATCACCTTCCTCACTTCTATTTTGGCAGAAGCATTTGGAGTAGTAGGGCTTCGAAAGAGGGTCTTAAGGTTCAGGTAGGTACATAAGGAAGAAGGAGGTCCTTCAAGTAGCTGGTCCGAAGTCATTTATGACTTTCATGTTAAAACCAGAGGTTTAATCCATTTTTGGTCCAATACAACCCCCAGTCACACTTTTCATTCTGCAATTTACATATAGGTAGACCTACAGGGTAGTCCTTCTAGGACAATGTCACAAACTCAGCCTTACAACATCACCAAATTTCAGCCAGTCACCACTTACATTTTCCTTCTGGAAACCCCAGAAATGCACTGAAGTTTGCCATTGAGGTCTATTTTGACCTCAGCCAATCTTATCAGATTGCGGTTGAAAAATACCCCATCATTTTTTCATAGAGAGGTAACCAAAGATCACTGGAGTCAAATTACCCCTCCCACCTTTTTGAGGGCATCCTAGCTTGAACTTACATGACACAGGATGGGCAAATGACAAACTTACTAGTATTGACTTGGCTGAACATTTGCTTCAGCAAGAACTAACTAATATTGGCACCATTAAGGAGGAATAAACTGGACATACCCATAGAACTGCTGGCAAATCCCCCAAGGCAAGCTCACACTTAACCGTGGTTATGTCTGGTGAAGAGCAAAAACCGACATCACACATTACAATGCAAATAAAGGTGGGGTGGATGCTGTGGACCACCTGTGCATATACCATATGCATAAGCATAAAATTAACAGATGGCCAATGGTGTTTTCAACATGATTGATGTTACTTCCATTGGTACCTTTGTGCTATGGGGACAGAACTTTCTGGACCGGAAGCTTACATCTAACAGGCATAGAAGGTGCCTAGTGCTGACAATTCTGGGAAAGGAGCTAATCGGCTCAGAGATAGACCAAAGGATACAACTTGTGCCTCATCCATACCCAACCATCTGGGCAGTAGCATCTGCTCTTGGTCATGCAGTCCCATCTCAGACTTCACCTGCAGCATCCATACAATGTGCATGCTACCACCGTTGCACTAGAGAACAGGATTAAAAAGTCCAACAAACAGTGCAACGTGTTGGGAAGTTCTGTTGAAAGGACCATAGCATGACAGAAATATATTGTCTAGGGGATGTTAATAGGTTGGCACAAATGATATAGTGTTTGGGGATGTTTCTCTAAACAAGAACAGTTTTCTTGCTGGTTTATTAATGGGGTCAAACACCCCACAAAACCATCCACATTCTTTTTTTTGGTGTAATAAAGTTGTTTCTAAACAGTTTATATTGGCTTCATGGTTTTTTTCCTTTTTTACTTTAAAACAGAGTTTTTGATGTTTGTAATGGAAAATAAAAACCATGTTTTTTAAAGCATGAGAAATTACCCAATATGCATAGGGAAGGAGCAAGTATTTACTGTGCAGAAAAAAATTATTCCTCTAAATAAGTATTTTCTGGCTATATGTGTTTAGGTATTGTCAAGCACACTTGTGCTGAAACCCCCCCCAATGGTTTCTTTGTGAAAAAATGACCCCTTACCATGATTTCCTTATTGGAAATCTCATTGGGGAAAAATATACCTTAAAAGCTGATAGTGGTTCCCTCCCGAAGGTTAAATTGGTCCCAGAAATGGACAGTGCAGCTGACACAGCATAAGTGTAATATGAATAAGCACCCAGGTCCAGTTTATAATTTTGGGCCCTATTCTGGATGAAATGCAGGTTTTACATCATTTAAAAAGGTGGCTCCATGTTTGATACATTCCAGTAGTCTAAACAGGAGGTTACCAGAGCATGGATAACTGTGCCAAGCTGTTTCTATCCAGATAATGTTGCAAGTGGCTTAGCTTGGAGCTGATGAATGGTACTTTGAGCCACAGAGATCAATTTTGGATCAATAACTTGATCCTTTAAGGGAAATGCAACCCCATCTTGCACAGGCTGAATACCATTCACCTGGATGTATGAACTAACAGTACCTCCATCTTGTATGGACTGTATCTAGTTGTTCACCCTCATCCAGCCTGTGGCTGCACCCAGGTACAGGTTCAGGATAGTCACAGCCTCACCTGAGCATAAAAAATAGTGAGCAAGCTTTTTCTTCATCTTGATATTTTAATATGTTGAGTATGATTTTAACCTTTTGCATGAATACTCCCATCCCTACTTCCCTATAAGCCAGAGATTGCCATGGGTGCCAGGTTGGTGGTGCTTATGTATTTTTTTGTGGTGTGTGTGGAATTTGTTTTAAACTTTGTTGTACACCGCCCAGAGAGCTATGCTAGTCGGGCGGTATAAAAATCTAATAAAATAAATAAATAAATAAATAAATAAATAAATGGCAGGCACTTCCTTCACTTGTGGAAGGGCTTTTTTGAATGTTTGTGTGTGATTGAGAGGGATGTACTTGGGCAGAGAGAGAGAGGGATAGGTAGGGGTGTGTGTGTGTGTGAGAAAGAAATGCATGTTTGTGTCTTTGTGTGTTTGTGTAAGAAAGAAAAATGCACATGTGTTTGTGGTCTGTGTGTGGTGTGGTTTTGCATGTGCTGTGCGTGTAAGAGAATGTGAGTGTTGTGGCCACTTTGTAGATTTTTCCTTGTACTGGGGAACATTCCCTGTAGCTGTTAGACAGCGACAGCATTGTGTGTGTGTGTGTGTGAAATCACTATTGTGTGATCTCCAGCAGAACATAGGTGACTTCCTATGATAAGCATAAGATTGTCCAGGGAGAGGGGAAGGAGCAATGACTGTACTTTCTAATTTTGTGTTATGCCATGCCCCCAGTGGCACCCATTTTGTGTTATTTCACATTCCTGTAGCAGCATTTTGTGACTGGTGCCATGCCCACAGTGCTATTTCAAAATTCAGAATGTACTTACTGGTCCAAAAGGGTTAGTGACCCCTGTCATAAGCAGAGGTGAAGTGAAAGATGTGAATGTTGGGGGAATTTCCATGTTGGCATCACAATTCTGAAAAGCAAATGTTTAAAGGTATCAGACATACAAGATAGCTTCTCCTAGGAAGTTATTCTTTCTTGATGTTCATATGGTTTGCAGTTGCTATTCTTTGTTTCTATTTTATTTTTAGTGTTTTTTAAAATATTTAATGGTTTTATCATAATGTATCCTATGTTTTGTTTTAATTGAATATGACCTTGAGTACTCTCAAGCTAGTAAGGCAAGATAGAAATATAAATAATATAAATGGGCTTTTGTAAATTGCTTTGGGATGCCTCATGGGAAGTGATTCATAAATTAAATAAACAGTAGTTTTAAGATCTCATAGTCTTTCAATAAGTTCTAATTTATTTTTTGTCACTTACAATAGGGAACAGTATACATATAATGGGAAACTAGCACTAAAGTCCCGTTCTATGAGTCCACCTCATCGGTCAGAAGATAACAACTTTCCCTCAGCGACACCAGTAAGATTATTTCCTATTTGTAGTGAAATTCCTTTTCTTTACTGTTTCAGTGAATGGTAAGTTTTTCTGCTGAAATTCATGAACCTTGCATGCAGGAAATTTGGCATTAAAAGGAGGCAAACTGATTAGGTGTTCATCCTGTTGAAGAACATTTTTCACATTCTGCCATGTTATATTGAAAATCTATTCTGCTGCTTCCCATAAGCTCATTTCAAACAAAATCTTACAAAATTTATAGTCCTGAACTCAGAAACACTTGCTTAACAACCATGTAAGTGTTCATGGCAATACACAAAACACTCAGACAGAATCTAGAATTCAGAGTCTAAATTGTAAACCGCCCAGAGAGCTTTGGCTATGGATTGGTATATAAATGTAATAAATAAATATTTAAATAAATAAAACAAAAGTAAAATAATCCAAACTCTTTTGGACTTTTTTCTGAGAGTGGTCTCAAATTTTGTTGAAATTAATTAAAAATCAGCCATGTTCACATAGAACATGTAATTCTATAGCTAACTTTGCCCTGTACTCTGACCTTTATCTTCTGCAGTTTAAAAGTTAAAAATATGCATGGCTGATTTTTAATTAAAGAAAAGTAACATTGGAGTCTATGATAGCGCAGGTAAGAACCAACTTGCAGTGTTCTAAAAGCCAGACTCACAGCTGTTTGGCTTGGCTAATCGGGGCCACACCCACTCCAGACATTTATTGCCCTTTGAACAGTCATAGCTTCACCAAAAGAATTCTGGGAAGTGTAGTTTGTGAAGGGTGCTGAGAATTGTTAGGAGACACCCTATTCCCCTGACAGAGCTCCAGTGGCCAGAGTGGTTTAACAGTCAGCCCCTGTTCCCAGAGAATTCTGATTGTAGCTCGGTGAGAGGAATATGGCGTCTCCTAACAACTCTCAGTACCCTTCACAAACGATACTTCCCAGGATTCTTTGAGGGAAGTCATGACTGTTTAAAGGGGATTACATGTTTGGTGTGGATGTAGCCAGGGACAGCTTTGGTTTAAATTTGAGTGGGACGCTACAAGTGTCTGCTGTTTTTCTTTTGGAAAATAAAACAGTTTTCCCTTTGGTGCCCCCCTCCCCCAGGTTAGTTTCACCTATACTAAGCATGATTGCATAGGAGTAAATCCCATTGAACTCAATAAACATGCAAAAAATCAAACCTGCCTTTCCCCTCCCCTCCCTCTCCTCCCCACTTCAGTCCTCCCTCCCTCCCTCCCCCTTCTTCCTCCTTCCTCGTGGTCATTTTCACCTGTCCTAAATATAAATGCACAGGAGTAAATCCCACTGAACTCAATAAGCATGCAAATGATCAATCCATTCTCAGCAAACTTGCACAGGATCACATTTCTTTCCTTCCGGATTAAAAAGCAGTGAAATTCGCTAATAGGCAAAAAAACCCTTATGGTTTAAGAATATACCCATAGCCAGCAATTTTTTTCTATCATTAAAAAGCTGAGCATGTGGTGAATGGTGGCAACACTTGCAATCAGGACTGTGCCTCCAAAGATAGAGAATTATTTTTGTGTGTGTGTTTGTTGATGTTCTTTTAACTTTGCTTCTTTCCAGAGGCACATGTTACCAAATTCTTCCAAGCTACACAGCAAGTGGATTGGACTGTGAAAGTCCAACCCAAATTGTGCTTGCCTTTTGACAGATTTGTATGTCAGTACAATATCTCAGAGAGGAGGTCAGGTCCCCTGCTCCCCTGGTGCCTTCAGTATAGCTGCCCAATTTCCCTGCCTTTTAAAGTTTGATAAAAATATCTATTGGCTATAGGTACATTCTTAAACTCAAGGGTTTTTTTTGCCTATTAGTGAATATTTATATAAGGTGGGGTGGCTAACCTTTTCTTTTTTTGGTCTGAGGTTTTATGGTTGGCTAATCCTCTGGAGGCCACATACTGGTGGAGTGTGTGGCGAACCATGTGCGTGGCTGCTCCATGCTCTCATGTGCATAGGCACACAGCCCCCTTCCTTATTGCTGATCCATACAGACCAGTGGAGGAGGGTCATTATCACCTCCTGTTTCATCTGTACTGAAAACAAACTCTTTCAACAAGCCTTTTAAGTAAATACCTTATCCCAGTCTGCTTCTGAACTGGAATTGTTTTTGGAGATATTTTAAAAGACGTTTTGGGATGTTCTGTTTTTAAATATTTTTTTAACAGACCTGAGCTGTCCTCTCTCTCCCATTCCTGTTACATGCCAGATTTGGCACAAAGATGCTTGGTTGTATTAAGCCAGATTACCCCACTATGTCCTGATGAGGGCACTCTGTTTTCATATCAATTACCAAACTAGGAAAATAAGCCAGGGTCTTTGTGTTGAAATACAAACCAAGGTCTTTCTGCTGGAGGTGGTGTATGATGGGGTAGGGGAAAGAGAGAGTGCTCAGTCCTGATGCTCATTCCTGATTCCACAAACCACAGTTTATGAAGCTTAAAATTATTGTCTGACCCTGGGCCCTTGTATTTTTGATAAAAAGGTGAGGGTGTGCTTTAAGGGATTAGAGCCGAAGTCATTCCTTAAAATGACTTAGACTTTTGGAGTATTTTGATCAAACATGGGAAATCATATAAGCTTTATGTCACCAATGTAATGGTCCCCAAATGGCCCATTTGTGACAGAAGGCAATTGGCAAGGACCATCTGAATAATTTTCAAGGATAGGCTTGTGTACATTGCAGTAGTCAACCTCATACACACTGGGTTGCTGAGGAGATGGGAAGATGTCTTGTGAGATTCTGTAGGCAAGACGCCAAGAACATGAAAAGCTGGGTTTTGGGTGCCTGATTTAGATGATTGACCAAGTGGTCAATGAACATATTGGCTGCCAACTGTAGATACATGAAAATAGGAATATTGGCTGCCAAATACAGTTTCATGGGTGGGGGAGATTAAATAAACACCTATTGATAATGTAGTAGTGGCAATTTGTTTTTGTATTTCCCTTCCCCACCCAAAAAATAACTAAATTGAGGCTGTAATCCAAAACATAATAGGGACCAAGCCTCATTGAACATGCATAGGATTGCACGATAAATACCCAATATTCTCCTGAAGAAGGATTATGAATCCCAAAAATGGTTTGGACTTCTGGATTAATAAATTGCCTCTGCAGTTTTTAGTATGTGAACCCCCTTGAACTGGAGCTAGAAAAAAGCAAATGTTGCAGAAAATGAATTTCCAGCACAGACCAACATTCTCTTTTCTGTTAAACTCTTAACTTTCAAACTTTGCTGTTTTTCCATGTTTGCTGGTATAACATTTTATCTGAACATTTTGCATTCCAGGAAGATCGTCGCACAAAAAAAATTTCTTTGGATGACAGTGACCTTGAAGCCCGTTTCAACAGTTGGAATCTGGGGGTAAAATAAACATGTATTTCTTTAATTTGCTGACTTTAGAACAAAATGTGTTGGTAATTTAGCCACCAAGATCTTGCCTAATAGTTTCTTTAGGCCTGCTTCACATGCTGAATTAAACCGTTGTTAAAAATAATGTGACTCAGAGGTGTGCCTGGTCCATACTGCTTAAATGTCTGTGCTGTGCTCCTCCCCTGCTCCTTTCTTTGGCATCCAGGGGAGGATGAGTGGTGGCTTGCACATAAGAAGCAAACTCTGGTTAGTTTTTTCTCTGGAATGCCAAAGGAAGGACTGGGGAAGGAGCACAATGGGGACCTTTGAGCAGCATGCACCAGGCACACTTGTCTGCATTAAACCATAGTTTAGTTTAAACTTATGGTTTTGATGTATGTGTCAACCAGATCATAAAGTGTGGAAAGAAGTTGGAATAATTCCTAAGATTTTCAGAGGCAGTCAAAGTTGTTTTGACACATCAAGGTAGGCTAACACTGAAGCATCCTATTTTCTGTAGAAATGGTTCAATGGATTCATAACATTTTTAGCCACACTATTAAACTGAATGAGTAAAAAAGAAATATAATTATTACATAAAGACATAAAGGGAGCCCTGCCAGATCAGACAAAAAGTTCACCTAGTCCAGTATGCTGTTTCCTACAATGTCTAACCAGATATCTGCTGCCCTAAGCTCCTGCTAGGAGGAAGGGCAGGATATAAATCAAATAATAAATAAATATCTTCTGGAAAATCCACAAGCAGGTATAAAGTCAAAACCCTCTCCTGCTGTTGCATTTGATATTCAGAGCTATGTTGGAGATTCCATGTACCCGTCATGACTAGTAACCATTGATACATCTATCCTTCATATATTTGTCCACTCCCCTTTTAAAACCATCTAAGTTAGTGTCCATTACCAAATCGTGTGGCTGCAAATTCTGCAAATTGATGTTATGCATGAAAAAAACAAACATCTTGTTTGTCCTGGATTTCCTGACTGCTTCATAGGATGAAAGTTCTTTCTATCTACTTTCTCCATGCCATGCATAATTTTATAAACCTTGATATGTTCCACTTAATGTATTTTCTAAACTGATAAGCACCAAACACCATAGTCTTTTCATATAGGGAATGGGCTCCAACCGGCTAATCCTTTCAGGAGGTGGAGAAGTGAGGTATACTGGCTCTGGCCAGGGTAGAAGTTACAGGGTGGCTTTTCCTGTTTGGTTTTCCTTTGTTTCTTTTAAAAATGTTTTCCATTCTGTTGACATCAATGTGACAGCGAAAGTGCTCATATAGTTTGTCTGGGTGTGGGGGCGGACTCGTGATATTCCCCTGCCACTTTTGTTGCTGTATTTGGAAGGTAATAGGTTTCCTGAAGCATCAAAATGTGAACCACACTTCTGAAAGAATGTAACAGTATTTCCTAAGATGTAAGAGCTTGGGAATCCAGTCCAGCTTTCATGTATCCATTGTGGCAGAATAAAATGCTAACCTCATCAGGACAGCAGTAGTGGCCATGAGCTACTTGCACTCTTCATGGAAAAGGTCCTTGTTATTTCTGTGTCTGTCACCTGCTTAGAATTGTAACAGAATGATACATTGTGAGGTGTCTGGCAGAGTTGGTAAATTTACTGGTCATGAAAATCAATTTTTAAAAAACAGAAATAATTTGAATACAGTTGTTTCACGTTCCTTGCTTCTCTGCCTTTGTTTGCCTTTGTTATAAAGAACAAGATTAATCCAGGGCCCAAGGACATATTACAGCTGCAGTTGGGATACCTCCAGAAGTGACAATGCTGCAAAATATGAAGGGTTGGAGTGCTATGTCTGGGAAATTAATCTGGCTGCCTCAGATTAGTTATAGGTTCTACTCAGAAGGAGATGGAGATTGATGTAGTAATAGTTGCAAGGCACAGATTGCTTGTTATAGAGGCACTTTTTGGCAGCATTTGTGTTCCGCTTCCAACGTGTGTTGCTGCCCTCACACACACCCAAAAAGTGAAAGTGTTTATAATTGATTTCTTTATTACATTGATTTCTTTATTAAATTTATATCCTTCTTTTCCTTCCAAAAGGAGGCCAGATAATATATTTGTCACTGTTGTGAAGGAGGATTGTGATGTGTTTTAGAGAGGCAGGTTTTTGTTTCATAAAGACAGTATATGAGCATTTTAAAAAATGAGAGAAATCTGTAAAGGGGCACAGATGAGTACCTCCATCTGTTTTTCTATGCTACATAATTATAATCGTATGTCTAAAAGTATGCAAGTGAGTTGTAGGCTGTTTCATCAAGGTTTTATGATAATTTATGAATTTAAGGTGTTGGGCCTCTAGATGAACAGCAGGCATTGTTTTTCAGTATGTTTGATTTATGTGAAATTACTAAACATTGGTATCTATTGAGAAATTTCTCATCATTAATGAACTTAATCTAATGAAAACATGTGTATTAGTGTTCCCAACCCTATAATCAGTATGTGATGTTGCCATTATGACTATGCTTCGTTCTCTTAGATTCAGGTACCTATAAATTGTGCTCCTTTGAGTGATCTCTAGTATGACTGGACTGAGGAACTTCACAGATCAGAACACAGAGCCATCTAGAGGTCTAGTGTGGAGACAAGAGTTGTTTTCTGCTCCTCCCATAATGTAGAGAATTCTGCTCTGAAGTGTCAGGTAGATCCTGGAGGGTGAAATGGAGAAAGAATCTTCCCCTTCAGTTCTCTGCGCCACCTGATATTTTGTATTACAGAGGAGAGTGGCAGCAGAATGTGATTTTGTGCACAGGAAGATTATAAAAACATCATGTATTTCTTCTTCATGGACTCTCTGCAGTCCCACATATGAAAGATTAATTAGTTTTTCTACCTGTCGAAGAGCATAGATTCAGTTAAGAGAATGAGAAGGAAGAAGCCTCAAAATGGGCCACAGCAGCTCTAAGAATAAGCATGAAAAAAAGGGAAAAAAAGATAGCAGAGGATACTGAGGGCCTTGTAATTCCTTCTGCAAGCTCACTTTCAAATATATTTTGTTACTATAATTTTCTAGAAAGCTGGTGTATCTTCATCTAAGTCATCAGCAAACCACTAAAATGGAAGCAGTAATGAATGGTGCTCATAAGGTTGAGACTACGCATCTAGCTACTGCTGGGAATTAAATCTTTCTCTTTACAGTTTTTCAGGGAAGGCAGCTTTTTTTTAGTTTTCATATCTAGAATAGAATATCGACTCAGTGCTCAGATTGTTTAATGTATACCAGGTGACCTGTAACATACTTGGGGTGAGTAAAGTATGGGAAGAAATTGACTTTTCCAAGTTTCTGGAATTTATGTGTAGGGGCATTGTCAGAAGCCTACTTAATTGCGTTAAATGGCACTGTTTTCATTCAGTGCTGCAGATTAGAAATGTATTTTATTTATTTATTTCAACAATTTTATATATTGCCTAACACCGTCGTCTCTAAGTAATGCACAGTAAGTTTACAAAAGGTATAATAAAGGTAAAATGTACCATTAAGTAAGGTTTCTAACTTACTTAAAATGCCTGCTAAATTAAAAAAGGTCTGTGTCACCTTTAAGTTGTTTTTACACAGAATGATTATGAACAGAAAGAAAACATGTTCCAGCTTAGCTGTTAAGTGATCTCACACGTTTCCCTGCATTACACATTTTGATCTATAGTGTTGTATAGATTGAGTTTCTCCAGAGTTTAAATTGTTTGCCTGATATATTTTCAAGTGTGCTGGAACTGTCCTTTGATTTTATTCATAAATTATGATTTTATGTTCTAGTCATATTTTGAAACATTTTGAAAAGCAGTAGCCTTCTGATGTTAATAATTTTTTGCTTTCATAATTGAAACTCTAATAAAAGCTGATGTTTAAATAAGTTTGATTAGTGCCTCTTTCTGAGCTTTTATTAACTTATATCTAAATTGATATGGGACTGTCACAGATTAGTCTTTGTTGCCTAGAATTGGAATTAGTACAGGAATACCCTGCTATACAGACCTTCACTTTACAGACACTCGCGAGTACAGACATATTTACAGTAGCGCCATTCCCCTGTTTACGTACGCTTGCTTCACAGGAACGGACGCTTAATGGCATGACGCCACCGCCCGATCGGTTTCCAACCACAAACTTTTTCTTAAAATAAGGCCTACTGTGTTTGTTTTAGTTATAAATGCGTTATTTACATCAGTTATGCCCGCATATCACGATTGCGGTGCAGTATATGCATCGATAAGTGAAAAAAGGCAGTGCTTCACTTTAAGTACATTTTCGGTTTACGTACTTGCTCTGGACCCATTGTGTACGTTAATGCAGGGTATTCCTGTAATGAGTAATAGAAAAAGTCGACTGTCTACTGCTCTCTGGGAGAAAACTGGTGCTCTTCAGTAAACTGGTACATACTGAGGTTGCAGCTATTTTGAGCTAGGGTTTTTTCTTCATTTTGTTCATTTATTTTACAAACCCAGATCTTTCTATAGATTCTAGCTTGCAAATAATCTTGTGTTAAGTAGTGCTGAAATCTTTCTAGAAAGCCTTTGTAGTGGGAGTGAAATGAAGGATACTTCTACCATCTGTTCCACCTTATGCTTAGTAGCTGCTTCTGCATAGGGTTTTCAATAACATAAGGCAAAGGACAACATATCATGATGCCTAGCTCTGAACTTGATCAATCCTATTTGGGCAGATTTGTAAGTTCAATTTGTATATAAGAGGCCCATCTCATCTATGTTCAATTAGACCTTCCTGCCACCAATCAACAGGGGAAGAATTGATCCCCGTTCAATACTGAACAAGCATTTGGATCCAGATTTAGTTGTGCTGAGAGTACACTCATAGAAATCCAGGTTGCTTAAGTTAGTCATCATTAACTTCTGTTTATTTCAATACTTAAACCATAATCCTGATTCTTGGGGTCAATTCCTCACCTAGGTACACTTTTCTTCAATTTACACATAAGTAGATCTGCATGGTAGACTTTGTCACAAACTGTCAGGCTTATAACATCCCCAAATTTCAGACAGTTACCAATTACCGTTTTCCTCCTGGAAACAAACAAACAAAAACCCACCTGGGGTGTGTATGTCAAAATATATCGCAGAAATTCATTGAATTTAACCACTGAGTCCATTTTGACTCCAGCCAACATTAGCAGATTGGAGTCATAAAAGACCCTACTGCTGTTTCATAGAAAGAAAGATCAGGGATAGGCAATCGAAGTGCATAGGATTCAAATTATATCCCTTCCACCTTTGCAAGGGCAAACAAGCTTGTCATGTGACAAAGTCGTAAACAAGCTTGCAATCACATCTCTAAGGTCCCATTGTTGCATAAGAGCACATGTTTAGCTTTTGGAAAAACAAAACATGGCTTTTACAAGCAAAGTAACTTTTATTTTACAATTGGTAGGAATTATAAACCCCTTCCTTTGCCCCACCCAATGTTCTGGAAAATGTAGCCCCCCCTGTTTTTATGCCAATATAGATTTGCATACAAGACAAACAAATGGAAGGGCCTGGAGAGTATCTCTAGGAATAGTCCACCACAGAACAACCAGGGACATCAGAGAGCACTCAAGGCCAATAATTTTCTCGCAGGTTTATTAATGGGGTCAGAAAATACACTAGAAAACCATCAATGTTAGTTTTCTGTAATAATAAATTAAAGTTGTTACTAAACAGTTTACAGTGTTTTCATGACATTTTAACTTTTTTTAAACTTTAAAACTTATTTTTTATTTGTAATGGAAAATAAAAACCATAGCTTTTTACAGGACCAGAAATTTAGTTGTTTACCTTGGAAAAGTTACTTTTTTTGAAGTACAACTCCCATCAGCCCAATCCAGTGGCCATGCTGGCTGGGGCTGATGGGAGTTGTAGTTCAAAAAAGTCACTTTTCCAAGCTCTGCATAGGAAGAGGCAAGCGTTAGTTGCTCAGAAAAATTCTACCTCCTCTAAAAAAGTGTTTTCTGGCTCTGGAGTATCGGGCATTGTCAAGCACACTCGTGCTGACCTCCCCCCCCAATGGTTTCTGGGGATAACAAATAACCCCACCTTACCATTGGAAATCTCAGGATGAAGATTAAGCATGTCTAAGACTAGATTCAATTTATTATCATTTATATATATTTTTAAAAGGGGATGCAACACACAAACGTGTTTTATTTCTCTGACTGGTATGGTTCCAGTAAGAGAATGTAGTGAAACAAACCTTATTTTCAAATGTGTGATAGTATCAAGTACTTGGAGTAAGTACAATACATGTCAGTCCATATTTGTATTCAACTTGTGCCATAAAAGTTCATGAACAGTGGTAAAAAATTGAGATTTAAGGATTACAGATGATGTATATAGTTGATCCTTATTAAGATGTCATTTTTATGGATTGCATGACCTAGTACAAAATGTTTATAAGGGTGGAGTGCTCACTTCTGAATCTATACTGCTCTTCCTTGAAAACGTTATGCAATTCTTGAGCTTTAGTTTTGGCCAGAATGTTGGTTAAGTTTATTGGTCTGCAGTTAATGGGCAAAATTTGGCCACCTTCCTATGATTAGGAATTATTATACAACCACAAGAGTGGCTGTATACTATAGCCAGCGTTGATTTTTCACATTTCGCAATGTTAAATTGAAAATACCCCCATGCCATTCTGATGCTACCCATAAGCTCATTTCAAAATAAAACCTTACCAAACTTACAGTCCTGAACTCAGAAACCCTTGCTTAACAACCCTCTCAATTTTCATGGCGATGCACAAAACAGTCAGAGAGAACAGAGAGCTCAAAGTCTAAAAAGAGAGAGAAAAACCCCAGAGCCCTTTTGGACTTTTTTCTCTGCGAGTTCTCATAATCTGTTGAAATTCATTAAAAATCAGCCATGTTCACAGAGTACCTGTAATCCTATTACTGACCTTGCCCCATACTTTGACCTTCATCTTCTGCAGTTTAAAAGTTAAAAAAATGCCTGGCTGATTTTTAATTTAAGAAATGTTGGCTTGAAGCCAATGATAACGCAGACCATGCTCAGTAAGAACCAACTGTCAGTGTTCTAAAAGCCTCACAGCTGCTAGGCTTGGCTGATCAGAGGGCCACACCCACACCAGACTTTATTTCATTTGAGACAGTCATGGCTTCCCTAAAAGAATCCTGGGAAGTGTAGTTTGTGAAGGGTGCTGAGAGGAGACTCCTGTTCCCCTGAGAGAATGATTTAACAGTCAGCCACTCTGATTGAAGGTCTGTGAGAGGAACAGGGTGTCTCCTAGCACCTCTCAGCACCCTTCACTAACTGCACTTCCCAGCATTCTTTGAGAGAAGCCATGACTGTCCAAAGGGTAATAGAGGCCTGGTGTGGATGTGGCCAGGGACAGCTTTGTTTTACATTTGGGTGGGAGGTAGGGTTGCCAGGTCCATGGCCTGAGACTGATCCTATATCTTTAGGAGAAGAGAAACTTAGCCAAGTGCACGTGTTCTTTCAACATTGTAATGGGAAAAAACACAAGGTGGAATTCTCCTTTCCTCCTGCACAACTTTTAAAGATACAGAAGGCCTTTTGGTTATCAGGCCTCTCTAATTTTGTCATGTCCCCCATGGCAGCCACCTAGTATAGCACATTGGGAGGAGAGCCTGGCTGGGAGTCCAGAGTGTGTTAGTTCAAATCCCCACTTGTGTCTCCTGAGTGTCAAGGGCCAGCTAAAGATCACCCCCACAGTGGCTGGCTCAGGGGTTACATGTCCTGCCACCTGTGCAGCCATGGGCAAGCTGCATAGTCCCAAGGAGGGATGGTCGTCCTCTTCCACCGAGTGCGGAGGTTTGGGAGGGACGCACATGGAGCGGTGAGGGAGGAAGGGGACACCCGCCTAGCCAGCCAGATCAGCCGAATCAACCCTGGCGATCAATGGGGTGACAGATGTCGCAGCCAGATTGCCCTCACATCCAATAGTCCCAAGGAGCCCAGTTGCCCCCCAGCTGGCAGTTGCAGACAAGGAAGGGGCTGGCTTGTGCAGCTGTGGCAAGCTGAGCAGGCCCTAGCCAGCTGGGGAGGACTAGCCTCAGAGGGAGGCAATGGTAAACCCCCTCTGAATACCACTTACCATGAAATCCCTATTCATAGGGTCGCCATAAGTCGGGATCGACATGAAGGCAGTCCATTTCCATTTTTCCCTTGGTTGCCATGTTGTGCTATGCCTTGTCCCTGTGGGAGCCATTTTGTGACTGACACCCACACTACTTTCTCAAAATTTGAAATGTACTTGTTAGTCTGAAAATGTTGATGACTACTGTTTTACTGTATTATTGGTGATATCAGATTAACTCATGCTCGGAGTAGATCCAATGAAATCAATTGACTTAGGTTACAGTGGGTTGTATTCAATGTAATGTTACCCTTGGGTTGGCACCCAGGGCTAGGTTCAGTGTCTGGGGGATATTTTTCACTTATATTAAGTTCTGGCTCAACTCCCCCCCCCCAAAAACAGATTCCAATTTGGCTGTCTGAGTAGCAATCTTTCCTCAACGCACACTCTCCTAAGATATGTGCAAGCAATGATATTTATTCAGCTAACAAACAACAGTGAATCAGTAAGAGATTAGCAACATAAAGAACATTACAAAAATATCTTGTAGTCCAACAGCTTGCAGTCCCAAGGTCCAGCTATGCCAAAGGAGGTTTGTGTCCCTAGGCCTTACAGTCAATTTGGTGTTGTACCCAAGGAGTGCGGTTCTGCTAAATGCAGAATTTTGAGAGTGTTGCATTATCTTGTTCCAGTTGAAAGGTTGCAGCAACTGGAATTCATTACAGTAAGGAACTCTAACCAGCAGGTGATAGCAGAGAGGCTTCTGTGGCTCTGCAGCTCTAAGCCAATAAGGAATTGCTAAGCCAGTACCAAATTGCTAGGGTAGCACTAAGCTGCTCCTCCTAGGTGTGATTCAGTAGTGATTCAGCCAGAAAGCTTAGCAATTCCCTATTTTGAGCATTCCATAGGGGACCAGTTCATCTCTTCAGTCTTCTTTCCCCTTCATAAAGGGTAAAAGTAGTTCCCCCTCTCTGTTACCAGATCTGTGACCCTGGCTTTCCAGATGTTGCTTATGTTTGGGATGAACCAGAATCCAGCAGCACCCTTACTGAGCATAGCTAGCTGATGAGAAGGCATGAGTGGCCGTGCAGGCTTCTGTTTAACTCATTCCAGCAGTAAAATAAATCAAAGTGCAACCCTATCCAACATGCAAATGTGCATGACATGCTGTGCTTGGATGCTAAGTTTTTTCTGCATTTTGTGCTTCTACCACTTGGAGTGTGTCCTTTTCTCTACAGTTTTACAGCAGTGCTAAGGCAAACGTTCCATCAGTGCAAGGATTTCTCCTTGCACAATGCAATGTTCTTTACTTTACCTCCCCCGGTGGGCTCCTACATTTCTTCTGGGTTTCATTCAGATCAGATTTGGGGATGGTGCAGGACACGCAAGGAAGAAGGAGATGGGGGAAGACACATGGCTCAAGCAGTTCTGTTTGTTCAGTTATTTTGTTGAATATTGCCTCATGGATTCACTTGTGAGTCCCCATTTCTTTTAAGATGTCTTTTTTAAAAAAAAAAAAACAACTCTTTTCTCTTCATGTGCATATTTGTGCACGATTATATAAAATTATTAGGAATATTCAGCTATAATATGTTGCTTGTTTAGCCCTATAGAATAAGTAATAGAAATTAAGAAATTCTAAACCTTTTACATGAAATTTTTCCAAGCAAGTCTCTGCCCTTGGGATATTTTAAGGTGTTTTTTTGTATAGAATCATAGAGTTGGAAGGGGCCTATAAGGCCATCAAGTCCAACTCATTGAGTCCAATCCCCTGCTCAATGGGAGAGTCATTTCCTCAATTTGTGTGTATAGTTTGGGTTTTCACATATTTTATGTTTGCTTGTGTGTCAAGTTTTTTTAAAATTGGGTGGTATTTGTTGTGGCAGTCTCTAGCCATCTCGTAACTTCTGTCCTTTGCTGGGATCTCATAACTATGTCTTTGACAACTCTATTTTATATCATGTTTTAATATAACATAATTTTATTCTACAATGTTTATGTTTTTAAAACCTTATTTGTTTTTATTCTATTCCGTTTTATTGTATTCTACTTTTGTGTATATTGGGATAATTTCCCCCCCCCGATAGTTTTATGTTCTATGCGTTTTCCTTCCCTTTTACCTTATGCTGGTCACCGACCGTAACAATAAAGACATATATATTGTGGCAGTCTTTTTACTATGGTATTACTTGTAAAATGAATTGTGTCACTGAGTAGCTGGAGAGGAATGAATATAGAATGTTTACAGATAAATTTGAATGTAATCCACAAGTTTATGGAGTGGGAGGCTTTAATTTCAAAGTACTGTTCTCTCTCTAAACTGGAAAATGCAAGCTCTAATGTAGAGGAACCACTCAGCCACATTTTGGTCATTTGTAAACAAGTAATGTTTACCTTTCCCACTTATAGCCTTACTTTATTTTAGAACCCGTTTACTGCATTTCATGCCAAATAAAATATGCAAAGTAGTTGTCAGTTTTGAATTCCATTAATAGCTACATGTTTATTTACATACTTTATTTTAAAAATGAAAACTTTTTAGAAATTAAGTGTCTTTTATATGAAGGACGGGGAAATAAAAAACCCGATCCTAAATGCTTAATCCTGTGTTAGTCATTTCCACAAAATTCTCATTGGAGTTAATTGGTTCTTCATAAAAGGAAAATAGTTAGGAATATGTTTAAGACTCGAGATGATCCTCAATATTTTATAAACTTTTTTCAAATCAAAATGGTATACAGTAAGATAATTTGGGACTGATTTTCAGTGCATCAAATTCAACTTATGATCCAAGAGACATGCACAAGTGCTTTAGGAGTATGACCAAAGTCTAGCATTTAAACATGTATTTAAAAGGAAGGATGTAAACTTGACTTAAGTGTTAAGTAAATAAGGATACATTAGAGTTAAATAAACTCTGAAAATATCACAAACGAAGCTCCAGAGATTACTTTAAGTGTCTCTAACAGCTTGGACACAGTAAGTACAACTTGTTACACTTTGGCACATCAATGTGTTAAAACATTTAACTTTTATCAATAAAGAAAATAATATTGAAACAGTAAGTGCATCACATGTTATGAGTAAGATACTGCTGTCTTTCAAATTGTGGAAGTGATAGTTTTGAAAGGAAAGCCTTTTAATATTATGTGCTTTTTGTACATAAATTTTATGTTGGTGTCTATTCTGAAAAGTTGCATTTGATATGATGTAGGTTTGTGACAGAGGAAATGGTTTGTATGTTAAATGCTGCCCTCCCAAGTTATTATACTATATATACTATTTTACTATATTTTCATGGTGTGTTTAGATTTTTTTTATATTTACAAAGCTGTGACGTACATTTATCTACATTGTCATATTGCACTCTGGGTGTGCTGACTCCTGCAATTTCCCTGAATGCGGGAAACATGGCTGTATAATTTGTGTGTTTGAGAAGAAAAACTGCTGGACTGCTTAGTTTACATAGGTGGAAAAAAGAAATACCTGATGGTCTTTGAGACTGTAATGTGGTATGCTACTGGATGACCTTGTTGCATTCACTTGCCTATCATAACACATGGGGTGGGGGAAACCATCAATGTCACTTTGAACTCGTTGGAGGAAAGGTAGGATATAAATAAAACAAAATGTCAGTACTGTGAGAATTTTGCTTTTTGACTCATAAAATTATTTTAATTTTTGTTGTTTTTGGTTCTCGCTGTTCCTTCAAGGTCCTTGGGCAGGGAGTTAGTCTTAGTGTCTTGTTTTAATTGATTGTATGTAAGCCACTGTGGAAACCTTTCGGGCTAAAGGGTGGGGTACAACAATTCTAACCAATTAACTGACCTTGGGCCATTCACTGCCTCTCAACCTCAGAGGAAGGCTAGAGAAGGCCCAGAAAAAAGCCAGAAAAAAATGGGAAAAAACAGCTTTCCCCCGTTTTTTTCCTAAGCCTTTTTTGTTTTTTTCTGAAAAATTGGAAAAATTGAAAAAAAAGAAAAAATGAATTGTGGAATGCTTTATTTTAGCATGATTAATAAAATGTTTCATTGAATCTTGGTTCCCCCCCCCTTTTCTCAGTTCTTTTTATGGGAATGGATGCTTTATGTCTGCTTGACACTGAAGGACTAGCAGAGACAATATTATTAATATTGATGGTTTCTGCTGTTAATTGTTTTTTGCCTTCTCATAAACTGGCAAAACAAAAGAGGTTCCTTACAGTTCGGGTGTTCCTTACAGTTCAGGACCTTGTGGATCTATTTGTTACAAAAAAAGTAAAAATTTAAAGTAAATTCAATTTGTAATAATTGTTTGAATAAAATGTACTTTTAATATACCAAACGTGATAATTTTCTGCCAAACCAACTTGTACATAATTACATTTGATATTCCTGAAGTAACAAAGTGACTTCCAATATATAAAAAGTGCTAATATTGCATTTTTTCAATTTTTCTGAAAATTTCTTTTTTTCTGAAAATGGAAAAAAATGTTTTCTCCCATGGCTTCAAAATTTCTGGAAATTTTACATCTCTAAGGAAGGCAATATTAAACCACCTCTGAATACCACTTACCATGAAAACCCTATTCATTGGGTTGCCATAAGTTGGAATTGAAGGCAGTCCATTTCCTTTTTCAACTAAATATACAAATAAATAAATAATACAACTCTCCTGGGAAGTAGCTTATCTCAGGCATTGTGACTTGCCCACCCTCATTCACTATTTTTCATAACAGAGAAAGGGTCTGAATCCATTTTGTGATCAGGAACTAGTTTAAGTAGCAGGAAGTAGAGAGTAGGAATAAATAGGCAATTCTCCAGTGGAGGGATGCCAAAAGTGGAGTCCCCCAAGAATCAGTATTGGGACCTGTGCTTTTTAACCTGTTGCTAAATTATCTAAAGTTAGGGGTGGGCAGAGAGCTGGCCATGTTTGCTGGTGATACTAACTTGTTCAGGGTCATTAAAACAAAAAAGGATTGCAAAGAGCTCCAAATAGACTGAGGGAATGGGTGGTAGAATGGCAAATGCAGTTCAATGTAAATAAGTGTAAAGTTATGCATATTGGAGCAAAAACTCTTAATTTCTCATTTACGCTCAGGGTCTGAACTGGTGGTGACTGACCAGGAACGAGACCCTGGGGATGTTGTGGATAGATTGATGGGGATGTAGACCTAGTGTGTGGCAGTTGTGAAAAAGGCAAATTCCATCCTAAGCCTAAGAAAGCTATTGAAAATAAAACAGCCAATACCATAATGCCATTATACAAACCTATGGTGTGACTGCATTTGGAATACTATGTGCAGTTCTGCTTGCCTCACCAGAAAGGATACTGTAGAGTTAGAAAGGGTTCGGAAAAGGGCAATTAAAATGATCAAGGGGATGGAGCAACTCCCCTATGAGGAAAGGCTGCAGCATTTGAAGCTTTTTTAGGTTAGAGAAAAAGCGAGTAAGAGGTGACATGATAGTATAAAATTATGCATGGCATGGAAAAGTTTTTCTCTCTCTCAGCACTAGAACTTGTGGACATCCAATGAAGCTGAATTGTGGAAGATTCAGGACAGACAAAAGAAAGTACTTCACACAGCACATAGTTAAACTATGGAATGTACTCTCACAGGAGGGAGTGCTGGCCACCAACTTGATCCTAAAAGAGGACTAGACAAATTTTTGGTGAACAAGGCTGTCAGTGGCTACTAGCCATGATACTCTGCTCTGCCTTCATAGTTGGAGGCAGTATGCTTCTGAATATGAGTTGCTGGAAACCACAGAAGGGGAGAATGCTCTTGCTTGTGGGCTTTCAGATGGGCATCTGGTTGGCCTCTGAAGACAGGATGCTGGACTAAATTGGCCATTGGCCTAATCCAGCAGGTTCTTCTTACGTTCTTATCTTTAGGATATGACTTTCAGAAAATGTTCAAACAGCTTTCTCATGAAA
Source organism: Rhineura floridana (assembly GCF_030035675.1). NCBI lineage: Eukaryota > Metazoa > Chordata > Lepidosauria > Squamata > Rhineuridae > Rhineura > Rhineura floridana. The sequence continues at coordinate 43,517,217 of NC_084482.1, forward strand.
GTAGGATACTTGATAAAACTAGACATCTTGGAACTAGTCATTCTTCTGAATGTTATTTTTGGATATTAACAGTATAGGATCAGAAAAGCCTTTGTATTAAACCTCAGTTAATGTCTCTCTTTCAGCTTGAGAATCCTAGATATTTACGTGAAAAACCTATACCACTTTCATTGGTAGGTAGCATTATTTTATTTTGGTTTATTTATTGATTTCTTAAATTTATATCCCCCTATTGGGAGGAAGGGTGGGATATATCATCATCATCATCATCATTAAATTCTTTCTACTGTATGAAATGTATGAAAGATAACAATAAATACAAAATCTTTTATTTTTTTCCAACAGATGTCTCCCAAGATGAATGTGAGGAAGCACACCAGTTCTCAGGATGAACACACATTTTTCCATATGCATGAAAAGGAGGTAATATTACTTGGGAGACTCAGAGAATCAAAGAATTGGAAGGGACTTATAAGGCCATCAAGTCCAACCCCTTGCTCAATGCAGGTATCCAAATTAAAGCATACCCGACAGGTTGCTGTCCAGCTGCCTCTTGAATTCCTCCAGTGTTGGAGAGCCTACCACCTCCCTAGGTAACTGATTCCATTGTTGTACTGTTGTAACAGTTAGGAAGTTTCTCCTGATAGTCGAAATCTGGCTTCCTGCAACTTGAGCCCATTGTTTCGTGTTCTGCACTCTGGGATGATTGGGAAGGGATCCTGGCCCTCATCTGTACGGCAGCCTTTAAAGTAATTGAAGAGTGCTGTCATATCTTCCCTCAGTCTTCTCTTCTCCAGGCTAAACATGCCCATTCCTTTCAGTTCCTCCTCATAGAGTTTTGTTTCCTGTCCCCTGATCATCCTTGTTGCCCTCCTCTGAACCCATTCCAGTTTGTCTGCATCCAAGTGTGGTGTCCAGAACTGGACACAGTACTCAAGATGAGGCCTAACCATTGCTGAATATGGGGGAACCAATACTTCATGTGATTTGGAAAGTATACTTCTGTTAATGCAGCCTGAAATAGCATTTGCCTTTTTTGCAGCCACATCACGCTGTTTGCTCATATTCAGCTTGTGATCAACAGTAATCCCAAGATCCTTCTCGCATGTAGTATTGCTGACCCAAGCATCCCCCATCTTGTAACTGCATTTGATTTCTTTTTCCTAGGTGGCAGGTCTTCAGTAGGCGCCAAAAAGATAACCAATCTTATATTTAAGGGGAGGGAATTCCAAAGGATAAGTGTCACAACAATAAAGGTCTGTTTCCTATGTTGTGCAGAACGGACCTCCTGATATAGGATGGTATCTGCAGGAGGCCCTCACTTGTAGAACACAGTGATCAAGTGGTTATATAAGGGGCAAGATGTATGCTTGTTCCAAGGTGTGTAGGGCTTCATACACTGAAACCAGAACCTTGAACTTGGCCCAGTAGCTGATGGGCAGCCAGTGCAATTCTTTCAGCAGCAGGGTGACATATGGTGATATCTTGCCCAAGTGAGCAGTTGCACCACCCAGTTTGCAATAGCTGCAGCTTCCGAACCAACGTCAAGGGAAGCCTTACATAGACACATTACAGTAATCCAGCCTGGAGGTTACCAGTGCGTGGACAACAGTGGTCAGGCTATCCCAGTCCAGAAACCTCCACAGCTGTCGTACCAGTGGAAACTGGTAAAAGGCACTCTTAGCCACTGAGGTCACCTGAGCCTCTAGTGACAAGGATGGATCCAGGAGCACCCCCAGACTATGAACCTCCTCTTTCAGAGGGAGTGTGACTCCATCCAAAGCAGGCAACTGACCAATTATCCAAACTCGGGAACCAGCAACTCACAGCGCCTCCATCTTGCTAGGATTTAGACTCAGTTTATTGGCCCTCATCCAGCCCACCACTGAGTCCAGGCAGCGGTCAAGGGCTTACACGGCCTCTCCCAATTCAAATTCTACAGAGAAATAGAGCTGGGTATTGTCAGCGTGTTGCTGATACCTCAACCCAAATCTCCTGATGACTGCTCCCAAGGGCTTAATATAGATGTTAAATGGCATGGGGGACAAGATGATACCCTGTGGCACCCCACAGCACAACTGCCAGGGGCAAAAAGTCAATCACCCAGTGCTGTTCTCTGAAAACGATGGAGGCGATTGGGTCGGAACCACTGTAAAACAGTGCCTCTGATACCCATCTCATGAAGTCGGCCCAGAAGGATACCATGGTCAATGGTATCAAAAGCTGCTGAGAGATCAAGGAACAATAACAGGGTCACACTCCCCCTGTCCTTCTCCCGATAAAGGTCATCCATCAGGGCGACCAAGGCCGATTCAGCCCCATTACGAGGGATTGGAATGGGTCACTTCCCATGCTGTATCAAAGAGTTCTACAGCGCTCAACGAAGATTTTTGGGTGCTTTGTGCACATGACCTCCCTTCCAGTAATAGCTGGAGCTGTTGAAGCACAGCGACCCCAGGCCATCCTGGTGAGGCGCCGTAGAAGGATACCATTTTCCACTAGGGTATCCACTAGGGCAGTGGTTCCCAACCTTTATAAGTATTGGACCCCCTTTGTAAGCTCAAAAAATTCATGACCCCCCCAATGCTAATTGTAATTTTAGTCTCCATTAATAGAAAAAAATGGTGTGTGGCTAAATCATATCTCCAAATATCCCTTTCCATTTAAAGCTCCCTGCAGACAGGGAGGTGTTGCTTTCTTTTCTTAATGCAAAGGTCTAATCACATTGGTATCCTCCTCCCCCCAGCCTGAAGATGTGTAGTCCTGTCTCCAACACCAGTGGGTTACAGTGTTGGACTAAGGTTCAAATCTCCACCCAGCCATGAAGCGCACTGGGTGTTGTGACCCAGGTTGAGGGAGAGGCACTGAGGGAGGGCGACACTGACATTGAGGACTGGGGAGGCGAGGTGGGGGAAGGGACTAGTAGCGAGGAGAGTTCACAGTGTGCTCAGACCCCCGTCACTGACAGCCCACTCCCTCTGATCAAGGCCTCCCTGTTGAAGTGCAGTCTGAACTGTTAGAGACTGCTTCATTAGACACACTCCTTCTCCTGCATCAGAAGTGCTGCCTGGTCCACCTGATGTTTCCCAGCCGGGCACCGCACGGTTTCCCACGCTCGAGAGACAGTCAGCCCCCACCATTCAGAAGGGGAAGTGGAGCTCCAACCCCCATCGCCCACTACTCGTTGGCTTCAGATTCAACAGAAGGGCTTGAGGAGGAGCCTTTGTTTAGGTGCAAAACCCTATCCTACTCTTAAGTGTACAGGTGAGGGGATAGTTGCTGAGTCAATGTCTGAGAGCTGTGAAGACACGCTTAGTCAGTGTTCGTCAGGGCAAAAGTTCCAAGATAGAGTAGATAGACTGATGAGTTGCAAACCTTTTGATGTATTTATTACTTTAATAAAAAGAGAAAAACTCACAGAACCGAGTGAGACTGGGTCCTTCGCCTTTGGGCAGGATACTGGGTGACCTTGGACCAAACAGTCTTTCAGCTTGACCTATCTCACAGGGTTGGTGTAAGAATAAAATGGAAAGGGGGGGAGACCCTGTGCACCACGTTGAGTAACTTGGAGGAAAGATGGGATATAAATACAATAATAATTAAATAAAAAAATACATTTCTACTGCAATACCAGGATCCCATCCTCAGCCAACCTGCTCAGCTTTCCCCCTTTTTCTTTTTTTTTAATAATAATCAAGAAGCAGCAATGTGTTGATGATGCTACATTGTGCACTGCAGACAACAAGGTGCACAGATTGAGGAGTGGGGTTGGTGCTTTTAGGCCTTGGGATGATCATGAGAACTGATGACTTGGTTAGTGTGCACTTGGGGAATGAAAGCAGAGCAGAAGACAGATCAGTGCATGCGCACACACACATATGCACACCTGCTCCTCCTGCGAGCATCTGCAAGTGTGCATGCATTCAGGCACATGGGAGTGGGGAAACCCTCAACTGCTGCAGCATTTTGGAGAGAGAGAGATTGGGGGGGGAGAGTGTAGGTGGAAGATAGGAGGGATGCTGGCACACACACTTAGCCTCAGAAATTGAGGGTGAGCAAGTCTTGTGTTTCCTCTGCTTCTTAGCTCTGTCTGGGCTGAAGGTGAGATCTGGGCAGCCTCGCAAATAAGAATAATTTTTAAAGGGAGGTGGCAGTAAAGCAGGAGCCAAGAGAGGCAGGCTGGCTGGCTGCCAGGAAGGAATGGGGGAAACAGCCTTTCCTTGCAGCCGTGCTTCTTTTTGCTTCACGAAAAGTCCTCTCATTCTGATCAAGGGTGTCGTCAGCAGTGGCAGTGTGAGGAGACGGGAGTTGACGATAGTAATCCCCTCTTCTTCCTGTTAGCTTCACCCTCGGCCTCCTTGGCCATCTGCTATGTGTTTTATAGGCAGACACCTACCCTCGGCATGCCTGAAAGATACTCTGCCTCTTCAGCATGAGTCCTCCCCTCTTGTTTGGAGCAAGGGGGAGGTGTTGTTTGCAGCGGCAGTGGGGAGCAGACAGCATCCAGGGAAGGAAGACTTTAAAAAAAAAAATCATTTCTTTCCTGTTCATGGTCCGCTCTGATTACTGAGTGGCCCCTCTGGGGGTCATGGTCCCCAGCTTGGGAAGCACTGCACTAGGGCACCAAAGCAATTTCATCACCCAACTGAGGCTGGAAACCTGATACAGATTCAGGTAAACCAATCTGTGATACGGCAATCTGCTTTATGAAGAAAGGGCATTCACAGGCTACTGGGCTTGCCGAGGTAGGACTTTGGATCCTCGTCACTGTTTGAATAGATCCTGATAGCATTAAAGAAATAGTTGTACAGATAGCCAACTGCACTAATTCACAGAGAGCAGTACTGGAATATTAAAAAATAAAAAACAAGAAATTTGGCAAATAACTCAGTTTATGCTTCCTGTGTTAATATAATCTACTTTTGGCCTTTTGTGTGTGTCTTCTTTAAAAAAGTGCAACCTGTCACATGGTTATACATTCATAAGTTCCACAGAAGTCAATGGGACTTAATTATGTGCAACTCTGTGCAGGATTACAGCCAGTGTTTTCACATCTTTCTTTTGAAAGTATAAGGGCAACATGTGTCGTCTTAGGGTCTTTTTTTTTTAGTCATTTTTGAGTCCATGTTGTTCTTGCTGGTGGCTGCTATTCTAGTACTTTCTTCCTGTTGGAATATATAGAATAATTAAAAGTGACTGCTCCTTTTTGATGTTTTTGCCATGCTTGTAATGAAATCTTTACTTTTTGAAATGGTATTGAAATTAACATCCCAGTTATGCCACATGTGTGCATTTAAAGGAAGAAACCTCTCTTGAACCTGTTCATATACTGTATCTCAAGATTATTCTTAAATTTGTTGTGGTTTTGTGTCTCTTCCACACCCTGAGTTATTTTTTGTTGTCTGACGATAGCTCACATGTATTTTAGTGTGTGGTTTCTATAAGAAGCTTGCAAATACAGCATGCCTTGGTATGTAGTTTAAGATGTGACTAAATGGCAACCTAGCTAAAAATGAACAGCCATACCTAGTAAGCAGTCTATGGCGAATGTATTGTGGTTTACCTTCTGCCTGTCCCACCCCAGAGTGTCAATACTTACTAGGCAGAGTTGAACACAACTTTTCTGCTTCAAAGATGACAGTATTTTTTGTATACACATTTGAAATCGTGAATAGTTTCATAATGAACATAAAGTAATAGTTTGGGAAAGAAAATCTGTGGTTAAAATCCTGCATACATTCGTCTATAAATGTGGCACTCTCTTCAGTCTGATAACTTTATGATGTTCTAGGGTCTTTGCAGCTAGGAAGGTGACAGGATCAATTTTTTTCTTTAATAAGTCCATCTCATTTGTAGCAGAGAAGAATCTCAGGATAAATATTTTCTTGTTGGAGTGTATTTATATTAAGTATGGTGCTCTTTCCATGACATGGTTCAGAACAAATTCTGTGTTGTGCCAGACCAGGACCTCTCTATTGTATATTGACATCCTATGTGATGTCATGTGTTGCAAGTAACGACACAACTGCAGAAAGCAGGCTTGAACTCCTTGCACATCAGCTGATTGAAAGCAGGCTTCAGTTCTGGGAGTTCAATCCTTTTTGTTCAGTATCTCCCTCCCCCATCTCAGTGGTCCAATTTTGACAGGTGAGTGGCACAACTCATCTGTCAAATCACCTGATATCAACATGACATCAGATGATTGATCCATCTGTCAAAGTTGGCCTGCCAGGGTAAGGGAGATAAAGATCTGGCCCGCTAGGCTAAAAAGATTCCCCACCCCTGCTGTATAGTGACTCTGTGGAATGTTTAGCTAAACAAAGACTGTCTGATAGGCTCACAGAGAAAGCTCTCAAATTAATATGGAATATTGCTGGCTGGAAATATTGAAGGATGAGGACTGAATGCTGGGCGTGCAGTGTGTGCACATGTAACTGAAATACTTAGGGTAGCTTTTGCAGGTGGGGAAGCTCAGTGTGTTTGTCATAACTCCCACACCCATAAGAGATCAATACATTGGAGATATTTTGTCTATCTAATTTAGGATACAGCTGAAAACCTGTTTTAAATCATGTTTTATTTATTGGCCTTAATCCAAATTATGTTGACTCCACTGTCATTAATCCCAGCAGCTGCTCATATTCTAGGTCACACTCTTTTTCTTAGGCTGTGACAGCCAATGTGTCCAGTAAACTGAGTGAGGGGCCTGGAATAGGAGGGCTTTTTATTCCCTACATAGCTATAGTCTTTACTAAGTTGCCTTAGGAAAATCATTACTGTTTAGCCATGTTAATTGGTATAATGGGGAAATTAGTAACTTATTTCACAGTGTAGTTAAGAATGCTAAGGAAATATTGATTGCAAAGCATTTTGCAGATAAAAAGTTCAGTAGAAGACACAATGATATAGTTTCCATTCTTTTAATTATTTTATCTAACTCTCTCTATTTCTTTTTGCTCTTAATAAGCCAGGAACAGTTAACAAATTTTAAATTCAGAGAACAGTAAGAGTGCCAGGCTCAGATTAGGTAGTCCTGTAGACATTTGTTTATCTTGCTACGACTGCCTAAATTTTGTGTGGCTATCATAACACCCAGTTATCCATACTCTACTTCTTTTTTTTTTTTTCAATTAATTTTTATTCTAATTTTCAAAACCAAAATAATACAAAAAGAAAACAACACAAATCAATAACTAATACAATACAAAAAAAATACATATATATAAAAATATTGACTTCCGATTTGTCATAGTTCAGCTATAAATCTATAATATATAACAAACCTATCTCTTAATAGATTATAAAATCACCTTCCTCCAGCGGTTATCTTAGTTGGTTTCAAATCTCATTAACATCATATCATTTTAATATTCCACAAAAAGTCAAAGAGAAGTTTCCAATCCTTGAGATATATATCAATCAATTTTTTTCTAAATAAACATGCCAATTAATCCAGCTCATCAAATCTACTGAGTCCAGTAGTTTCAAATCGCTCTTCTGTCATTATCCATATTGGGTCCATCTTCCATCTTTACGCACCCAAAAATCTTGCTGTCATAGTCATATAATAAAAGTCTGATAGGAATTTCCTCCATCACAGATATTTTCTTACCATCAAATCCAAACGTAACACTGAAGTATTGTTTCAAAGCCGCATCTCTGCTCCTCTTTTCCACATGATACACTAGTACATTTCTTGAAGGTTTTTCCATTGACACAAAACAGGGATTAATTCTATTAACTTTCTCCATTTCAAGTTCCATCAAATCCTTCCAGTCCAGGAATTTTTTTGAACCGATAATATCTTTATCTCCAATCTCTTCAATTCCTTCAGAGACAGCGCTGTATTCCAAACTGTAATATTTATCTCCAGGATCCGTCACAACCAGGAAATCCAAATCTTTTTTCATGTCCATATTTAAGCCAATCTCCATAGATTGAACCTTGCCTTTAATTTCTCTTTCATCCTTTTTTTGTTTTCCAGATCTATCTTTATTCTCCTTTCTCATAGAATCCTGAGTTTCTTTCAGCTCCTGTCTCATTTCATGAAATTCAGTTCTCCACGCTTGTCTATTATTTCTCAGTTCTTGTTTTATTGAGTTAATCCCATCCATTATTTTCTGAAGCATGTCTAGAAATAAAGTCCCTTCTTGTACATCCATGATCTTCTTAATTGCCATTCTTAAAACCAAAAGAACAAAACTCCTTCAATTTTCAATGTCCCAAGCAAAGAGCAGTTTATTTCTTTATCCAGTTACAAAGGAGTTAATCTTTCCAATCAACTAACGTCACACGCTAGACAGTCCTTATCTCTTAAATGTCCAGAAGTGCAAAAACAGCTTTTAGTTCACAGCGTTCAAATAACTAGTAGCAGAGAGAATGAGCAGATTCGTCAACAACAACAAAAAAAAGTAGATCAGAAAAAATAGTCCCTTATATATATTACACAAAAGTCTTGTAAATCAAAAAGATTTCTTATCTCTCCCAATCAGAAAGCTCTCATCCGTTGTAATCTTTAAAATGCAATTTTCCATGTTAGCTTTTTGCAATAAAAAAAAAAAAGATAAGCTATTTATATTTTCTTCCCCCTTAGTTCCGTAAATAAAGAAGGAAAGTCTTACCTCATCTAGGTTATCTTAATTGCTGTTACTTTGACAAATCTCTTTAGCTATATAGATAAGAAAATGATGAATGTAGACAGGAGGTTTGCCTGCTAGTCCATTAAAAAAAAACGGGTCACTTATCCAGCTGAGCTAGCATAAAATCCTCGCTCTGTCTGAACTGCTGGAAGACAGACAATTCTGACGAATTCCAGGCTCCAACAATCAAAACAAAACTATGTGGCAGATCTCACGCTTCTTCCTTATCCGGAAGAAATCATCCCCAGTCAGAAAAAACCCTTCTGACTGAATTTAAAACTGGATAAGTTTCATCCAAGACGGGAGCCCGTCTCAGAGGCAGCACGGGCGGAGGGATCCTCCTGGGAAGTTCATCCATACTCTACTTCTGTTCATGAAAATAGGCTGTTGAAGAGCAAATTCTTTATCTAAGTCATGAAAAACTTAATTGATTTTAGTAACATATGGGATAAAAGTGGCTGTGTATTTATTTAAAATGTTACATTACAGTGAACATTTATCTTACATGTAAGTAAGCTGGGAAGTTCATTTTGTCAGGAATCTGTAACCTTCCTTAACTGAAGCTGGATCTATTCATGAACTAACAGCCAGTGGGACTGAATCTTAGCCACTTTCCCCCTCTTTGTTCTTTGTTTTTATTTATTACTGGGATGTTTTGCCTTGTGTCCTGAAGTGCAATGTAGAGTTTCTCTATATGATGTTTCTCAGTACTATTTCTAGACATGTTTAAGCATAGAATGTTAAAGGTGAGAAGGATATGGATGGCTTATGAACAACTTCATAAAGGGTTCCATTATACATGAGAAAAAGGGACTCTTTTTCACAGTTTATAACATCATATATAGGCTTGGATCAAAAGAACCATTTGTGGCAGTAGTAAATGTATTAGTGCTGTTACATGAACTCTTGGGCAAGTGCTGGCAGAAGACTTCACTCTGTGCAGTATCACAGTGTTTCAGGAGTTGAGTTACATTATGAAAAATATGGTGAATAAGAAAGATACGGGCTGCAGCATATAAAATCTAGTGGGCCATAAAAAAGTCTTGAAAAGAGCTTGTGCACATGTTGCCCCAAAGAGAGATTTTCTCTGGTCAGAAATAGCTAGGGCTGGACTGAATATCTTCCCCTATCCCCTTGCCAGAGATTGGTCACTTACAAAGATGGGGGGATAATTACTATGATTTTTGGGGAAGGGGCAAAACTTGCATGGTGGTGAGGATGGTTTGTCCTCTTTCCCCCCACTTTTCTTTCAAAATAAAAAACAAAGCTAAATTTGACCATGGTCTGTACTCTGGAGCATAGCCATCCTTTCTCTGCCCCCAGGAATACTACTGGGTAAGACACTACATAATTGTGTAGTATAGTTCCCAGGAGCATTCTCAGCAACATCTTCAAAAGGCTCAACAGCCAAATTGTGGAGCGTTGGTTCTTTTCCAGTTGAAAGAAAGGGTTAAAAAGGACAAATAACCATCACCACCTTGTAAAATTTGTAAATACCTCTCACATCTTTACTTTCACCCCTTTCCTTGCCAGATGTGCCTCCCAATGATCTTTGAGAAGACTTTTTGCCTCCCACTCACCTCTTGAGTTTAACAACAAAAAGGCTAGGCTGGATGTTCCAGCCCAGCCCTAGAAACAGCCCTTCTGTGAACTGAATAGTCTTTCTGCATGCAGATGGGTGTCTTTGGGATGCAGATCATAGTCCAGGAACCAAAGCTTCTGCTGTGCATATATAAGGTGCTTTCACTTGTGTGTAGGATGTAGTGTGGGGAAAGCAGTCATCTGGATTTTAACAGAGAGGAGAACACACAGGAAGAGTTAAGCAATTTCTCCATTTGAATTGTACCTCAACCTCCCCATCAGACACAAAGATATTTGGTGGATCATCTCTGTTGTCCATGGGTATGTATGTGGCATGTCTGGCTGCAGCTATGCCTACTGGCATGTGACCTCCTGACCACCCACTCTCACCTGCATGTGGCCCACTGAGACAAAAGGATATCCACTCCTGATATATTGCCTGTAGTATACTATGATAACAAATGTTACAGGTTGTCATTATTTTATTGGAAGCTAGAGATAAGTGTACTTGGATAGCCCAGGTAATGAAAGCTGCAGTGGCTCACAATGTGCATTTGTACAATCCTTCTCTGGTAAGTGAACTAGAGAAATTCATCTTTATCTTTGTTATTCATACAATTGAAATATATTTGTCCAGCCTCCATGGTTGCTACAGGGTGAGAGAGCCCCATGATACCATGGACAGGGGCAGTGAAGTTTTATAACAGGTGGGGAACCTTAGGCTCAGGGGCCAGATATGATCCTCCAGGCCTGTCTGTCTGGCTCTTGAGTCTCTCCACAGGCCACACGCCTCACAGGCCACATCCTCTTTCACCAGACCATACCCTTCCCCGGCCTTGATTCACATCTTCCTTGAGTGTTTTTGCCTGGCTGGAATGTGTCCTTCAACTCTGATAATGCTTCTTGGTTGCCTAGATGGAGGACAGAGGGGTGCACGAGTGTGTTCAGAAAGTAGCCTACTGTACGAAGGTAAAGTTTACATTAGTTACTTCACCTACTTTTGCCTCTGGTCCCGCGAACCCCTGGCATATGGCCCTTGAAAGGTTGCGCAGAAGGGAAGATGGCCCCTGGGCTGAAAAAAGTTCCCCACCCCGTTTTATAATTTGGATGTGTGACACAGGTGCTGCTATTCTGGGATCTAGGGCAGGGCACACTGATGCAGCAATGCCAACTCCAGCTGTTGTATTAGGGCTGAGTTGACCCCAGTTCCTGTGCACCTGCTCTCTTCCAACTGCTGCTTGAACCCTTGTGCTTGATGTTATATGGTAATGTTTCAGTTTGGGGACTTACAGGGTCAGGTTGTAAATCAGTGCTCTCGGCTGGATTCATAGAATGCGTTAGCAAGAATTTATCTAAATAAACTCAGCAAAAATATCAGCTATGATTTTCTTTTAAAACTGCTAGTGACTATTATTATTTTTTCTAGAATATTAACTGCTTGGCATCAAAATGGGCTGGGTTAAATGGGATAACTTGCTCTTTTTTTAACCTTTACTTTCATAAACCATTCCTGCACCTGTTCTGACTCCCTAATAGCAAACGCATGGCCTCTTCAATGATAACCACATCATAGATCTCTGCAAATATGAACGTTATCAACCAGCAATTTTTAGTAGCCCTTCCCTATATACTTTTGACATCAATTAAACTGTTTTGTAACTGTCATCAATGAAAAATTATGAGTTTAGATGAGGAACAAATAACTAGCAAGAGCATACTGTATTGGTTTTCAGCAACTCCAGAGCAACTGAGAACAGATGGTGGAAATGGTTCATTTTGAGAAATAGGAAAGTTCCCTTTGAACTCCACCCATCCTGAATGCCACCCACCCATAAAAAGAAAAAGGGAGGGAAGTTCTTATTTACGTTCTGAGCAACATAAAGCCAAACATGTTGTTAGAAATTGGTTTTTGAACTTGAGTGGAATAGAAAACAAACCTAGCTATATAATGCCACTATTATTATAGTGGTTATAAACAACTTTCAAACAATTGATTTAGCTGATGTAAACTGTGGAGTTTTAGAGCCTTTTTGTGTTTCTGTTTAATTTTAGGGCTTCCATTCCACTCTATGCTGTCATATTTTGGATTGCATCTTTAAAATTGTCTTAATTTCCCCCCTTAAAAGTATGGAATAAAGGAATGTATAATTTTTAATGACGCTTTTGCAAATCAAAAGCAAATACTTCCTGGATCGGTTTTTGGGGTTTTGAGCACTGAGAAAAAAATGAAATATTTTTTTTCTGGCTATTCTAGTGCTGTGATACAAATGTAAGAATGAACCAATTTCATGTTCTGCATTCTTTGTAGGTATTTATATACAGTGTAATGCCTTCTTGTGGTTGAATAATTGTATGTGAGGTGAAATTCATTTACCAAGGTTGCTTTATGACCATAGGGCAAATCAGGTTTTGACTGTGCCCCTACACTTTGATCCTCTGAACACTTCTTGCTAAGAGATGGACCTTGCTGTGGTGGAAACTCAAGTTGAAGATGCTTGTGGGAAAACCTTGAGATATCTTTCTGATTTAGAAGCATCAACGTTTTGTTTGTAGTTTATATGTTTTACAAATTTGAAGGTAGGAGGAGAAGCCTCTATGTTGGTAGCTGGCATGGTTTGATAGATATTAAAAGTTTCTTCATGGGTAATATCCTCCATACTCCAAGAAGAAAGACCTAAAATACCTGGTCTGGATTTATGTAAGACCACGACTTTCATTAAAAAATTGCACTGTGAAAACAATTTTAGAATGTTAACAATTGCAAGAACTATTGCTGCTTTGGATAGCATTGGACATGTCTTACTCAAACAGTCCTTGCTGGAGCTTCCCAACAAATAGTTCCCTTAGAAGAGTACTTTGTTCTCCCTCTGTTTCTCCAATACCCTTGCCTTTGATCCTTGAGGAACCAGTTGCAATTATCCTGGGTGGGTGGGTCATGAGGAGTGCAGTTGGTCTTAAACTACCATGGCCCTTGGGAGAGCCTTTGTGATAACCCTTTCATACATCAGAACCAAGTTCACATCCAGTGCATGTGCTGACAGGCCTATGCAGCTGTTTAAAATAGCCAGCCACTTTAATGATTATTTTGTCCTGTTTTAATGGCGTTTTATGTTTTATCATTGTACACTGCCCTGATGTTTTATGATAGGGTGATATATAATTAGTTAATTAAAAGCACTTCCATTCCATCCCATTTTGTGAAGGGAAGGGTGCCATAGTGTTGTGAAACAGGCATAGTGACTTGAAAACTCTCTGTGCCTTGGATTCTTTCCAAGACAGGTCAGAGTATCCTAGGATATATCAGATTCCCACTGCTGTCTTGGAGGCCAATACCACCTTGACCTCACTTCCGTGAGCCCCCATCTGCAGCTTAGAGCAGCCACCTGAGGCACAAAGCTACTGTTTCCAGAATAAATCTGTTGACTGAAATGGTTATTTCTGCAATGACAACCTAAAGGACTGTGCTGTCTCATTAAAAAGTGGGAACCTAACTTATTAGAGCAGTGCATTCTGGTGGTGGCTGTGCCATACAGGTGGCTTAGTTAGTAGGATTATGGTTAACATGGCGATGCAGATTACAACAAAAATATGGAAAGATTGGGACAAAATCTTGGATATCCCTCTTCATGGCTATCATAATGTGGATTAGCTCTCCTTCCTTTCCTCGTATGATTTCATAATGTGCCTTACCCAGATTGGCTTATTCTCCCTCACTCCCCTGTTTTGGTTACTGCTGGTGCATTTGTCCAGGCATTTTTCTTGTGGAATAAGCAACTATCCATTTAATTTTTTTTTTTAAATCAAGTCTCACTTTGAAGAAAATCTCTCAAGGGTTGTTGAATAAGAAAAACACATCAAGAAAGCGTGGACAGACTTCTTTGAGAAGAGTAACCCATTTCTGTGAAAATACAGTTGGGAATAATATTGGTCAGATACAATGTTGTGATCTTGCAGACTACTGAATTTACTTTGAACTACTTTTATAACACTTAGTCACCAAATTTCTAAGTGGTGTTCAAGCAGATTACAAAAACCATACAGTGCAGAAAATCAATTAAAATTAGTCATAAACACAGAAAATATACTTAGAAGGTCTTAGTCAAGCACCTAAAGTTTAACAGGAAGGGGAGCTGTTTAATCTCAGCTGATTGGGAGTTCCACAGAATTGGGCCCACGTTACTGAATGGGTGGCTCCTGGCGAATACGTTCTGTGAGCCAGAGACTTGGGGAACCACTAACAAACATTCCCCTGAAGATCTTAATGATAGGGCAGGGATAAAAGGAATCAGGCAGTTCTAAAGGTATCGTGGACCAAAGTTGTTAAGGACCTTGTAAATTAATACAAGAACCTTGAAATTGTTCCAGTAGAATATGGGCAGCCAGTGCAAGCTTTTAAATACCATAGTTATATGCTGGCAGTAGTCTGTCTCCACCAATGGCCTAGCTGCAGCATTTTGCACCAGCTGGAGCTTCTGCTCAGGCCCAAGGGTGGCCCCACATAAAGCTCATTGCAGTAACCAAACCTTGAGGTTGCCAGAGTATCCCTGCCCATGAACAGCCATAGTTAGTGTACCAACCATAGCTGATAAAAGCCATTCCTAGCCACTTAGGCTACCTGAGCTTCAAGTGGCAGAGATGTGTCCGGGAGCATCCCCAAATTATGAATCTGTTCTTTCAGAGGGACTGCAGCCCTGTCCAGAACAGGCAACAGCCAGTCTCCCACCCACAGCCACAGATTTCAGTGTGTTCAAGCTCAGTTTATTGGTCCTCATCCAATCTACCACTGTACCCAGTCAGTGCTCTAGATCATGACCAGCCTCTCCTTTCTCCTGTTGTGGAGAAATAGAGCTGCATGTCATCAGGAATCCAAGTGACAAAATGTTTAAATCATTACTTTTATATCAAGAACTATACCTGTAAACTTACGCGAGTGTATGTGCAGAATACAAAATCACACAATATTATTCGAGCTGTAGCCACTACATATAAAAAATGAATTTCTCTAAATAATACAGATAACAATTGACAAGATCTCCAGGATTATATCTTGCTTTGTACTTCTGCAGAAATAAATTGAAGAATTCCTTATAGATGGCAGCCATTGATCCCTTTATTGCCTCATTTTTTTCTGTCAAAATTGTATTTCTTTCAGGAATAGGTTATTCCTGATAATCTTAAAAATATAATAATTGAAAATGCATCTACCAGGTTCTATTAGTCTCCAGGGGCAAACCATTCAAATTGGTCCCTCACTTTTTCAGGGTGGAGTTACTGCCAAGAGACCAAACTTTATGAGGAAGTGGTCTGACCATGATGGGGTTAATCCCCCATATATCCAGACTATCCCTCTCTGTGTGTTCAGCCAATGAGAACCTGAGATGGTCCCATGGAGGCCATGAAATCCTTAGAAAAGCCCCAAGGGGTCCTCCACATGGATGTTGAAGTTGTCCAGGACCACAGTCCTGGGTTTCTCCAACACCACACCAGAGAGAACCTTGGTCACTGAGGCTGTTGAGCAGCAGGGTGTGCAGTATAATAACAGTATCCCCAACCTGTCTTCATGACCTTATATCAGATGCAAGCCTTCTAGCCCAGCTCCTAAGAGTTTCTGAATGAGAGAACTTCCTCTTGACCCTCGAGTCTGGTCAGGCCTGCATAGCTTCCTCCCCAGGTCTTGGTTATACATGTCATGTTGGCCTGTTTATCCATGATGAGTTCTTGGATGAATATGGTGGGATTATGAACTGAAACAACATCAGCAATAATACCCACAAATATACAAAATTTACTTGTAATGTACTTCAAAAAACAAACATAAAAAGGACAATGAACAACAATACAAATGGGGTAATGAACAATAATACTATGGAATAATCTGTTATAAATCCATTTTGACCATTAAATCTTTCAAATATGTTCCCATTAGTCCTGAGTCCTTGAACTTAGTACAGTACCATGAAATGATTGGACACACTGAGTGAAGCTCTAGGGATATTATGGATGGGAGGAAGGTCAGAGTGAGAACAGGATGCATGCATTTGTACATCCACCTCTGACTCAGCCCCTCCTTTAAGGTGATTTGTTGCAAGGTAAAAGGTTTGGATATCTGAAGACAAGTGGTAGGAAGGGGGAGTGCCAGTAGAGCAGGGTTGCCAATGTAGTGCCCTTCAGATATTTTTGGACTACGACTGATCATACCTATCAGTTAACCATGCAGATATATCTGGAGGTCACACGTTGGCTACCCCTACAGTTAGAGGGTGAGGCATTGTTTGGGCAGGTGGGAACAGACATGGATTCATCATATTTATTTCTTAATTTCCAGGGCATGGAAGGGCTGCAGGGAGCCTCTGAAATTGATGGGGAATTATATCTCGGGGAGAGTAATTTGAACAATAAGCTGAAGGGCTGGAGTATTCATGGCTAATATGCATTGGGGTAATCTCTTTGAAAAGCCATTGTGGCATGACTTTATGGAAGTATGGTGGATGAGGGAGTGCATACATCTTTGAACATAAACCTTTAGTTTAAAATATTTTTTCCCCAGGGTTGACATCCATAAAACATTAGAAGCATAAAATCTTAGGTGACATTTTCTTTTTGAAAACTCTTTAAACAGATATTTATATTAATAATGAATAAGTAATAGTTCTAAATTTTTAATTCTGAAGTACAAAAAGATGTAAATTTTTAAGTTTTCAAAACCAATACTCAGGAGTATAAAGTGTTGCTTCGCTGTGGAAATTAAATGGCAAATGTAAAAGGATGATCTTTCAATCAGACTCCTTCAGCTGAAACTGAATAAAAGAAATTGCATTGTTTACTACTTAAGCAAAACATCAAGAAATTGCCAGAATTTCCTTACCCTCTTATTTTATAAATGAGGTTTTGAAACAAAAGGCATTCTTACTAAATTCTATATTGCTTAAACAGACAATAATAAAAGTTAAATTATGGTGTAAGTGCCGCTGGCTCTAATGAGATCAAAGCTGAAATCCTACACCCACTCAAGTGGGAGTGAGCCCAACTGACCTTGTGGCATTTACTTCTGAGTAGACATGTATAGGATTGCACTGTAAATGCTATAATTGATGCAAGTCTTATAGAGGCATGTTCTGTTAGATAGGATGATTTTTAGTTATTGAGGCCTAATTATGTCGTCAGGATCCTTGTAAGTGTTTGGTCAATCGTGCTCCATTGATCTTTGCCCATCATGGCTTATTACATCTAGCCTGTTAATACTGACTGGATAGATCCAAGAAATGGTTACTGCTTCTCTGAGGGAGGGCTGATGAGACAGTGGTTCACCAAGCTCCATAAGAGCCCTCCTTGTTCCCTGGGGTATTGGACAACTACCACCTAATCACAAATGTCCCTTTTTGGTAAGGTGATCAAGAGAGTGGTGACTGGGCAGCTTCAGGTTGGTCTGGAGCAACAGATTATATAGATCTATTTCCATCTGGCTTCAGGCCTGGTTTTGTCACTCAAATGGCCTTTGTCACCCTGATGGATTGATCTCTATTGGGAGAGGGACTGTGGGAGTATGACCCTGTTGATTCCCTTTGTTCTCTCATTGATACCATTGACAATGGTATTCTTCTCGATCAACTCTGGATTGAGGACAGATTGGTATGATAGTTCTGCTCCTATTTATGGGACTAATCCCAGGAAGTAGGATTAGGTGGCTTCTGCCCCCTGGCATGTATACTCTGAATTGCCAATGTTTCGAGGAGGCATGATGTAGTAGTAATGGGGGATTTCAGTTATCCAGATATCTGTTGGGAGACAAATTCTGCCAAACACGACCCCTCCAAGGAATTTCTGATTTGTGTTGGAGATAACTTTCTCCTACAGAAAGTGGAGGAAGCAACCAGAGGATCAGCTATCCTGGACTTGATTCTAACCAATAGAGATGATTTGGTGGATGAAGTGGCAGTTATGGGAACTCTAGGGGAAAATGACCACACCATACTTGAATTCCTGATTTTAACAGAAGCAAAAGCTGAGAGTAGCCATACACGCACCCTGGACTTCAGGAAAGCTGATTTTAATAAACTCAGAACAATTGTAAGTACTGTTCCATGGCAAGCCACCCTAATGAGAAAAGGAGTCCAAGATGAGTGGGAGTTTCTAAAAAAGGAAATTCTAAAAGCTCAATGGCAAGCAATTGCAACAAGGAACAAAGGGGAGAAACAACAGAAGAAGCCAATGTGGCTTCACAAAAAACTTAGAGATGACCTGAAAACAAAAAAGACACATACAGGAAGTGGAAAGAAGGCCATGCCACAAAGGAAGAGTACAGGCAGGTATCACGGAATTGCAGGGATGGTGTCAGGAAGGCTGAAGCTGAGAATGAGCTGAGGCTAGTGAGGGATGCAAAAAGCACCAAAAAAGCTTTCTTCAGGTATGTCCATAGTAAAAGACAGAGAAAAGAAATGGTGGCACAGCTACTCAATGAGAATGGCAAAATGATAACAGATGACAAAGAAAAGGCAGAAGTGCTCAATTTTGCAGATGTGGCTGCAAAAAAGGCAAATGCTATATCAGGCTGCATTAACAGAAGTATAGTTTCCAAATCATGTGAGGTACTAGTTCCCCTCTATTCAGCACTGGTTAGGCCTCATCTTGAATACTGCGTCCAGTTCTGGTCTCTGCACTTCAAGAAGGATGCAGACAAATTGGAATGGGTTCAGAGGAGGGCAACAAAGATGATCAGGGGACTGGAAACAAAGCCCTATGAGGAGAGGCTGAAAGAACTGGGCATGTTTAGCCTGGAGAAGAGAAGACTGAGGGGAGATAAGATAGCACTCTTCAAGTACGTGAAAGGTTGTCACATAGAGGAGGGCCGGGAACTCTTCTCGATTGTCCCAGAGGACACAGAATAATGGGCTCAAGTTGCAGGAAGCCAGATTTCAACTGGACATCAGGAAAAACTTCCTGACTGTTAGAGCCATACGACAATGGAACCAATTACCTAGAGAGGTAGTGGTCTCTCCGACACTGGAGGCATTCAAGAGGCAGCTGGACAGCCATCTGTCAGGAATGCTTTGATCTGGATTCCTACCTTGAGCAGGGGGTTGGACTCAATGGCCTTGTAGGCCCCTTCCAACTATACTGTTCTATGATTCTATAAGTCCTGAAAGGTTCTATCCAGTCCCCGATCAAAGCTTCTTTATAAAGTCATTGGGAGAAGTCATCTGGGAATTTCGAGTGCAGTATCATCAGTATGTAGATGACATCCAGATCTTTCTCTCCTTTCCATTTGAATCAGGGGAGGCTGTTCAGGTGATAGACTGATGTCTTGATGTAGGAATAGAGATGTGAAGACCCGGGAAAAAATGGAAAAATTAGGGGAGGGAAATCTGGTTTTTTCGACGCATTTTTTGTCTTTTCTGAAAATTGGAAAAATAGAAAAAAATGAAGAAAATGGATTATGGAATGTTTTATTTTAGCATGATGAATGAAGTGTTTCATTGAATTTTGGTCTCCCTTTTTCCCTCAGTTCTTTTTATGGGAATGGATGCTTTGTGTCTGCTTGACACTGTGGAGGACTAGCGGAGACATAAATGATTTTCTTTGTTATTAATGTTGATGGTTTCTTCTGTTTTTTTTTTTTTAAATTGCCTGCTCCTTATAAACTGGCAAAACAAAAGAGCTTCCTAACGGTTCAGGATCTTATAGATCCATTTGTTACAAAAAAAGTAAATTTTTTAAAAAGTAAATTCAATTTGTAATAATTGTTTGAATAAAATGTACTTTTAATATACCAAATGTGATAATTTTCTGCCAAACCAACTTGTACATAATTACGTTTGATGTTCCTGAAGTAACAAAGAGACTTTCAATCTGTAAAAAGTGCTAATATTGCATTTTTTATTTTTCCAAAAATTTCCATTTTTTCTGAAAACGGAAAAAAATTGTTTCTTTCCATGGCTTCAAAATTTCCAGAAAATTTACTTCTCTAGGTAGGAATGGACAGAATGAGGTTGAATCCTGATTAAACAGAGGCACTGATTGTGAGTGTCTTCTGGTCTGGGAATTGATTACAGTATATCCTTGTATATTTTCTCCCTGGGGAAAAAGCTCCAAACATTGAACTTGTGTACAAATGTGAGACTCATGGAATTGTACTCTGTGTGCATGCCAACTTTAACTTTGATATTCTGATATTTATTAGAATGTATATGGCATCTATTCTCCCCTTGAAAGGGGATGAACAGATTTATGAAGTTTAAACAGAGAATGGTATTATAAGCTTCATTGTGATCTTCGAATGCTCAAAAGAGATATTACCTTAGTTTGTGTATTCCATCTTTCCTGGGCTTCTTGAAAACTAATGTGCTGATTGAATTGGGATTTGAACTTAAAATACAGAAAGGATTATGTTCTGAATATGCATACAAAATTTCAGTAATATATCTTGGTGTAATATATTGCAAAGAATGCCAACTGGATGAGGTTAAACTAAAGATTTCATTTAGTTAACTGTGCTGCATTTCACGGATGGAACAGGAAAAGATGGGAAACCCTGTGTTAACTGATAAAGGTGGCAGCTCTTTTTACTTTTTCTACCAATGTCCCTTGTTTCTGTGTTTCTAGATGCTGCATGGGGCTGACTTCAATGTGGAGAACAATTAAGGACCAATTTGTTCTTATGTATGTTTAAAATATCACTTTAGCACTGAGCTGAGCAGGAAATTATTAACTCTAATAGATCATATTCTGGTTATTGACAGTCTACTGCAAAGGTTATAACTGAGGGGAGCAGGCGTGGTAGGAGTCGCCAAGCAAGGAAGAGGTCTTCATATAAAGCACAGACATTGGGGCAACAGCTGGCCTGGGAAGGAATTGCTAATAACTGGGTTCATTGTGGCAGTGCTGCACTGTTTGGGCTGGATTGTATAGAAATAGGGACTGATCGAAAGTAGACTGGGGTTTGCCTGACCATTAGTCACCATCTCTTGTATACTGTAGTGTTACAGCTAGGATTGAACTAAAGAGTATAATTCATTTTCTGCCCAAGTCTTGGGACTGGTTTGGTAGCCACATGAGCAGAAAAAGTGTCTGGTAATCCTGAAAGCAAAGTGAAACTATTTTGAAAAAAAAAATGTGATGTTCAATCCGAAGTTTATGCAAGCAGGATATTATGAAAACATAAAAGGTTGTTGGTTAACAAAAATTACTTGTTGATTTTTGTAAAAGCTGAAGAGTATGTGTGAGATCACATAAAATCTGTTCCATTGGCATCATTCTCAATAGCTTTGATTATAGGGAAAGAACAGATGTTTGACATCAGTAGTGTTTACATGCCCGTAAGGCTTAATTGCTTCATAGTTCTTTGTAAAGAGCATAAACAATGAGAGAAGCACAAAGGAATGAGCTGTGGCAATGATAAAATTTTTGCACTTGCAGACATTTCAGTATGGGATGAATACACAATAATCTAAAGTATTATCACTATTTCTCTTATACCTTCAGAAAGTGAACATGAAATGTTCATCACCCTCCTTGAGCCAAACTTTTATTCTGACTCATGCTGTCTTATTGTTTATGGAAAATGTGACCACCTTGACACATTATAAATGAAAGCTGTTAGGTGCTGCATACTACCTTCTTGTATGTGACCATCTAGAACTGTGGCCCAAGGGACATATATGGACATTGGTCTAATTCCATGAGGATTTCAGCCTAATTTCATGTGAGTGGCAAAGAGGAGGAAAAAAAGGAGGAGAGAAGGGTACAGGTGGGGCCAGGAAAAAAAAAGGAACTGACTTCTCACTTTTTTTGGCCCTGCATACTCCTGGCAAGTGCCCCTCCCCCCAATAGGGAATGCAGTTCTTAAGAGAAAAACAGGTTTCCCACCCCTGAATTAAAACTGTCACTACAGAACTACATTACAATTTGTGATGCGAAACACAGCAGCAGCCATGAAGTGCCATATGCCTCATAGCTGAAACTAAGCCAAAAAGGGGGGGGCATTGGGAAGACCTGGGGTTAATTGGAGGGAATTTCTTGAAATATCAGGAGTTTCATTGGTTAGCAGTTTCAGCAGCAATTTTATTTTAGTTTAGTTTTTACTGCCACAGTAAGAAACAATACCCTATCAGAACAACTGACATGGCACAGCACCATTCCAGAGGTGCGTGGGCGGAAAATGGTTCCTCAGGGTCATCCCCCATCCCCAGTATGTCCCTGGAATTGTGCTATGTCATTTAGAGTGGGCATTACTGGGCGAGGGGGAAATGGCAACTGCCAGTGGGGGTGTATATACCTTCTGAATGCCACTAGAATGCCAATGTATCAGAGAATACCAATCTTCATGGACTCATGAAAACATTTAGAATTCTGAAAGAATGCAGTGAGCACTGCCCCCTCTGGTTACCTCTCTGCCCCATCCCCCATCTCACACTCCCCCATCTCACACTCCCCCATCTCACACTCCCCCATCTCACACTCCCCCATCTCACACTCTCTCCCCTGACAGACAGTGTGTGATCATGCGTGTGTGCGTGCACACACATACTTTTTCTTACTCTGTTTTTCAGGGGTCTGGGTAAAAGTCAGAACCAACAGAATTAACATGGACCCTCTTGATTTTACATGGGGCTTTGAAAACACCACCATCGAATTACAGTTTATATTGGTGGACTGCACAGTAAAAATCACAGATCTAATGCTTGCCAGCACTTCAAAAGCATTGATCAAAAGCATGGATTGTCATGGATCATGATTTTTATGTAGGATGCCAAAAAACTCAGCAACAAATCAGAGAATGCATCCATGGCCACAGAAGTGACTTATGATTTGATGGTGGCTTTGAGGGGATCCCTTGTAAAAAATCCATAAGAATTCATGCCTCAGATCTATGTTATTGCATCATGACAGGTCTGGAAAGTACTAGAACTATGATTGTTATGGTTTAGTCAAGGCAAACAGATGTGATCTGTGATTTGATTATGGGTTTTTTTGGGGGGGAGAAGGAGGCTGTGAAAAACGAATGCAATTTTAAGAAGATCAATTTTAGTAGATGTTTATTTGCACACATGTGCAGCTCTCTTCTGGCATGCCATAATCTATCTTTCTCTCTGTCTCTTTTCTGTCACTCTGTTCCAACTTGAGCAGTATCCCACACTCCCTCTGTCTGCTTCCCCTGGTCGCTCCATTTCCCTCCCCCAGTCTCCCAGATGATTCTCCTTTCATTTCTACCTTTGCTGTTGCTCTGCACTCTGTTCAGCTGGTCAGGTGTGAATTGGAGGCTTGAAAAGCACATACAGCTGAAAAAGGAAGTAGGGAAAAAGCATATTTATTCCAACTTCTTCCTTCAAGTCTATGTACTTTTCAAGGAAAAAAATATATAACCACTCTCGCCACCTCATGATAAAGGAGGAAGTGTGGGGGTGGGGACACAGAGGCTTCATGCACACTATAGGAGAGTTGGCTGAATAGAACTGCCTGTGATAAAAATAAAAAAGTTATTGTTTTAAACCGTGAACTCTGGTTTGTATGTAATCTCGAGCCAGGGTTTCTTGAGGATGAGAGGGAAGGCAGGAACATGCAAGTCCAAGGACTTTTGGGGGGCTTATTCTAGCTTGTACACATAGTGCTAAACCATGGGTTAATGTTGCATGCAAACTGACCACTTCAAAACATTTTTTCCACTTGTGGGATGGGATCATTTTTAAGTGTTGTGTGTTTCAGGATATGTTCTTGTGATTTTTATTCGTTCTTGAAAAAACTCCAACTTGATGTGACCTACACAATTTTTCAAAAGATGAACCTAATTATCTACAGCCACAGGCAAGCCACTGTCCTAGGAAGGAACCTCAGACAGAAGCTTGT